>NC_041744.1:29487502-29830002 GCF_004115215.2 Ornithorhynchus anatinus | reverse complement strand
TCTCAAGACAAAATGTTATGTGGATAGATGCTATGCTGTGTCAGATTAGAACTAAAATGCAATTAGAGGATTTAGCGAATGGAATTTGTAGAGCACTAGACTCACAAGAAGTATGTGTGTATCATCCATCTTTCTTAGGTCCAAAATGAATTGAGAAAAATATTTTCCAATGTAGGTTTAACCAAAGTTCACCATGCTCACACAAACTCAGCACTGTAGAAAAACTATCTTTCATTCTGCCAGATCAAAATTTTTCTGATAAATGTAAATAATGATAAAGTTTCTATAACCTAGTCATCTTTCAGTCTTAGTATTAAAATGCCTCCTAGGCATTTTAGACAAATCTGTTGACTAACAATTAGAGAACATGTGCTGCTCTAGCCAACAGTATCTTGTCAATTAAAGATCACTAGGGCAAGGTAAAAATGAAAGAATAACTTTATAACAGGGGTAAAATCCATATTATTTTTTCTTCTTCACTACAATTTTTATTTTGCAAAAAGTATCATTTGGTTTTTCTCAGAATTTCAGAGACACCTGTGATCAGCCACAGGCATGGAACCCATGTTTTGAGGCTGATCGATCTTAGAAAAAATAGCAGAAACTAGAGATAAGTTCTCAAACAGCAATAGGCTGCCTCAGAAATAGTTATCGTTGTTAAATCTAAACAGGCTATATTCACAATTCATTTGAAGGGGGGCACTGGTCACACACTGGTCATTTTTACCCTTTGGGACACACCATCTACTAAATCATCTTTTATTATGATGATCATCAATACATGTGCATCTCTTATTTTCTATGCTGGAAAAGGTTACAGGGTGCCCATGTGAAATTCACAAACATTTCTCAAGTTTAACACAGAGAAAAGAGGCTGAGGATAGAAACCAGAAAACAAAATCCTATTAAAAATTATTAATGATGTGTTATCTCTCTGCTGAGTCCTTTCAGAATAGCTGAGCAATGTATTAGGTCCCACGATTGCATGCTACTTACTGAAAATCATTTTTACCAAATACTTCTTTTTTTCCCCCACCAAAAAGCCTATGTTTTCAGCAGTACATTCGGAAGTCATTCCAATAAATTCAAACTTTCATTTCTAGGAACACATAATAATCCAAAACAAGTGAAGAGAATCATGATTTAGGCTGCAGCAACATTTGAAGTCCCATGATCCTTTCTCTAACACCTTTTTCATTCTTATTTTCTAGAATTATATGAAGAGATCAGTAAACATGACCAGATTGATTTTATTTAATAAAACACCTGAAATTCACAGGATGGAGAACATCTAATAAAAATCCATTTTTGTCTTGAATGTGGTAGTTTCTATGAATCTGAAATATTAAAGCATACCTCTGAATAGGAGGACAGTGAGTTATCAATTTATCATTCAAAAAATCTACTAGACATCTTTACATACCTCAACCAAAATTAAACCAAGCATTCTGGCTCACACACCTCTCATTTGCACATGGTAAATGTGTCAATAGAGCAAGTGGTTAAGTGCTTTAGTGTGAACACAGAGAACAACATGATGATAGTGTCAGTAATTTCCTTGCATGTCAGGTTGAGAAAACCAAGAGCCTAAAACCTGCTTTCTGATTTACAAGACTCTGATGTCATCAACATGCTATTTTCACCATTTGCCAGGTTGACAGAATTTATCATGATAATTAATGAAGAACATATGTGCTAAGATACTCATGCAAAAACTATAATTGCTCCTGACTTAATTTGCAACCTTTAAAAACTAGGTCATGCTGACGTTCTCCGGCTCCTTCTGTATATGGGAACACACACACACACACACACACAAGTTACTGTGCTTCATAATCTTGTGTCACTTTCTGGAAGAAAAAAAAAATCAGTGGAGGCTAATGTCTTTTTCTCATCCCTCTGTCACACGGTCTCTGCACAGAGCCTAGAGACATTTGTCCTGTTATCCTACACTTGCTAGGTGCCTGGATGACAATTCTCCATTCCCATCCCTCTCCTCAGTCTGTGGACCCCATGAGGATCAGGAACTGGGTCTGATCTGACTGTATTATGTGGCCCTTAGAGCTTCGTCCAGTGCTTGGCATACAGTAGGGATTGCAAAATATTTCATCTGGTCTCTCAGTAGGGGCTGGAGAAAAGGTCAAGAAAACCCACATGTCAACTAAGTGGATGTCCAGGCCGTTGTTGCTCCCGTCTCCTTCCCTCCCTTCCCCCTGAGAGCCAGCACTAGGGTCAGCTGGGGAGGTTGCCCATCCAGGACGGCCGGTGGGACCTCCGACAGGGAAGTCGGGCCCCGGAGAGTGGGCACCTAGATCTCTGTCTCTTTTCCTCTCCCTCCTCCTCCTCCTAAAGGGGAGGGAGGCCCGGCCGTGGGGTCCGGCAGGCTCTCACCAGGGGGAATGGGGCGCTGCGCTGGACAGCGGCGGGAAGGTCCGTCCGGGAAGGATGAGGTGACCCTAACAAAGGGAGGGAGGGAAAGAAGGAGGGAAGGAGGGGAGGAAGGGAAAAAGGAGGGAAGGAAGGAGAGAGAGAAGGAGAGAAGAAAGGAAGTGGCCTGCCCTCCTGGCCGAGGGAAGAAGGGAGGGAAGGAAGAAGGGAAGAAGGAGGCAAAGAGAGAGGGAAAGAGGAAAGGAAAGAAAGAGGGAAGGAAGGAGGAGAGGAAGGAGGGAAGGAAGGAGTAAAAAGGGAGGGAAGGAAGGAGGGAAGGAAGGAGGGAAGGAAGGAGGTGGCCTGCCCTCCCGGCCAAGGGAGGTAAGTAAGGAAGGAGGGAGGAAAGAAAAAAGGGAAGAGGTGGCCTGCCCTCCCGGCCTAAGAGGCTCCGACCCCCAGGTGCGCCTGTGACCCTCCTTAACGAGGCGGGGGTGCCGCCCCGCGCGCTTCACCCACCCTCCCGGGACCCCTCCGGGACCCCCCTCCATTTCTCCTCGGCCACCCCATCCCTGTGACAAAGCGCATCCGTATCCAACAAAATCCTCCCCCTTGGCTTTAAAGTCCTTCATCCCCCCCGCGTCTAACCTCACCTCCCTTTTCTCCTACTCCAACCCAACCCGCACACTTCGCCCCTCGAATGCCAACCTTCTCCCTCTGCCTCCATCTCGCCTAGCTCGCCGCCGACCCTTCGCCCACGTCCTCCCTCTCCGACAATTACCGCCCCAAGCCTTATCGGTGACACACCTCCTCCAAGAGGCCTACCTGATTAAGCCCCCTTTCCTCTTCTCCCACGCCCTTCTGCATCGCCCTGACTCGCTCCCTTTGTTCATCCCCCGTCCCAGCCCCACACCACTTACCTGTAATTTATTTATATTAATAATATTTCTCCCGCCCCCCCACCCCCAACTGCAAGGCAGGGAACGTGTCTGTATCTTGTGGCACTGGACTGTCCCAAGCGCTTAGTACAGTGCTCTGCACCCAGCAAGGGCTCAATAAATAATAATAATAATAATAATGGTATTTGTTAAGCGCTTACTATGTGCCAAGCACTATTCTAAGCGTTGGGGTAGATACAAGGTAATCAGATCATCCTTCGTGGGGCTCACAGTCTTAACCCCCATTTTACAGATGAGGTTACCGAGGCACAAAGAAGTTAAGCGACTCGCCCAAAGTCACACAGCTAAGGGGCGGAGTGGGAATTAGAACCCAGGCCCTCGGACTCCCAAGCCAGTGCTCTTGCCACTAAACCACGCTGCTTCTCTAAATCCGATTGAGTGAATGAATGAATGAACGAACGAACCGAAGCCGGGCTCTCTACCGACCCAGTGCCCAAGTGACTTCGCCGGAGGACCAAAGGCAGGACCCGATGGGAATAGTAAGATCGCATCGCTTACAGCCACCGGATCCAGGCCCAAGACCCGGGCAGGGATGCTTGAGGATCCTGAGAGCGCTGTCTTTCTTTTCTTTACCTTTTCTTTCCCTCTTTTTCTTTCTCACTTCTTTCTTTCTTTTCTTTCTCTCTCCCATTTTTCCTTCTCTCTCCTCTTTCTAATCTCTCTCCCTCTTACCTTTCTTCTCTCTTCTTCTCTCTCCCTTTCTTCTCTCCCTCCCTCTCCCTTTCTTCTCTCCCTCCCTCTCCCCTTTCTTCCCCTCTTTCTTTGTTTTTCTTTCTCTCTTCTTTCTAGCTCTCCCCGTTCCTTTCTCTGCCTGTCCTTCTCTCTCCCCTCCTCTTTCTTCTCTCTCTTCTCCCTCTCCCCTTTCTTCTCTCTTGCCTTCTCTCTCTCCTTTTCCCTTTCCCAAGCGGAGGGGCAGGGGCAGCCCACCCGCCCTCCGTCCCTAGGGTTTCACACTGCAAGGAGGGAGAGGAGAAGGCATCCAAGGGCCCCGACTCCTTGGGAGAAGAGATCAACGAGTGTGTAACCCTCGGAGCAGCAACATTTAACTTAAAAAACCTACAAATGGGTCAGGAGAAGAAAAAGGGGTCAAGGCTAGGGGATGGAGACGGTCCCAGGACGGGGATGATTTCCTGGACAACGGCTAAGCTGGACTTGAATAAATCTGTGACACCCTAAAATTTGCTGTCATTTTCAACAACTCCTCTCCCCTCCAAACATGCTCGGTTGGTTCTAGGAAAGGGACCAAAAAGTCCAATTTTCAAAACATGGGCCGGGGGGAGGTGCTTTTAAGGAACGGAGGAAACCGACTTAATAAAATTTGAATGTTTATGGGAACACAAATTAAGGGTTCCCCCCATAAAGGAAAACTTTGGCATTTGGGAACGGTTGCAAATCTAACCTGGATAATGAGATACAAATAAAGAAGAAAGGGGAAGGTCTGCTTTTTTTCCTGCGACTTACACAAAGTATTCTTTCTCTGCTATTTCCCCCTAGTTTACTTAATTGCTTGTAAATTTCTGCCACTTTTGTTTTTCTCTCCCCTCCTGCCAATATTCTTTCTAAAACTTTTTCTTTTCTTCAGTAGATTACTTGGATTTTCTCCCTTACGCTTTGACTGGAGCAGCAGGACGCAGTTAGAAAATGAGAGGGAGAATAATGAAAAAAAAAACCTTTCCACTTCCACGACTTCCAGTTTAATAACATCACTCCAAGTTGAAGACGTTATTTGGAAAGCAATTTGAATCTAAGTACCTTCTATACGCATTCTTCCTGGTTGGAAAAGAAGCGTTTTTTGGTACTCTCTTTAAGGTTTTACTTGAGACAACATTTTCTTGTTGCAATTCAGTTCATTAGTGATTGAAACTAGATGAGCATAATTTGAAAAGTTTTACTTTGGCAAACTTCAATCAAGATGAAAAAGTATGTTACTACTAGATTTTTATAACTTTTTTTTTTTTTTTACAAACGGTCAGCCAGTATAGGTCCTTTTTGGTTACTGCTTTTATTAGAGTTGCTGGAACATTTTGATGACCTACATACATAGTGGAATTTCTACCTCCTACACCTCTGTTTTGTGATTCTGAACCATTTCTTCACCCCCAGAGATTTTTTTGGGGGGGTGGATGTGCTGGGGAGGGGGGTGTGAGAGAGAGAGAGAGAGAATGTTCATGCCTTATCTTTTGGTGGGTTTTTTCCCTGTTGTAATGAATTTTTAGGATCTGAGCTATATTTCATAAGTTGGGGGTTGGCAAAAGCAAAATAGCTTCTGACTTTTTCTGCGGGGCATCTTGTTTCCCAATATTTACAGAACACCTGATCTCCAGTGCAGTAGTGATTGTTGTAACATGCCTCAGGGATGAAATGTTTTTTAAAACAGTTACATCCAACTGCTGAACCTTCTCTGAACAGAGACATCTCCCTTTCTCTGATTGACTCAGCATCTTGGAGCCCTTTCATATATATTTCAAGACTGCTTTTATGAAGCACAGCTTTGAAATCCAAGAAGTCTGACAAACTTTAATGACCTCCATTTCAAGAAAAAGTGGCAAATAACCTAAAACTATGTTATACCCAGTTTAGTAGCTTAATAGGTGTTTCATACTACCAGTCTTGCCTTTATTTTTAAGATTTGTGTAATACTTTAGCATTTAGTAACAGCTCTGTAGTGACCCTCGCTGGTGATAAAATCCAGATCTCTCATAAGAATTCAAAAGAAAAGGGTTGAGGGGGCAGGGAAGTGCACCTGCAAAAATGTTGTCAGCTACTGATCGGAGAACAAAACAAGTTACATACTTTTCACTTTTAAAATAATATATATTATATATATACACACACATATATGTACATATGTGTGTATGTCTTTTAAATAAACTTATAATGACCTCACAGGAAAGTTTATGCAAAAATGAGGGCTATCCCAAGAAATACATCTACATTTGACTCCTAGCCCTCATGACAAACCAACTGACCCATCAACTGAATGACTGATATATTTGATGAAAAATGTTTTAATAAGTTCATTCTTACTGGTTAATAATAGTAACAATGATGGTATTTGTTAAGTTTTTACTATGTGCCAAGCACTGTTCTAAGGGCTGGATACATCTTAATATTCTATATATTTTGTGTTGGAAGATTAAAATCAGTAGCTTTATTTATGAAGCTAGAAAATCTTGCACAAAGTATTCATTGAAAAATCTATAACAAGTAATTTTAACTTTTGGGAATGAATTACAGTAGCATAAATTTAATTTTTAAAACAATTAAGCATTGTAACCTTTTTCCTTATATGCTTGAAAGTTTGCAGAAAATACTAGACGATACAATTCCAAAAAGAAATGATGCATTTTTAGTAATCATAATAATAAATTAAATGAACTCTCTTTTTGAAATATAACATTTTCAAACACTGTAGTGAAACTGAGCAAACACATGTCTGTGTTTGACAAGGCTAGGAATAAAAACGTAAAAGTTTTACATAAAGATTTTGGGTCTCACAAAACATGCTATTTTTCCAAGCACAACTTTAAAAGACAATCTATTTTTGGCTTAGCCCTTTAAGTATCATACTTTGGATTCTGTTCCTTTCTCTTTTTGTTTATAGAAAGAGTAGGCTTTTACACTGCTAGATTTTAAATGCAGGTGAAAAGCCTCCACTATAACTGCCACAATGTAACTACAACATATGGCAAAAGAGTTTTTATTAAATGCAGCCTCTCTTTTACAGTTCCATTAGTTATTGAAAAGCATCCAATCTTCATGTTTAATTTAATTTTTTTTTAAAGTAGACAGAAGAGATTACTTAACCGCTGAACAAATAATGCACTAGTATAAAAATGACAACAGTACACTTTGAGTGAAGCCCTAAATATTAATATATCTTCAGTAATCAGTCAAACTTCTCATGAATATAAATATTTAATTTCTAAGACACGTGAAGTACTGAGATAGTAACAAAAGTCTGAAACAGGGAACTATATGCTATAAAAATATATCTGATTGGGTGATTTGGGGTTTTGAATTGCAAAATGTCTCTCTCAAATACTGTAAACAGATTCCCAACACCACTTCCCTTGGTGAGTTATGTATTCAGAGGAATTTCATTTTATGCTAGAATTTTGAAGATTACTAGAAGTTTCCTGTCTACCCAGTCAAAATATTATCGAAGCAATCCAGGTTGTCAGTAAAAGCTTAAACAAATTTGCTGATAATCCTGTTAATGACCTAGGTCAAGTGTTAACTGTTGTGGGTTATAAAACAGTGAAATTAAGGTTTCTAGAGCCCTCAGGAAAATAGTATAGTTAGGAAAAAGGATCAGAAAAAATGATTAAATTACAGAAATGCTGCTTGAGATGTTATGTACCAGAAATAGTGTGTCTTTCAAAAAAAAAAAAAATTCCTTCCCAAGTCAAAGATCTAAATGAAACAAATAATTGTGCTTGCATTTCCTACATACCTCTCAAACAGTTACTCTCCGAATCAGGATTAGCATTTGTAAAATGAAAAGTGATCCACAACTCCACAATGTGGGGAAAAAAATCTATTCATTACTTGAATGCTAATTCTCTCTGATATTTTTCTATTACTCATTATTTTTAAAGATAGTTCGGTCAAACTGTATTTTATGTTTGCAAGTCTCACTTTAAAGATATTTTGGAATCTTCCAGCATTGATTTCTTTAGAATTACATTCCTTAGAAGTGATTTTCTTCCAAAGCACAGTTTGACAAGAAAAGGTTTCTTATAAGTGTGTGATAACTATGTTTTGTCTGTCCTTCCTATTGAGTAACATGTAAGCATGTCAGTATATTACAACTAATTTTTGCTTCTGTTCAATTTTCAAATTTTGTATTCCAGTGTTCAGACTAGTGTACCATAATAGTGTTTCTCCAAAGAGCATGAACCTTTACACACTAAACCAGTGCTTTGCATTATCACAAATACACTTAGTCCAATCTGCTTCAAACAGCCAGGACTTCAAGATAGTAAAGTGTTCAAAGAGTGCTCTTTATCTGGCCTTAAAGTGGTTGAAAGATGAATTGTTCACTTTATATCAAGAGGACTCACAGAGCCCAACATAACATACGGAGCTTTTGCAGTTATTTCTAGTTGCTCAGCAGCGCAATAACTGAGGTGGTGAGAGGAAGCAAGAAGTATTTTTCTAAGCAGTTGCAATTGTGAATTAAGTTTTTGGCACAGGTCAAAAAGGAAGGGAAAAAGGGTTATAAAATTACATCTCTAGTTTACATTTAAATTTGCAGGTGGATTCTTGTGTCTGTCAAGTAGCTCAGAGTTTAAATGATAAGTACTCGGTACATTCTTAATTTTATCCCATAATTTTATCCTCATTTTTTTCTAAATTTTGAGTAACATGCAAATAAATCCTTATTGATTCACAAATCTTTAAACTTAAGGAATTACATATTTGACCACTTGCTTTTCAATTAAATATCCTGATTTCATCCTTTTCTTTTTGCTCTTCAATCAGTAATTTTATAATCAGTTGCATAAAAAAGATCACATAATGCCCATAGCAAGAACTATTATTTTTTCCTTAAGAATGAAAGCTTAATTGCCACCTTGGTTTCCTAGCTGAGATGTTGTGAACAGGGCAACTAAACTTATTTGGGTCTTTGTCAGAAGGCCAGTCTATGGTAGCTCTTTTTGTATTACATCCTTCTTTTCTAAAACCAAATTTCAAATTTATTACCCAGAGAAAAAAACAATTTTACCAAAAGACTAAGCAACCTGAACTCGATTTTCATATTTGCCTCTTTCTTAGTGCATTCCATGTGTGTTTTATTTGTCAGTGACACGGAATCTCCCAGGCCCATGCTGTTTAACACAACTGCACACAGACCAAGTAGTTTTTCTAATCAAACACACACACACACACACACAACCTCTCCTGGGCTAACATTATTTTCAACCGTAAAAAGGTTTTTTTCTTTTTTTGGGTGGTGAGGGGGGTGGGGGAAGGAAAGAGTGTTTCTAAAAGCAAATAACCCAGAACAAAAAAGCTTTTTGGGGGGGAACATTACTTCAAAAGAATCATTTTATAAAAATAAAAGATGTTTTTCATACAAAAATATGTAGTAAAATAATGTACATTTAATATACATTTTTATGTTGGTGTGCCTACTGGTTATAAATACAGTCTCCAATGGAGCATACCTATGCAATAGTATCAATATTTTTTATGTTAACTATATATCTGTGATTAAATTCTTAGCACGTCAATTTTCCCTCTAATTCTTCACCAAGTTATCTTTCCCATAAAGATATACTGGATCCCAGCACTATTTATCTATTTACCTGTGCACTATCTTAGTATGTAAATTTACTGGTAAGATATTGAAAAACTGATTTGGCCTCTGTTTAGAAGTCTGTATAAGGTAAAGTGAACATCACTACTGTCTTTCATCTAGAGGGTATGATTGTTCATTTGTTTCAGATGAACATTTTAAACAATTTGCTTTGCAAGGCAGTCTCCAGTGGCTGGAATTGTATTCTTGATTCTGGTGCATTTTATCATATTTTGGAGTTGAGAAAGCAAAAAAAAAAAAAAAGAAATGAAGTTATGGAGATCAGAGGAGGAGGGAAGGAAACATCAATGTCTTGTGGAAATTTTCAAAGCTAATTCCCTAAACAAATTTAAAAAAGGCCTGAAATTAAGGCCTGCATGTAACAATACAACTAATTTACCTAAAATAAAATTTAAGTGATCGATTTTCCATTTAGCAAAAATTTGGGGGAAAATATTTGAATAAAAAATGGTAACAAATAAATGATAAATTCCTCATCAGCATAGATTTGATTCCTCACATTCTCAGACGGGGAATCAAATCTGTGTAGTTTTGAAGCTTCTATGACACTTTTACTTTGCTTTGCAAGATGACAATTATCAATAAATCATTTCACTTTCTGCATTTAAAAAATGTATTATTCAGTGGCAGTCATATGACATTTTTTACTACGAAGAGGCAACAGAGGTAGAGCACAAAAATATAGTGGAAAAGGGTAAATCATATCATGAACTTTTTTACTCCCAAAAAAGAACAATGAAGTCATTAACATCAGTTTTGCATTTTAACGTGAAAAGCAGGGCACACCAATTACGAAGAAATAACTGTCTAATCAATTCATCGATAAAGTGTCATTTGTATGCTTTATTCCTTCCTCCTGCTTTCCTTACTCCACCCGAAATTTTATGTTCCTCTAGAAATCAATGCGCAAACACTACACTCCAACTCAAACCTAAGTTTACTGCAATTCTTGTACATATTTGTATATGGTATTAACGCGTGATACTCATTAGACCCTGCATCAAATAGCAGACCGTCACCTAGTGAGATGCACTGAACTTCAATATAGTCAGTGAAACAGCCCAGGGCACAGAGCCCCCGACTTCAGCAAAGTCCCATCTCTCTTGATTCTATTCAGAAATGCTACCGTTTCCAGTAACTGCAACCTGTCTTTATCTTAACACTGTGAAGACTACAAAAGGAATTATTGCCAAAAGCTCACTCTCACCAAACCACATGGTTATAATTTGACAATGAAACGCTGCTATCGCTCTTTGGCAATTAGCATACTGAACTGGAAAAAAAAAAAACACCCTGCGATCTATTTTGGTTTTATAATTCCCAGACATTAAACTGGAATGGAATCAAAAACACATTGGAGAAAGGTTTTACGTTTCTCAAAATGTGCCCAGGCGAGTTAGGAAACCGAAAACCCAAATATCATGGTCGCTCCGTTCTCTGTTAGCCCTTTCCCCTCTGGACCACCTTAAAAACGTGAATAAGATGCCAGTCGCGATGCACACACAAAGTGAAGTGATGCACAAAGTGCCCGGCCGGGTGTTTCTAGTCCGTGGCCGGCTTACCTTCATTGGCAGGATGGAGCATCAGTTCCCCGCAGCAGCTGAGCAGCGAACAGATGAGAAAGAGGAGGATGGAGACGTGACAATCCATGTTGCTGGTGCAGAGGGCAGTGAGAGGAGCATATCTCCATGAAGCGTGCCACTGATGTGAGGGGGAGAGCTCTGATTGCAGGAGAAGTTACCATGCTCCGCTTGCAGGCTGATGTCAAGTTTGACACTGGAGATAAGGAGGAGTCTTACCGCCTCTCTGCAAGCTGTGCAGGGAGCTCCTCTCCGGGTCCTAGTGCCCGGAGTAACTCTCACCCCCTCCCCCTCCTTCCCACCCCCCACGGGGACAATGCAATCGTTTTTTTGGGGTGGGGGGAGAAAGGAAAGAGACCGGCGTCCTGATCCCAGATGAAGCAGTCGAGCACTCATCAGTTGGGGGAGGGGACCGCACTTCAGCGAGAGGACAGGAAAGCCAGAATCTGTTGCTAACAAAACTCGACCCTGTTGATTTGAGTGCAAAGCAGCCCTTTTTTTTATGGTTTGCTTCGTAGCATAATTCTCTGAAGAATAGGGAGCTCCGGGGAGGAGGGGGGAACTGCACAAAAGAGATGGGTTGAGGGAGGAAGAAACGGAAACATCAATTAAAAATGTGCTGGCAAGAGGAGAGGAAGGGATCATTCCATCGGCCAGAGAAAGATCAATGAAGACGGTTTCAGGGGCTATTAGCAGCAGACACTTGCCCTAGTCCAAATCACAGATCACTAATAATAATAGTAGTAATAATCTTTCGTGGGGGAGATGACCAGGGAACACCAACGCAGTACTCCCTGGACTCCTTCATGGCACTATTCGACTCTAACCCCTTCCTCAGATCAACCTTAGTTTTTCAGAAGGATGGTCAGACATTCTTCTAAAAGTAACTCTAAAATACCAAAAGAAACTCATTTCCAAATCTATAGCTTCCAGGGTCCCAGTAGCTCCCAACAGTTCCAAGAGGTTTCAGTCCAAATACTAGGGAATATCAGAGTGACAGAGAGTTACCACATTTTTCAGTACATTCAATTTCATTTTGCCAAACTGCAAATAACCTACCGTATCCTAAAATGGGAGGTACCCTAGCTGCAACTCTGCATCAACATTCAACTCCTGCTCTGCCCTGTGTGATCATTTTATTGTTCCATGCCTCTAAATAAATGTAATAGGAATCAAGCCCACAGTATCTGACAATAAATCACTGGCAAGCAGCATTTGCAATTCCCCAGGTCCTTGCAATAAACAATGACTTAATTCACAACTCTCTGCTCAGCTTTCCAGTACTACAATCTGATATTATTCAATTACCTTTTTTTGGTCCTAAATATCTCTTCATAAGTATTAAAACCACTGTCCCTTTACCCTCCATTATGAGGTGAATATACCAGAAGTCAAGTTGATTCTCGATCCGTCTTGCTGCGCAACAAAATCATAACTTATTCCTCCTCAACAATTTTGTGATTCTAGGGCCAAAATCATTCCTGTTATAAATTACTGAAAAACGTCCTTAGAATACCCATGGCAGAAGCATATTGTGTTTCCACTTAAGGACAATGCATTTTAAGGTCCTAACATTTGTGATACTGCAAATAGTTGGTGCTTAAGTATTTCTGGCAACAGTGAATCCTCAGATCAAGCAAAAAGATTTCACAGAGGAAGGCTCCTTTTAATATATAGTTTGTGACATAATGATGGAATTTATGAAGGGTGTACTAAATGCCAAGCTGTGGGCAAAGCTCTTTTTATATTCCTTTTCAAGCACAGAATGTATCTCTTGGAATACATGCTAAAACAAAGGGATAACACCTCATCTCTCGGTAAACTGCAGAGTCATCAGTAATGCTACAGGATACAGAAACAAGGATATTTGGCCATTACATACACAGCACTACATATTTAATTGATCCCATCCTTCGTCATCTGGAACACAAGATGACTAAATATCGCTGAGTGTCCAAACTCTTGATCCTGTAATGAGTTAGATTTGGAGACTGGAGGGGTATTGGAATTTCAGGAAAATGTAAGGCCTTCCCTATAGCTGGGAGCGAAGTGGGTGTTTGAGGGACCTACTTTCCCCCTGCCTATGCAAAAAGGAACTGCCCATTATCACTTGCCCCTTTTAAGGCACTGAGAGACCTGCATAAACTGGGATCTACCATTTTCAGTTGCCAGAACTGCAACAAACATTCTTACACGCTACTAGAGCCAGCAGGTTCCAGGATCAGGATTTGCATGTTGGATTGACTACTAGTGCAGTAGATTGCACAAATTAACATTTTAATTTATCTTATATACTTGGGCATTTGGACATTTTGAACTCCAACATGCAAATTTATGTAATCAATATGCAAATTAAGCACTCCTGGATTAAGTAGGAAAGAAAAAAAATGCTGTAACCTAGGAAGATTGAATCCAATAACCGTAAAACATTCACAAAAATAGCTGCCTAGATACCAAGTATTTAATTCATTAGTACATGTAACAGTGTATATTTTGGGATGAATTAAAATCTGGTTATTTCCCCAATTCTATCCAAATCTTCAAGCATATTTTACCCTAGGGACATAATCTATTCAGAACACACACAGTGAGGTTATGGATAGAGTGAAATACAAATACTGTATATAAATAATAATTGTGGTATTTGTTAAAGCTTATAATGTGTCATGCACTGCACTAAGCAAAGGGGAAGATACTAGATTATTGGGATCCACATGTGGTTCACAGTTTCAGTAGGAGGGAGAACATGCATTGAATCTCCATTTTGCAGATAAAGGAACTAAGGCACAGAGATGTTAAATGGCTTGCCCAAGGTCATACAGCAGAATAATGGCAGAGCTCAGATTAGTACATGCATATATTCAGGTTTCCCATGGGCAGCAGTGCAAGATTCTCGTTATGCAGTGTGAAATGCCAAGTTCAGACATACCAGAGGAAAGACCTGACCCAAATTAAGAAATGCTTCCCACTCCAGTCTATACTTCACTCTGCTGCCCAGTTCCTTTTTCTACAAAAACGTTGGGTCCATGTTTCCCCCTACTCAAGAACCTCCAGTGGTTGCTCATACACCAGAAGCCATCCTTTCTATCAGTCTTGAAGCAATCAATCACCTCCTCTCCTCCTACCTTATCTCACTGCCCTCTTATTATAACCCAGCCAGAAACTTCATTCCTTTAATGACAACCTACTCACTGTACCTTGATCTCATCTATCTCACCGCTGACCTCTTGCCCATGTCCCTTTTTTATGATATTTGTTAAGCACTTACTATGTGCCAGACATTGTTCTAAGAGTTGGGGTAGACACAAGCTAATCAGGTAGAACATAGATCATGTCCCACATGGGGCTTACAGTCTTAATCCATTTTTACAGATAAGGTAACTAAGTCACAGAAACGTTAAATGACTTGCCCAAGGTCACACAGCCAACAAGTGGAAGAGCCAATATCAAAACTCAGGTCCTATTGACTCCCTGGCCTGTGGTCTATCCACTAGACCAAGCTGTTTCTCATGTCCTGTCTTTGGCCTGGAATGCCCTCCCTCTTCATATCTGATGGACAATTACTTTCCCCACCTTCAAAGCCTTGTTGAAGACACATCTCCTCCAAGAGGCCTTTCCTGACTACGCCCTTTATTTCCTCCTATGCCACCTCTTTCTGTGTGGTCCTTGCACTTGGATTTGTTCCCTTTATTCACCTCTCCCTCAACCCCAAAGCACTTATGTATGCATCCGTAATTTATATTAAGGTTTCTCTTTCCCTCTAGACTGTAAGCTTGTTAATAATGTTGGTATTTGTATTTGTTGAGCCCTTACTATGTGCCAAGCACTGTTCTAAGCGCTGGGGTAGACACAGGGGAATCAGCTTGTCCCACGCGGGGCTCACAGTCTTAATCCCCATTTTACAGATGAGGTAACTGTGGCACCGAGAAGTTAAGTGACTTGCCCAAAGTCACACAGCTGACAAGTGGCAGAGCCGGGATTGTTGTGGGCAAAGAACGTGTCTACCAACTCTGTTATATTGTACTCTCCCAAGATCCTCGTGCAATGCTCTGAACATAGTAAGTGTTCAATAAATATGACTGATTGATCTTAGAAAGCAGAATAAAATGTTTCTTCTCTACTCATCACTTCTGCCTGCAGCCTGCCTCCCTTTCTCATCTATCTATATTGCTTACCTTTCTCTTTTCTTCTTCTACGAAGGATGTTTTCTCGCAGGGGTGACTGGTTAAGTGGGGCAGAGTATGTTTTACCTAAATGAGGGTGGAGGAAGAAGCGATTTTATAGGCTTCTGGGAAAATGTTATGAGCACCTAGGTTTTCTGGAAAGCTGTGTTCCATTTTACAGATAAAGTATTATAAAAATCCTTAAAAGTAAACGTGATTATTCTAGCAGTGCATAATTTCAAATTCTGTATACTTGAGTCATGACAAATACTCACCCATTCCAAGAAAATTAACTGATTATGGGAATTCCCTCAGATAAATGTCAATTCAGCTGGGAAACTGAAATATTAATCCATTTAAAGTCTTCAGGGTCTTATAGTCCACAGTGCCAAACATTTGTGATTTTTCATGGATGCTCTGGTTTCCATGAGGACCCAAATCACCTCACCTGCTTTTTCAATCTATCTCATAGATCGTGCTGGGGGTCGCTGATCCCTATTATGTTCCGTCAATATGGTGGTTAAATAATGATAAATTATTTAAATCATGGCATGATCCCAACTATCATCGTAGTTTGAGCCCAACTATCTTCATCTACACAGAATGCCCTAAGCTAGAACAGAGGTCCCTTCTATTTTTAATTTATTTGCGTTATTTAAAAAAATCCACCAAAAAACATACCATTACATTGGGAACTGTTTTTCATCCCAGATCTCAGCTTAAAAGTGTAACACATTGTAAAATTAGTGGTGTGGTGTTTTAGGCATCGCCAAGATATTCAAAGCTGTCAGTCAAATTCAGTTTCCATCTTGAAAAAGCCACACCCACTTCTTAAGTCTAAACCTGCTTTCAAAACTGATATTAGCTACTCATTTCAATGAAGGCCATATATCATTTTTCTTAGGGAAGGAAATTACTCATTTCCTTCAGTTCCAAGGTTCACAAAAGGCAGCTTAGTTTTTGTAGAATTCATAAGTAAGGGACGAGATTCTTCAAACCAATGGAAGTTCTGGGCATTGAGAGGGAGAAAATTAATGGAGTACTCTATTCAACTTTTCTATTAAGTGTATTTTAGGGGTGAAATAGAACTACAACTACAAGTCAAGTATATCCGGTGGTCCTGCCAGTAAGACAATTACACATTAAGGAAATCAAAAGCAGAACGAATGCTAAAATGGCCATACTCCTTCTGAAGCAGGTGTCAACCAGGGTTCTAACTTCTGTTTTCTGAGCAACGGAGCCTAATTTAGGCTCCTGCTGCAAGCACTGCAGTCCACTAGAGGGCCCTAACGCAGCAGCAGATCTTTGGGGAGGTGTCTACTTGTTGACATGTTGCCCAGAGATCTTCAAGGGGATTGAATACCCCTGACAGGTATGCTGTGAATGTTCAGGTGGTAGCTGCCAAGCATTGCTACCTCCTTTTGATTTGGAGCCACAGTAAACCATGGAAATGCTTCAGAGTTCTGACATTCTGATAAATGCTTCCATGAGGAATTAGGGAGCATACTCTGCTTCTGAACTCAGTCCTCTTCTAAGTTTTAACACCCTCCTTCTGGATAAATCAGGAAGATGACATATTCCTTCTGTCACATTTCTTAAAGAATTGGTTTCAGAAATTGTGGAAAGTAAAACAAAATTTAAATCGCGAGTAGAATGGTTTTGTGTCCACTGCCTAGGTTTCAGGTATTATCAGATCGATGCATATCTATCCTATTTTTAAAGATTGCTTTTCAGAGAAGGAATAATGTATTTCCATATTTGACAGTTCTCGCTGTCAGAGTTCATTCAATTGATTTCCAGAGAGGGAGGACACTCACTCTATTTCAAAACCCTTTCCACCTCTAAATACCAAATATATTTCAATATTCTAAATGTTTTTTCTAGTATTAAACTCCATGCCCCCTATTGGTCACTTAATGAAATATTAGTGAAAGTGAAACATGACCCATTCAGCAGAATTCTATGAAGTTCCCTTTCTCATCATCTGGCACTGGTTCGCATGTCAACAACTAAACATATGATTAGTTACTGGGATGAAACTTCAGATTTCAGGTGTTACCACAAATGCAGATGGATTAAATCAAGAGACCCCAGGAATTCTTATCGATTTTTGTAATATTTGGTTTTAGTGACAACCTCAACTGAGAACCCTTCACATTCTTAGAAAAGTCTTGAAGTTCCCACAGAAATCCTACCTAAAAATGCAATTTTTAATAAAAATAATATTTCAAAATGATAAATCCTTCAACAGGGAACTCACAGAGGATCAGAACTGCCACCAGGTACTAGGAAGAGATAGCTTTAACCTTCAAGTGGTGGGTGTTCATTTGCTTTACACTCATGGCTGTTTACTTGCGGAATGGGGAGAGAATATGGCATGGAAGAGAGATGGCCGAAGGAGAAAAGTAGCGCCTAATATATAGTGGGATCATAATAAGCAATCCTATTGCAATTACTATGCTGATGTGGGGTACTGGGGAGAAATATCTACTGCAGTAGGAGAAAGGAGTAAACAGGGTCCATAAAGCTTTTAGCCTTGTCCACACCTTGAGAATTAAGCACATTAATTCTTCTGCTAAACCAGATGCTCTATTCAGCAACTAGCTTTGTTCCTTCCTTTCTGCCTCTCCTTCAGATACCAAGCATCTGATCTGAGCAGGTCATTAGCTAGGTAAGTTTTGCTTGCCAGTAAGGAAACTACCACACTGTCCCACTCCATTGGGATCCAGTAACCTTTAAACAAATGGTTTTCTTGATAATTGTTGCCATTATTTTTTCAAGCTGAGATATTCACACTTTTGAGGCTTACCATTTCCACCATTTAAAAATGTGTAGAATGATGATTCTTCAATAAATCAATAGTATTTATTGACCATTTTCTCTGTGCAGCGCATCGTGCTTAGGAGAGTCAGTAGAGCTAGTAAATATCACCCCTACCCTCAAGGATCTCCCAATCTAGCTTTACGTGGGAGACTGTTGAACGGAAAAGTTACACTGAAGCAAAGCAGCCAACCATGATTAACCATTAATGCAAAGCAATGAACTCTTCCTGCATTATTGTAATTCTGTACTATTCTTTGTGGCAATATGATATTTTCCTACTTTTGCTGAGCTGATTTGATTCTGAATAAGTTTAAAGATGATTTGATTCTGAATAAGTTTGAAAGGACATTTAAATAATAGGACAACTTGCCAGCAGACCAAATCATCTCAAATGTCTCAGCAGTTACACCCTAGTATCTGAAAAACTAACCTGGAGGTACTTAGGAGAATGATTTACAGTGATTCACGAGGCCAGCCCATTTTTTTTCTTAAAGATTAAAATCCTTACTACATACAAATTTTATCTTACACATTTTTCTTTTTTGAATAAAAAGTGACACATTCTTGTGCCTGTAAGATGGAAAAATCAAAACACCTAGGCAGAATGCTTTGGACTGCATGCCTGCATCATAAGAGAACAACATTCTATCTGATGAAAAAATATTACAGGATTATTAAAAATGACTTCAGAAGTAATCAATCACATCCAGTCAGACTTCAATTCTTAAGCTGCTTCCAAAAAGGCTTTTTAATGTCTACAGAACTTGATTTGCACTTTTAATTAATTGTGCCACATAAAATTGATTTTCATTTTAGTGGGATCAAGGTCCTGGAAAATTAGCATCAATGTAAGTAATCTTGAAAAAAATCCTCAAAATACGTCAATATCAAACGAATGCAGTATTTGAATAACAAAGGGATTGACAGCCCATGAGATTTAAATCTTCTATGTGTCATGAGGACAAGCATAGTACATAAAAAAATTGGTGACTCTTTGCTGTTTGTTCTCTAGCCTTTTCTCCTTGGCTTGGGCACATTAGATTTATGAATTTGTTTAATGTCTGTCTACAGCAGAGTTGCTCTAATCTCCAAGAGGGCAGTCTTGCTTCGTGCCCATTTAATTCACTTTCTAGAGTTCCTGGCAAAGCCCTGTATTGAAAGACATTTAATAAATAAATGGTCTGAATTGACCACTTTTCAGGGATGAAATTTTGTTTCCCACCTTTATATCTATTTATTCTTTTGCTTTGCTCTCAAGATATAAATTTGTAGTATTCACAGAGTCTAGCAGAGGGGAAAAGGTGTACAACAGTAGGTCAGAAGGAGATTCTGCCCCTCAACAAAGTCCCCAAATATTATAAGAAGGGTGATTATGCTCTGGAGAGGAATTAACATTTCGAAAGAGCTTCCTTTTGCCTGGGGCCAATGCGAGTCTGAATTTCCCATCAGATAGGGGCACTAAGGATAGTAATATCACTCAACAGCCACCTAACACTATTGGATTTATCAAAAGACTCCCAGAGGGACTTCAGCCATGAAAACTGAGGAGACTTCAATTCAACTTGGCAGCACCCATTGAACTGTATCAAGAGGAAATGAGACTGTGAATAATATACTAAATCACTTTCCTTTGCTCTTCTTTTTTGTGTAAATTGGAGTCTCCCTATTTACTTTTCCCATTCTGCCCATGATTTGGGATTTCATAGGTTACAAAAAGAGTGGCACTAAAGTCACACAAATGATGTATGCCAGTTTAACTTAGTAAGATATAGAAAAAGAAAGGATTTAATCAAAAGACACTGTCTTCCAGGGAGATCCCACATAAGAGGAACTGGAAACAGATATCTGGAACCAAATGCAGAAGATGGAGCTGGAAGCAAAGAGAAACAGACAAAGACCTCCAAGATGTCCTCTCTGTAGCCCAAAGTCAAGGTGAAAATATAAAGGCCCTATCCAGATAGAGAAGAGCATCTCAAGCCAACCTACTCTATAAGATGTATCACATTCATTTTATAATTTTACTGCCCTATTTTATCTTATGATTTCCTTCTCAATTTGCATTCATTAATCTCCTGTTCTATTATTAAATTCTTTTTTGAGGGGATGTCTTACAAATCATCTGTGTAGAATGGACTAATTTCAAAAAGGTGCATCATTTTTTCAGTTGTCATTCTACTGCACTTGTGGTAACAAAACAATTACTTTTTAGTGCCACTAGAATGAGAATGAAAGACCACCTCATCGACATGACTTACTGATCTCTGAGGGTCCTGCCACTCAGAGATCTGTGGCTCTGAAATCCTGTTCATCAGCACTTTATTTTCTTTTGGATGTAAGGATAATCTCTATGGTGCTCTGGCCTCCAAACTAGATTCAGAAGCTGAAGGAAGGGGGAAATATTCCACCCTTCTGAAGCTACACTGCCACTCTGAGATTGACAGATCTCAACCTCTGCACAACTGTCAGGTTGTAGTGCTCTAGCATCACAGAAACCCCAGATTGAAGCTGGAGACTCTCCCCCTACAGGTGGGTCTACACAGATCCCAAAACTAAGGTGATGGGTCATATCTCATGCAGACAAGCTTCTGGAGACCCAACACCTGAAAGACCCCAAATGGGAATCACCTGGCACCTGTTTGTTGGTAAAAGAGAAATTCAGCTGAGATGGTTCTGGCAAGAGCAGCTGTAGCTGCTGCCAGTGAAGATGACAAGGAGGACTGCCTCCATAACTGCAGTGGTTGAACTGATTCTCCTGGACCATAACTGGAAATTTCTAGGACAGCTGGAAACTAGTCACCAGCTGTGCTGAAAATTCTCATCTAGGGCCCATAAGGGATAGTTCTGGCACTGCAGGGTGGCTGCAATGGCTGTTGGCTTCCAGCTACTACTGTCTGAGCTGTGCCAGTGTGATAACCTACAACTTTTGTCTTTTTGCCCTGGCAGAAGCTCCCCCCACATCCCCCAAGACCCCACCCCACCAGACTCCTTCCTCCCATACCATCACCAGAGGCCTTGCTGATGGGGCTCTGGCTACTGTGATCTGAGTGGCAGTAGGAGAACGGCAGCAGTGGACTGGGTAGAGATATTTGCTATGTGTGTCAGGGTCTGATGGTCAAGTATTATGGGCTACACTTACTTTTTCTTAATTTTTATGGTATTTGTTAACCACTTACTATGTTTCAGGCACTGAACTAAGCACAAGTCAGGTTGGACAGAGTTTGTATCCCACATGGGTCTCACAGTCTTAATCTTCATTTTACAGATGTGGTAACTGAGGCACAGAGAAGTTAAGTGACTTGCCCAAGGTCACACAGCAGAAAAGTGGTCAAGCTGGGATTAGAACACATGTCCTTTTGACTCCCAGCCCAATGCTCTATCCACTAGGCCATGCTGCTTCTCAGTGAGTAGATATTTCCTACTAACTGAGCCACATATCAATGCTGTATCAGGGTGGAGATAAAGGTGTGGGAGTGAAGAGTCACCCTGAGGTAGACTGTAAACTACTTGTGGACAAGGTTCATGTCTACCAACTCTATTGTACTGTATTTTCCCAAGTGCTTACTACAGTGCTCTGCAGTCAGTAAGTACTCAATAATTGCCATTGAGTCATTCACAGGGACATCTAACAGCTTAATGGGCCACCAAGAAACTCTGCTTTCCTGGTATTTGGGATAAGGTTTCCTTCAAAATAAATTTACTCTCAGAGATGTTGCCTGGCTCAATTCATGTTTTCCAGGAGCTTCCAGTTCAGGGGGGTAAATAGGTCTCTGGGACTGTCAGAGATTTGGCAAAGCAAACTAAGAAGATTTAAGGATCTATCCAGAGAAGAGAGGCGAAGAGACTGGTAGGATGGTAGCCAGGTTTTTTCTGACTTTTCCTGCAATTTAAATCAAAGCAAAGTCCATTTTATTTTAAATGGGTCTTAATCATAGCAACAGAGTTGTCATGCTAGTTGACATGTTCTGCTCCCTAAAAGCCTACCATTTATCACCTAAAGAATGGTAGGAGACTTACAGGAAAATCAGCTTTTAAAAGCAGGAAAGATTTGATGATATTGATTGCAGGAGAAACAGCAGCATCTTTGCATTTTTTAAGCAACTTTTTTCTCTTAAAAATAGAGAAAAACTTTGACTCTGATTCCACTGAATTCCAAGTGATGCTGTATGAGATATACAGTTCTATCTGCTGTCCCAACAATGGTGCTCTGTACTTTAGAAGTTTTATATTCCTAAACCAAAAACAAAAACTCTCTTTAAATGCAACAGAGCAGAATATTTTTGCTATAGGAAAGACAGATCCTTTAAGCAACTGCATTTCATTTTACAAACTATACTTTCAAAGAATTATAATACCTATTTGAAAGTCATTAGGGAATATCTCAATATTGGGAACACTAGTATTAAATTAAAAAATTTTCAAAGTAACTCAGTCTTCAACCATTTACCAAAATATTTGGACTTACTTTGTACATCACAGTTTCAACAATAAATCTTATGCTCTTGAAAATATGATTTTAAGAATGCATTTTATGCTTTTTCAAATTAAATTTTTCCAAGAATCAACACAAGGTTATTCTTCTTTCTCGTCTTAAGTAATATGACATGTAGGAAAGTCTTGGAAATAGAGCACCTGACATTCCTATGACTATACTCAGCTATGGAGGGAAACTGACTTAATTTTTCCATTAAAAACTTGACATAAAATTTTACTTTAGATATTATCATAACAATAGTTTGGAAATGGGCCAGGGAATAGAACATTAATCTTGTGCAGCATTTCATGATATGCTGATAATAACAATAAGCTTGGGTTTCCTGGACGTGGGGTAAGGGAGAATGAAGAGAGGGGCAAAGCTGGAGTGACTTAGTGGAAAGAGCATTGGCTCTTGGGAGTCAGAGGTCATGCGTTCTAATTCTGGCTCTGCCACTTACTCACTGTGTGACTCTGGGCAAGTCTCTTCACTTTTCTGTAACTCAGTTCTCTCTTTGTAAAATGGGGATTAAGACTATGAGCCCCATGTGGGAAACCTGATTATGTGGTATCTACTCCAGTGCTTAGAACAGTGCTTGGCACATAGTAAGCTCTTAACAAATATCATCATCATCATCATCACTTCAGTCCTCTCTCCCATTAGTTTAGGCTTTCACCTGGACAAATGAAAGTCACACTCCTCAGAGCTTTGAATAAAACATGAGTGGGAGAAAAGCTCTATATGAAGATAAGGGGGTGATATTGGAGCTAAAAGATGGGAATAAGCAGTTTCCTCTAGACCATAAACTCTATGTAGACAGGGAACGTGACTACCAACTCTGTTATAATGTACTCTTCTAAGAGCTTAGTACAATGCTCTGTACACAGTAAGCCCTCAGTAAAAATGATTAATATTACTGCATCCATATCACAGCCCTTCAGGACATGATCAACCTCTCCCTTTAGATTATAAATTTCTCATGGTCAGGGATTTTAGCTACAAATTCTAATTGTACTCTACCTTCGCAAATACTTAGTCCAGTACCATTAATTGATTGAATGGCATACAGAGTTTGTTCAGCTGAGCATGTGCATCACACAGGAGAGAAACTGGGCTTAATAAAATACTAAGAGCTTTATAGTAAATTTCATAGAAGGAAGGATAATACTCTGAAACAGAAAAAGCACGGACAAAAAAAAAAGGGAAATAATATGCACTGTATTTTCAAAAGCTCCTGGGTAATCAATATCTGCAGTGCTCAGGTACCTCCTTCTTACAGTAGGATACCTCAAAGCATGTACTCATGATCTGTCTTACGTAACCAAGGATTCTTCAGATATAAATCAAATACAACACTCGGCAACCAGATATGAGATAGCTACACTCATCCTGGAGGAGCCTCAGTACCTAGACTGAAAAGCAAACCCCCAGACACTGAACTGACTCTATCCATCTAAAGTTAGTTATTGATTCATAAAATACTTTTGTTTTCAAAAATTAGGACGATCTTGACCTATGTGATCAACCAAATGGATTTCTCCTTTCATGCTGTCCAAGCAAAATGATCAATAGCATATCCTTCTGCACCAGAGCTCTTCAGTGGCTTCGTGTCATTCCCCAGATTGAATGCATTCAGTTCTCCCAAAACATTATTCCAAAAACACGTTTGTCTGGACAGGACGCTATGTGATGTCTGAAGAAACAGCTGTACTCACGTGAGCAGTGTCGACCAAACTACACATTATGTGATGCTATTCTCCTTAATACAGGATATAATCAAGAATGCCAGCAGGGTTTATTCAGATAATAATCCCCAAGTTAGAGGAGATCAGACTGCACAAGCTCTCCACCTAGTTATTTAGAGGAAGATGGGGAGGAAAGAAAGTATATGTACTTAACTACATAGTTTGTTGATATATATATTGATTCAGTGTGGCTATTTCACCCTAGGTAATCGTCAAAAGAGTTGTGGCTCCAAACTGGGATGGAAAGAGTCAATGAGCACAACTTTTGCTTCCCTGAATCTCAGTGCAAATGCGGGGTCTGTGCCCTAGCAGTCCTATGAGGTGTCTGCTCCACTGAGACCAGCAGCCACCATTTCCTTTCAGACCCTGCTGGACCACACTTTGCAAGCCAGGCTGGCCCAACTCCTGTTGCTTCCCCTAGCTTGGTCAGTCCCACTCCATCAGTGGGTTTGGGTCACTGGCAGAGGGGTTAGACTAGAGGCAGCTTGAGAGGGAAACATTGTGACAGTGGATAGAGCACAGGACCAGGGTTATAAATCTTGACTCTGCTGGTCTGCTGAGTGACTTGGGCAAGTCACTTAACTTCTCTTTGCTTCAGTTACCTCATCTGTAAAACTAAAATCTGTGAAATGTGAGCCCCATGTGGAACAGGGACTGTGTCCTACCTAATTATCATTGATTGACTGACTCATTCAACTCCTCTCAGGCTTAGAGTTCTCTCTCTTTCTCTCGGTCAATGCAGGCAGGTGCTTGGCTAGTCACCCTGCTGACCATCATGCTTAGTCCAAGAGCTGCCTGAAAACCCACCAGGCAGTAGGAACACTCAGAGACAGTGCCCCTTTGGATGACACTGTCAATTTCATGTATGTGCTGCTATGGGCATATTTAGGCAACTTTTAGTGTTACTTGCAGTTATATTTATGTATTTGTGTACTTACATATTTATTGGTTGCATAGTTATGTAAATTATATCTCACTCATTATCTTGTAAGGTTCTTCAAGATCAGAAACCCCTGTCAAATAGAGACTTTCAAATAGAGCAAAACTTGGGGGAGGAGACTATACTTTCCTTTATTGCTTTAATAAATTATTAATTCAAAAGGATTTATTGGGAATTTTGACCAGGGGTTAATGCCCAGAGAGAAAGTCCCTGTCATGAACTATAAATTTGGAAACTATTAAGCCACAGAGGTCCCTTCACCCACTCAGTGCTCAGTAAGTGCAATGTGAGCAAGTACAAGATAATTCACTGTGGGGAAAAAATATTCTAAATGCTCTGAGCTATCAGTCACGGTTCAAAAAGATAACTCAAAGTCAGAACTGTTCCTTCAAAACACTGATCCAGTGTGCACTGGAAGTATAAACACTGAGAATTCTGAACATCATGAGAAAGGGGCTAAAAGCACGGTTTTGCCACTGAATAAAAACCAGAGTGTGTTGACTCATAGAATACCATGAGCAGTTCTGGTTACCATAACTCCTAAAGATATGCTGGATCTCTAGAAGGTACTGAGAAAGACAACCAAAATTATGGTAGGATTTAAAGAAGTACCTGAATAAGGACCTCCTAAAAAAAAAAGGTATTTGTCAGCCTAGGAAGGCAGAGATTGAGATAAGGGAACGCTGAAGTTTACAAAATCAGCAAAGGTGTGGAGAGTGCACACACAGAACTCTTTTTTTCCCAAATCCCCCAGCACCAGGATAAAGAGGAATACATTGAAATTTTAAGATGGAAGATTCAGAACCAACAAAAGGGAAAAGCTCTTTACACAAGTGATAAGCATATGGAATTCATTTCCACAGGAAGTTGGGAAGGCAGAAAATATTAATAGGTCCATGAAAGAGTTGGATAATTCATGGATGAGAGGTCCCTTAAAGGGTTATTAGACACACACATTTAGGATGTAAGGAGGCCTAGAAGGGTTAAATAGATTCACAGTGATAGATGCATGATAGGTTTTTAGAGGGGAAGTTACAGGAGTTAGATGATATATTCATAGTCATGAGAATGGATGTGAAGGAGTGGATCTAGCACATTCTTCTTCCAAGAAATCTTCATTGATTTGGACACAGATCCCTAAACTCCATGGGCATTGGCCTGACCCACTGTGGCATTTCTATATAAACAAATAATTGGGAAGTCTATCCGAGGAAGACTGCTTCCTCTGAGCCTAGGAGCAGGCACTCTACAAAGGAGAGACACTTCCATCTATTTTTTTTTTTAAATGCAAGACAGAGAAGGGAAATCTCAGACAAAAATATAAAACAGAAGCAACTTAAGAACCTTTTGGTATTCAAAAAGAACTTACATTAAATTTGAGCAAAACTTTTGAATATACATCAGTCTCCTTGTGCATGATTTCACCATCATTAATTTAATCCAGGAGGCTGCATTGTCACTCATTGTGATACCCCATAAAGTACATCTGGACTTTAGATCAAAACATGCCCATCATGTATAACCCAACCCATTTGTTGTGTTTCCGTTGTACTTTTGTTTAAGACCCCACAGAATTCACAAATCATCACTGAACACCCTTTCAAAATTCATAAGTAAGTCTTTTATTCTAAGCAAAAATTTATTAATAGTACAGGAAAAAAAGAAAAGTAATAAGCACTGTTTTTAATTCTTGTAAGAAGAAACAAATTTTTGTTACAAAGTAGAGTTGCTTGGGAAACAACATGGTCTATCTGGTGGAAAGAACACTGGCCTGGTAGTTCCAGGATTTGGGTTTTAATCCTAGATCCACCACTTGTTCTGTTGTGTGACCTAGGACAAGTCACTTAATTTATCTGTGTCTCAGTTTCCTCATCTATCAACTGGGGATTTCAGTATCTGCTCTCCCTCCCCTAAGACTGTCAGTCTCATTCAGGACAGAGGCTGTGTCCAGTCTACCTTAGTGTTCAGTACTGGCATATAGTGCTTTTAAGAATTCCTCAGAGTGATATTAAAGCTTTTTTCCCTCAGAATAAACTTAACTTTTCCCCATTTCTCTAACATGGCTCTGGGAGGTACAACAGAGCCTTCTTCATGCATTCTGCCCCTTTCTCTCATCCTGATAAAAGCAAGCTTATGCAGGGTCTGCACTCTCCTCCCCTGCCTTAAAATATGGCCTACTGAGGGCCACAGCCTTAGGGCATTAAGTGCCAGTATCCCTAAATCCTATAATAATGATTTAATATTTATTATGTCTTTACTATGTACTAATCATTGTGCTAAATGCTGGCATATGTACAAGATAATCAGAGACCCTATTCTCCAAGGCACTCATAGTATAAAAGGGAGGGAGAGCAGATATCTTGGCCACATATTACCAATGATCAAACAGGCACAGAAAGGTCAAATGACTCACTCAAGGTCATGTACCCTGAAAGAAGCAATGACAGGATAGAACTCAGACTTCCTGACTCGTCATCCTATGCACTTTTCACTAGGCAACACTAAGTGTCTTTACCATAATTCTTAAAGCACCTTGATTCTGCTAAAGGCTAGATGACTTTAGGGACCCAGCTGAGGTCTTCAGGCATCCCATTATACCCAGTTGAGCATTCTTGTGGGACCATGCAAACAAGAACTATTCCAGCACTCTTGAATTGGGGGGAAGGAGTATCATCAAACTAACAGTGTTTGGCCCATAAGTGCTTAACAAAAAACCACAATTATTATATTAAAACTGTCCCTAGGAACTCCAGGCATCCTGAATCCCTGAAAGGTCCAGCAGCCCTTAACTACACCAATTGTCACAGGATTTCAAGATTGGTTCTGTCCACTACCTTACTTGCAACCCCAGAAGTGAGGGTTGCATTACTGAGGAAGCATAAAGATACATATCAGAAGCTCCTGTGCAGGTGACAGGATTGCCGTCAGTATACTACAGTCTCCCACCCTACCGGTTTCCACATAGCGCTATACACTGTTGGTAGTGAGGTGTAACCAACATCACAAGATGCATAGGCTTAGCATCCATGTGCACATTTGGAGGGATTGAATCACTTTCTCCCTGCATAAATCCACAAAAGTCACCTCCCAGGGTCTTCCACGCTACACTGGTGTCTCCCTTAATGGAAAGAAAATACACTCACTAATTTCAAAGACTGAAATAGGCAGCAAGTACACTGGGAATGGGGGTATTCTGATAGCCACCAGGGATCAGGAGAAGAGTCAGAGGCAACAGAGGGTCAGAAGTTGGGTGGACAGATGAGCAGTGAGTTATGGGAAAAGGGGAGGACAGAGTAGGAGAACTTTCCTTCTTTCAACCTCCTTGTCCCATCAATAAATTGTATTTATTGTCCAGTTACTGTATTCAGAGCACTATACTAATCATCTGGGAGAGTACAATAGTAACAGTGCTAGAAGACGTTCTCTGGCCACAAGAAATGTCCATCTTCAGCAAGGCTGCCTGGAAAATGACATGACCCACTTGGTTGAGTGGCCTAGTAAGCTGCAATTAACACAGATTGGCAGAACTTTTCCTATGTTCACTGAAAAATAGAATTATAGGAACAAGAAGTCAAAAATCACCCAAATGTCCTGATCAGACATCCTAATTTTTCCTGGCAAAGCATAAATGTTCCCCACCTATACCACTTTAGGGATCACCTAATGGCTCCCTTTGAAGGCAGTTTCCATAATACCATAATGAGACTTTTCCATATCTAAAAAAAATGTTTCAGATTCCACCTATATTCACATTTTTAATTTTTGTTACTCTTCTTTAAACATATTGGCTCCTCTGCCCCAATTCTTTGTATATTGACTCTTCCCTCCACAACACACACTTGGACAAGGATAAATAACCCCACTCTCTTGGATGTTTACTCCTCTTAAATATTTGTAGACCATTATCATGTGCAATCTTCAGAGCTGCAAAGATGAGATGTAAATTTTCAGCTTTTTCAACTTCTCTCATTAATCAACTGCAACACTATCTTAATCATCTTTATTGCTTTTCTTTGGCCCGTCTCCAGTTTGTTTCCATCCCTGCTGGATCAGATTGACCAGAGGCATGAAGTTCTAAAGCTACAGCCATATCAGAGTGGTATAGATGGGTACTGTTTGCTTTCTTACCCCAAGTGACATTGGCAAGTATCCCAAAAGATTTGGCTTTTGTTTGCTATTTTAAATCTAAGTCCTGCCAATACAATATTACTTTAGTCTGTTGCCTGAATCATTTTTTAATATCATTCTGCATATATCTCTCCACTCCCCAAAACTTCAATGCTCACTCATTTATCTTCATATCAAACTGAAATTTTGACTATGTTTTTGAAGTAGTCCATCAGATCGCTCCCTCCTAATTATACACTCTCTTCCCCTAGTGTGTCCCAGCTCACACTTCATTTCTCTCAAACTAACCTAATCACCTCACCTTATGCTCATCTTTCACACTGATCCTTCATTTGCCCAACCTTCCTGGATCTACCTGCCTCTTCAAATCCACAAGACCACAGCTGCTTCCATCTTCAAAGCCCTTCAGAAATTTAATCTCCTTCAGGGGATGTGGTTATATATCTCCTGAACTATACCTCATTATTGTGCATGTATTTAGCCACAATCATCTGTAACATTTTGTACATAGTCTTACCCTGTTAATTAAGCACTCACTTATATATCAATTTTTCCTATCTGTGCATAATTTTTGCCTTTCTCTCTCCCCTGCTACATTATAAACTACTTGAGAAGGCAGGAATTGTGTCTACCTACTCCATTTTCTTCTCCCAAACACTTAGAATAGTGTTGACACTGAAGATGTCAACAAATACTATTGATTAGTTGATTCTTGCATTTCCTTCTGGAAACCTTGTGTTCAAGATTTCATTCATTCATTCATTCAATAGTATTTATTGAGCGCTTACTATGTGCAGAGCACTGTACTAAGCGCTTGGGATGAACAAGTCGGCAACAGATAGAGACAGTCCCTGCCGTTTGACGGGCTTACAGTCTAATCGGGGGAGACGGACAGACAAGAACAATGGCACTAAACAGCGTCAAGGGGAAGAACATCTCGTAAAAACAATGGCAACTAAATAGAATCAAGGCGATGTACAATTCATTAACAAAATAAATAGGGTAACGAAAATATATACAGTTGAGCGGACGGGTACAGTGCTGTGGGGATGGGAAGGGAGAGGTGGAGGAGCAGAGGGAAAAGGGGAAAATGAGGCTTTAGCTGCGGAGAGGTAAAGGGGGGATGGCAGAGGGAGTAGAGGGGGAAGAGGAGCTCAGTCTGGGAAGGCCTCTTGGAGGAGGTGATTTTTAAGTAAGGTTTTGAAGAGGGAAAGAGAATCAGTTTGGCGGAGGTGAGGAGGGAGGGCGTTCCAGGACCGCGGGAGGACGTGACCCAGGGGTCGACGGCGGGATAGGCTAGACCGAGGGACGGCGAGGAGGTGGGCGGCAGAGGAGCGGAGCGTGCGGGGTGGGCGGTAGAAAGAGAGAAGGGAGGAGAGGTAGGAAGGGGCAAGGTGATGGAGAGCCTTGAAGCCTAGAGTGAGGAGTTTTTGTTTGGAGTGGAGGTCGATAAGCAACCACTGGAGTTGTTTAAGAAGGGGAGTGACATGCCCAGATCGTTTCTGCAGGAAGATGAGCCGGGCAGCGGAGTGAAGAATAGACCGGAGCGGGGCGAGAGAGGAGGAAGGGAGGTCAGAGAGAAGGCTGACACAGTAGTCTAGCCGGGATATAACGAGAGCCCGTAATAGTAAGGTAGCCGTTTGGGTGGAGAGGAAAGGGCGGATCTTGGCGATATTGTAGAGGTGAAACCGGCAGGTCTTGGTAACGGATAGGATGTGTGGGGTGAACGAGAGGGACGAGTCAAGGATGACACCGAGATTGCGGGCCTGCGGGACGGGAAGGATGGTCGTGCCATCCACGGTGATGGAGAAGTCTGGGAGCGGACCGGGCTTGGGAGGGAAGATGAGGAGCTCAGTCTTGCTCATGTTGAGTTTTAGGTGGCGGGCAGACATCCAGGTGGAGACGTCCCGGAGGCAGGAGGAGATGCGAGCCTGAAGGGAGGGGGAGAGGACAGGGGCGGAGATGTAGATCTGCGTGTCATCTGCGTAGAGATGGTAGTCAAAGCCGTGAGAGCGAATGAGTTCACCGAGGGAGTGAGTGTAAATGGAGAACAGAAGAGGGCCAAGAACTGACCCTTGAGGAACTCCAACAGTTAAAGGATAGGAGGGGGAGGAGGCTCCAGCGTAGGAGACCGAGAATGATCGGCCAGAGAGGTAAGAGGAGAACCAGGAGAGGACAGAGTCCGTGAAGCCAAGGTGAGATAAGGTACGGAGGAGGAGGGGATGGTCGACAGTGTCAAAGGCAGCAGAGAGGTCAAGGAGGATCAGAATGGAGTAGGAGCCATTGGATTTGGCAAGAAGGAGGTCATGGGTGACCTTAGAGAGAGCAGTCTCGGTAGAGTGGAGGGGACGGAAGCCAGATTGGAGGGGGTCTAGGAGAGAATGGGAGTTAAGGAATTCTAGGCATCGATTGTAGACAACTCGTTCTAAGATTTTGGAAAGGAAGGGTAGTAGGGAGATAGGACGATAACTGGAGGGGGAAGTGGGGTCAAGAGCGGGTTTTTTTAGGATGGGGGAGACGTGGGCATGTTTGAAGGCAGAGGGGAAGGAGCCCTTGCAGATCGAGTGGTTAAAAATAGAAGTTAAGGAAGGGAGGAGGGCAGGGGCGATGGTTTTAAGAAGGTGAGAGGGAATGGGGTCCGAGGCGCAGGTGGAGGGGGTGGCACTTGCGAGGAGGGAGGAGATCTCCTCTGAGGATACTGCAGGGAAGGATGGGAAAGTAGGGGAGGGGGTTGTTGGGGGGGAGGGGAGAGGCGGAGGGGTGACTTTGGGGAGCTCAGACCTGATCGTGTTGATTTTCGTGAGGAAATAGGTGGCCAGATCATTGGGGGTGAGAGATGGGGGAGGGGGAGGAACAGGGGGCCTAAGGAGAGAGTTAAAGGTCCGGAACAATCGGCGGGGGTGACGGGCATGGGTGTCGATGAGGGAGGAGAAGAAGCTTTGCCTGGCGGAGGAGAGGGCAGAGTTAAGGCAGGAAAGGATAAATTTGAAGTGTGTGAGGTCGGCTTGGTGCTTGGACTTTCGCCAGCAGCGCTCAGCAGCTCGAGCATAGGAGCGTAGGAGGCGGACGGAGGAGGTGATCCAGGGCTGTGGGTTAGTGGAGTGAGAGCGGCGGAGGGAAAGGGGGGCGAGAGAGTCGAGATGAGTAGAGAGGGTGGAGTTGAGAGCGGAGACCTGATCGTCGAGAGTGGGAAGAGAGGACAGGGCGGCAAGGTGAGGAGAGATGCTATTGGAAAGACGGATGGGATCGAGAGAGCGGAGGTCTCTGTGGGGCAGTAGTGAAGATTTGCAGGGGGAGGGAGTGTGAGAGATGAGGCAGGTGAGAAGGTTATGGTCAGAGAGAGGGATTTCAGAGTTGGTGAGGGAGGAGATAGTGCAGCGGTAGGAGATGATGAGATCGAGGGTGTGACCGAGTCGGTGAGTGGGCGCGGTATGGTGGAGGAGGAGGTCGGCAGAGTCGAGGAGGGATAGCAGGCGGGCGGCAGAGGAGTCGTCGGGTACATCCGTATGGATGTTGAAGTCTCCAAGGATCAGAGTGGGCAGAGAGAAGGAGAGAAGGAAGGTGAGAAAGGGGTCAAGGTGGTTGAAGAAGTCGGAGGTGGGACCGGGAGGGCAGTAGATGACAGCGACAAGTAACTGGAGTGGGTGGTAGAGGCGAATGATATGGGCTCCGAAGGAGGGGAAGGAGAGGGAGGGGGGAGGAGGGATAGTGCGGAAGCGGCATCGGGGCGAGAGGAGGAAGCCGACGCCTCCTCCCTTACCGGTGAGTCTGGGGGAGTGGGAGAAGGAGAGGCCTCCGCCGGAGAGAGCGGCGGCGGAGACCGTGTCTTCGGGAGAGAGCCACGTTTCCGAAAGGGCGAGGAGGAGGAGAGAGCGGGAGAGGAAAAGGTCATGGATGAAAGGTAGCTTGCCTGTAATAGAGCGGGGGTTCCAGAGGCCACACTTGAAAGTAGCTGTGGGTGCAAGGGGGGGAGGGGGGGAAGGGAGGGGGGAGGGGAGGGTTTGGATGGGAAGGAGGTGGCGGGGCCCTGGACGGGGAGAGGGGGGTGAGGGGTAGCGGTGGGACAAGAGGACTGGGATGGGGCATGGGTGGGAAAGAGAGAAGGTGGGAGGGGGTGAAGAGGGGGTTTGGTGGGGGGAAGAGTAGGGGGAGGGGGAAGAGGGGTAGCGCTGGTAAAGTGGGGTTCTAGGGCGGGAGAGGGGAGGGGGGGAGGAGACAGAGGAGAGAGCGGGAAAGAGCTGAGCAAGAGAGGGGAAGGGGAAGGGGAGGATAGGAAGGGGCGGGGGGGGGGGAGGAGGGACATGGCGAGGCCAGAGAGGTGGGTGGCAGCACTGACAACAATAAACAGTAATATACGAAATTGGTAATATAGCAACATGATACAGTATGATACAATACGGTAGTGCTAATATAGCAACATGATACAGTATGATAGAATATAGTCGTGTTAATAAAAGGGGTGATGATCAGGGTCGGGGGTAGTCTCGATTAAGGGGCGACCTGATCAAATTCAAAGTCTGACGACAATAAACAATAACAAGCGAGATCGCTAATATAGCAACATGCTACAGTAAGGCACACTACAATAGTGTTAATAAGCAGGCGATGACCAGGGTCGGGGGACGAGCCGACCCTACCCGATCAGACTCCAAGTCAAGCGGCCAGCGGCCCAGAGAGTCCCAGAGCTCATGACCAAATAACCCTGTGGCGGCGCGGGGGCCCTGAGGTTGTCCGGGGTGGGTGGCGGCCGTAGGCGGCGGCTAAGGTAAGGTAACATGGTGAGAACAAGGACGTCGTCGCCCGGGGCGGGGGCGGGAGGGAGGAATCACCTCAAGAGGGAAGAGGAAGTGAGGCCTTCCCAAAATGGCCGCCTCAGGCAGAGTGGGGGCTTCCCAAAATGGCCGCCTCGGGCAGAGTGGGGGAGCGGTTGGGGAGCACAATGTCCCCGGGCCCGAGCAGGGGGACACAATGTCCCCCGAGGACACAATGTCCTTGGGGCCGAGAAGGGGAACACAATGTCCCCAACTAGGGAAGCTTGTGGCCCCAAACTCTGCCAATGATGCAGTCTACAGCTGGCTCCAGGAAGACAAGGGGTCACCATCAATCCTGGCAACAGAGGGTCTGGAAACCAGCTCTTCTCCAGATGGGAGGTGAGAGGGTGGCATCTATGTGGAAAGGTCCAGGAAGGACTCCCCACAGTGTTAATCAGAGCACTTTCTGTGTCTAACACTGTACTAAGCAGTAGGGAATATACAGTATAATGGATTTGACAGGTATTTTCCCTACCCACAAAGACCATATAGTCTGGAGGGGGATGAAATTACTGTATCCTTCAGTAAATTTAGTTGTAGCATTTATTAAGCACCTGCTTGGTACAGTTCACTGTGTCCTGGGCACTTGGAAAATACAGAATAAAGAAGCGACCTTCAGAGGATGTAATTCTGAATCTGTATGTTTGAACTTTACTTAATCTTTCTTCCTGCTGAAGAAAAAGTAAGACACTAAGAGGAAAGTGAAATTTATGGCTTTACTCTGGGTCTACCAACTCTGTTACACTGTGGTCTTCCATTCATTCATTTATTCATTCAATAGTATTTATTGATTGCTATGTGCAGAGCACTGTACTAAGTGCTTGGAATGAACAAGGAACAAGAACTTCCAAGTTCTTAGTACAGTGTTATACACACAGTAAGTGCTCAGTAAAATGTGAAATAGTTCAAATGGCTGAATACAGGTGAAGCTGCCACTCCTTTCCATCCCTAACACCTTCTTGAGAGTAAAGGCAGAAGGAGGAACCTATTTCCCTGTGGAGCAGGAAGTATTTTATTCTTTATTTTGCATTCCCACACCCTAGAAACTACAGTGGCTGTAAAAATGAATTAGGATATTTTATATATAAGGGAAAAGGAGTTCATCCATGTGATATGGAAAGATAAACCTGGAAACATTTTGGTATATGTTTCAGTGGGAACATAGCCATATGAAAGAAGACACTGTAAGAGTACTAATCCTGTTAAATGTTGGGACATCCTTGGGATAAACGACTGCACAGAAATTCTAGCTGAATTAAAACCTCTTGTGAAACTATATTGGAAAAATAAAAGCGCTTGGTATGATTGCCCAAGGTATTAAAACCAGTGTTCATTTTTAGAATGTGAACTACATCATTCTCACATGAAATTGATGGCATCGCATCATTTACAGTGCTCCCAATTTCTGCCTGTCCAGAAAGCAGAGGCCAAGGTTATTTTTTCCCCTGGAGCATTTGCTCATCTCATACCACAAGACAATTAGATTAGCTGTGAAAAATGTTCATCAGCCTGAGATTTCCCAAAAAGCTCTCTGCTCCCATTCACATTCCTCTAGCATGTGAAAATGCACTAAATTTTTATTTAAGGGAAAAATGGATTTTCTCCAGGAAAATCTTTCTGTTAACAAATATTTATTGGACACCACTGTGTATACAGTCCTACCAACAGTTTCTGCCTACTGTATTTTCCCACCTAAATGAAACTCTTTATAAAATGACTATATAATGTGTATGGATGCCAGCAGCTATATGAATACAAATTGAATTTTATGAATGTACGTTTGACTTGAGATTGAGATAGTTTAGGCTTGCTAGGAGAAAACTGTGTTTTTTTCCCGCTCCAAATGTGCATTTTGGGCATCTGAGGGTTAAAAAAGAGCTTGTGTTTTTAAGGCACTTGGAATGGTTTATAGATTTTCCCATGAGCAGTGGGTACAAAGGGCCACTTAAGAGAGTTTAGCCTTTGAGTAAAATAACAGTATTCCATTAACAAGTTTCTTTTGTTGGCAAGAATTCATTTAAAAGGACTTGAATTGAGCTGACATAAATTAAAACATAGCAGGCTTATTAATTTAATAGCTCTCTATACTTATTATGGATCACCATTTGTTTCCCCAGATTTTCAAACATTCTCTGCATTTATTCTCTCCAGATATTAATTTAAATGATATTCACTAAACTGTTGCATAGTATTTTTTTCTTTTGTTCTTATCCACAGTAACTAGAGAAAATCATAACAAAACAATAAAACAGTTAAAAGAACACATGTACCGCATACCAAGATGCAGGGGCCTATTCATTGGGGGACATTATTTTAAAGGTGGCAAAAGATAGTAGAGAGGAAATAAACTCTAATGTGTTGCTCTCAGGTTTTCCTAAAGTCAAAATCCATTTTAATTGTGACAGTTTATAGGCCCTTTCTGGGGTTGACTGCTCTTTAGGCAAAGCATCCCTAAAGTAAAATGCAATGAAGGACAACTTTTTTAAGAAAAATGCATCTCAACCACATACCTGCAATATTCAGCTTCTTATGTTTATCAAGAGAAGGGAATAAAACAACACTGGAATTCTAAATAGCAAGAGAGTACCTAGGCACTTTAGCATTCTATTAATAGTTTTCAGGTAGGGTTATTTTATTTTTAATGGCCACTGCCATCATGCAAATAAAGAAACATGTTGAAAAACTGAGATTTAGTGAATCAAACATTTCCTCTGAGCAGGAAAGGAATGAAAAAGTACTTCAGTTACTTCCCCTGCCATGGCAAAGCAATAACCTTGGTCTTTTATGGGGTTTACCAGTGCTGTACCTGAGATGTATTGGATTTCCCAATTGTCAAATATACAGTAAAAATTCCTTTAGTAATTCTGTCAAAAAAAAAAAAGGACAAAAATGCCCTGTCAAAGATGGGAAAAAATTGGATGAATTCCAAATGATTAAATATGGGACCGATTGGCTGTTCAATCCTTATGGGAAACATAGAAAGTTTTCAGAGACCAAATAGCTGGATGATGTAGAATGAACAAATGGTATGGTACTTAGAGATTTTTTAAAGAAATAGTTAATTTTGCATTAAAAATTATACAGAGAAGCAAATCCTGTTTTCCCTCCCACCACAGCTTCTTCTGTTTCTGTGTTCACACATCAGCAGAACTGACCTATGAATTTGGTAGATTGGTGGCAGGCAACCAAATGGATATCAAATAAATGTGGCACTTCTAAAGCTCTAGTGCCAAACTGCAAATTGGAAATACACCCCTGGTTATTCCATCAACAAAGCAAACGCTTGATGTGTGGTTCACTCATCCTCCCTCTTAAGCTTTTATCAGACAGCTGAGATCAGACAACAATGAATGAGCATGTGCCTGATTGTTAACATGTCAGACGTACATTATTAAAAACAGTAGGGGCTAGGCGAGAAATGAGAGGCGAGGTATTAGATTCTTTGTTTTGATGCATGAGGACTTATTTGGGAAGAAAAGAATTCTAAGATGCATTCCCACACATAAATTGTCTTTCTGTGCTGTGTGCTTCAAATACTCCTAGGCCATTTAGAGGATAGGGAGTTTGATTTGCTTTATAATCAGCATGAATCTAAAGCTTCTTCTAACTGCAAACTTATTCTCACCTGATCGAAAAATGAATTGACTTCTAAGAACTCAAGATGAACAGGTTCCATTATGAAGGCTTGTGTGTTTTTTTCCTCTCCCTTAGCACAATCTGAAATGTCATGATTTTCTTCTCACTGTTATCAATCAATTAATCCATATTACATCAATAATCATTTTAATTGACAGGGAAAATAACCTCAGTTCCCTTAGCCATTTCTGCTTAGATCTTAAATTTCACACCTTTAATCATCTCTTCTGTTCTACAGCTTCTTAAGATATGAAGTCATGTATTGGACTTCATTAAAAAATAGTCATGTATAAATTACGTTCTGAAAGTTTAGGAGAGGTAGGAACATTCTTTTTATGTACATATTAGGTTTATATGTTTGGGTATAGATATCTATAACAATTTTAAACCTAAATGAAAACCATTCTCTTTTCCTTGTTTTGTTGTTCCAAAAAGAAAAATGTAAAGCCACATGTTTTTCCTGATTTTTACATCCTCTGAAGCAGCAAAAACATGTTTTTCTAACTAAATAGATTAGTTTATATCTTGTGGCATTAAAAAAAATGCACAAAAGCAAATATCTCAGAAGGTTAGGGCTCTGGGTTTGGAGCTCATCTCCTTGGGATAGGGTTGAAATCTTCCAGTAATCTGCTCTTGACTTGTTCAGCTTGTTTCCTCTCTCGTATGCTTTTGTCTATGTTCCACTTTCCGCTGCCCCTATTCTCCTCACCTTTTCCAGTATTACTCACCCCCTCTTGTTATGTAACAATGTGTATGAGAGATTAAAAAACTTTGTTTATGGTGGTGAAATTTGTGCAAATATATCTTTACTAGCAATATGATTAAATGCTTACTGTGTGAAGAATACTGTTAAACTCTAGGAAAGAGTCTACTGGTGGGGATTAGACATGGGGCCTGTCTCCCGAAGGGTTCACAGTCCATGAATATACATGGGGGAGTGGGGAAGAAGGACTGGAGGCAGTCATATTGGAAATAATGAAACATTAAAGCACCTTAGGAGACAAGGGATATTCAATATACAGAGCCTGGGATAGGACAGGATTCTTTAGAGCACAAGTTCTCACTGAATTGTTAACAATTCACTTACCCCAAGACCAACAATGTAGCATTCCCTTTTATGAGATCTCCATTTTAGCTTTACCAGCTAAGAAGGAACATCTAAGGACCATCTAATTAAACGTTTAGTATGAGACCTGATAGTAATAAACTCTTCTCAATAGGGGATGCACAAGTTGCAGAATTTAATGTTTAAAGTGACTTCTATGGCAGATAAGTGACTTGCGGAATCTAACTATGCAAGATGAAGGTATAAAAGCAATAGTATATAGGCTTTGAGCGGCAGATAGAATCTACCCATTGAAAGGAATGATCAGAGGTGCAGGGAAGCTGTCTAAAAGAAATAGTTTTTAAAAGAAAAGAGATTGTCCTGCTAAGTACTTGGGGTTCACAGACTCTTTGGAAGGTCAATTCCAGGTATCTATAAATTTATAAATTACTACAAAGCCACTTTGTCGTCTTTTTGGTTTGAGAACTTGACATTTGTGAATGTCTACATATGGAAGCTAATGCTCTGAAGTCCTTGTAATGATCCCCATTTTCACAGTCTCTGACTACAAGTCAAGGAAGCCTGACTGCTGGACTAGCCAGCAGGGGTGAATCCTTGAATCCAAGGATGATTGGCTATCCTGATTATCAAGACTCCTGGTTCAGTTATCAGGGGAAAGACCACTTGGTCCAGCTATATGGAGATTCCCTGAGAAGATTGGGCTCAAGGGAGAGAGCCTTAAAACCCTCTGAAGAGGATACTGTAATAAGGAATAGAGAGTGAAAAGGGAAAGAGTGTGTAAGGAAAGAGGTTATGCAGGAAGAGGAATAAAAAGACTACAGGGAGAGGGAAAAAATAAAAGAGGTAGTTATAAAGAAAGAGATCAAGGGGAACGAAAAAAAAGTAATAGAACTGCAATCAAGGCAGATGGAAAGGGCCCAGGCAGAGAGTAACAAGTCAAGAGGGAGAGGGGCAAAATGGGAAGGAGAGGCTCCAAAGCAATTCAAAGAGGAGAACTCAGAAGGAAGGAGAATGAAGCAAAGGTAGAACCAGAAAGCATCAAGTAGCAGAAGAAAAGGAGATTCACAAGAAGAAACAAGGAGAGAATTTCCAACCCAATTTCCTAGGGACAGTTCTCATTTTTCAAGGCTGTTCTGGAGATTTCTAGAAAAATAAACAGTGGCAAACCAGAGGTCATTGGTGACTGCAGAAAGTGCGGTCTTGATGGAGTGAAGTAGTCGAAAGCCTGACTAGAGGGTCAAGAAGAAAGCTGGTGGAAAGGAAATTAAGGCAGTGGGTGAATATAACCAATGTCAGGAGTTTGGATAACAATGGAAGGAGGGATGTGAGGTAATAGGAGAGGAGACCTGTCTGATCAAGAGAGGGCTTTTTCAGTGTGGGGAGGATTTGAGCACATTTAAAGGCAAAGGGAAAGGCACCAACACAGAGAGGTTGAAAAGAGCAGTGCAGTTGGAGACGGTAATGGGAAAAGTGATCTTAGATGATGAGTTGAGATTGGGTCGGCAGAGTGTATTTGGAGAACAGTCAGGAGATCTCTTGAAAAACATCTGTGAAGCAAGAGAAATACAAAAACTATATGCATAGATTACAGAGCAGAGAGGCAGGAAGACCACTGAGGAGGCTGAAAGGAAAAAGGAGAGGAGAAGCGAAGAGTCAGAGAGATTTCTACAGAGGGAAAAGGCAAAAGGACAGGATGAGAAAAAGAACAAATGTTCACTTGGATAAAATAAAAACTGAAGATTGGATGTTTACATTACAGATGAAGAAACCTCTAACATGCACTGTTAGAGATCTGAAAATAAGATATGAAACAAAATTATAGTGGGACCATATTGTTTTAAGAATGGCATAGTCTAAGCCATCAAGTATTTAAAATAGATGATCCTTTATCTTATAAATTACAGTACTGTAATCTCCCCAAATGCTTAGTACAGTGTTCTGCATATAGTAAATACTCAATACCAGTGACTGACTCAAAAAGTGTCCGTTTGCCCTGTATTAGACTCAATAAGAAAAAAATGCAAACCTTTAATCCATAGTGGCCCTCTAATTAGTCACTGTAACTTCACAGCATATTTATTTATGTACACTTTGGCTTCTCATAAGAGGTCTGTGGGGTTTAGATTTTTGTTTTCATTCAGAAAATGACAGTGTTTTTCATTTGTCTATTTCAAATGGTGGCATCACTGACCAAAATATATTATATAACACAAAATCCAGCCATGATTCAGTTATAATGGTCTTGGACGTGTGTAATACACATATCTGGCTCTTTTTTCTGCCTCTGGAGCCTGTCTTTGGTTTTTTGGTCTGATCCCTCTAGACTGTAAGCTCCTTGTAGGCAGGGAATGTGTCTACCAACTCTGTTGTATCATTCACTCCCAAGCACTATGTACAATGGTCTGCACACAGTAAGCACTCAATAAATAACATTGATTGACTGATTGATTGTTTGATCACTAATTGGTAATATTTTGACTAGCCCAGAGGAAAGTAAAATCAGAAAACGAGGTCTTTTAAAACAGCTCTGATAATAACACAGGTAACTGAAGCTAAAATGAGGATTGGGGAGTCATTGGAGATTTCATTTATGAAGGCTGTCCTTGATGCACTGCTATCCCGGAAAAGAGACAAACGGCTAAGTATCAACTCAACCATATAAAGCATATTCATCTAGTATCTGCATCTGCATCTGGAGAAGCAGCGTGGCGCAGTGGAAAGAGCACGGGCTTTGGAGTCAGGGCTCATGAGTTCGAATCCCAGCTCTGCCACTTGTCAGCTGTGTGACTGTGGGCAAGTCACTTCACTTCTCTGTGCCTCAGTTACCTCATCTGTAAAATGGGGATTAAGACTGTGAGCCCCACGTGGGACAACCTGATTCCCCTTTGTCTACCCCAGCGCTTAGAACAGTGCTCGGCACATAGTAAGCGCTTAACAAATACCAACATTATTATTATTATTATTAGTAAGTTAATACTGGAATGTAAACTGGATATTTCTGGAAGTTGCACTTATTAAGTGAAGAGGGTGGTGGGACAAGTAACAGTGAATGGGGGAAATCAGACTATGTTTCTTCCTTTAAAGTATATTTTTATTTTGTCAGCACAAGGAAGGACAAGTTCTCTGAATTTCTTGGGAAAAATTGCTGACAATGATTCTGATATCATAAGCAAATTTTAAAATGGGCACTTTTTACAGTAGTCTTCAATTTTGGTATTTTATTTGTGATTTGGGCCCTATAGGATATTGTATATCTAGGTAACATTGAGAAACTGTCTGTATATATAGTAATATAAATTATTATTATATTTAGCTGTTTTATTCAAACACCTCTATCCATTCATTTTATTATAAAATTACATAAACACAAATAATTAAAATATACATGGACAAATGGCCATAAACCTTTGCATGGAAATATAGTTGACTAGCTTAATTTGATTAAATACAACCTTTCAATTTCTCAAATTACATATTATTTCATTTCTGAATTTATGTTGAACTGCATACCATTTTCTATTTCAAAGTCCCAGCTAAAGGTCTTATAGCAAATTTCTTGGCATTTAACATACAGTCTTTCTAGTGTGGCTTACTATGTCTTTCCAAAAGATAAAATGTACTCCTTGTTTAAGCTGATGCTTTCTTTGAATGTTATTCTGAAAATAAGTGCCCAAACATTTTAAGGACACCATGAGCAATCTGTGGTTATGCTAATCAGAGCCAAAATAGCAAAGTTCCAATTAGTGCTATTTAACATGGGCAAACACAGCTGGATTTTGGGATCTGCAAAAATGAATTCAAACTCTCCAAGTTATACACAAATTGTTCAAGGAATTTCCTACAAACTGGTGAATTTCAAAGGAAATTTCTCCTTCCTAATTCAAAGAAGTTTTCAAAATTTCACCTATCATTCTGAATCTCTTTTCATAAACCTTGGCAACATTCCCTAAGTCAAGAAGCCTCATTTTAACTAGACTAAGTGAAATTTCTACCTTCAATCATTGCACTTGATATGCAAATCTCAGATTTGAGATTACTACTCCTATAACCAAACATATTACCATTATGGGAGAGAAGAAACTACTCATTTTCTGGAAACCAGTTATTTGAGGTCATGAGGGGTCTCGGCTCATTCATAACATCATCTGGTGCACTAACTTGTAAACCTAGTATACTGAAATAATTTATGCATCTCCTGGAGACCAATTTATTTTTTTCTAATTGGTAAACCAGGGCCAGATTTTCATGTACTTACTAAGTGCATTTTGTGATGAGACATAATTCAGAAACTTTTCATCATTATACATACAAACACACACACACCAAACTCTAAAATCAGCTGGATTCAAATGGATTTAGCAATTGGATTCAACAAATAATAATACTAGTAATAATAATTATTATTTAGTATTTGCTAAGAACTAATGTGGGCCAAACACTGTATTAAGTGCTGGAATAGATGCAAGATAACCAGGTCCCACATGGAGCGCACCTTCTATGTGGGAAGGAGAGCAGATTTTGAGTCCCCTTTCTGAGGATGAAGCAACTGAGGAACAGGGAAGATAAATGAATTGCCCAAAGTCACACAGAAAGCAAGTGTTGGAGCCAGCATTAAAACTGAGGTCCTTTGACTCCCAGGTCCGTGCTCATTCTGCTAGGCCATGCTCCTTCCCTGGAATTTCTGTGATGCCAAGAGAGACCTTCAGGGACAGAGAGAGAGCCCATTTCAATCTGCCTCTGCTCTGATTAGGTCAGGCCTTTTCTAAAACTCACACTGAAGGTTGCTGTTTGCATCTCTTCCCAATAGGTACGACTGGTTGATTGATTCCCACAGATCTCTTCAACTGGGAAGAGTGAGGCCGGCAATGGTGCACAGTGAGCAACCATGCTTATTAAATCTGAGTTAATGGGTTCTGTTAAACACCTAAAATTGACATAAAACCTGGTATTTCAAACTGAGAAGTGTGAAATCTATTATGATAGATTTATCTTCTCTCTGACTAAAAAATGTCAGATCATTAGGTCAACCATTTTTCTGAATATATTGCATACATCTAAGTATATTAAGGAGTTGAAAAAGCAATACCTCCCCAAGCTAACATTTTCTAGACCAAATATGTAAATCAATTTCTAGCATTTGGTAAGCATTTTCAAAAGACCATATAGATTTTTCTCTTGTGAGACTCTCTAAATTCTCAAAAAAGTCTACCATTATTCACCTTATACATACATATACTCATAAATACATTGTATGCATATTGTACCAGTGTCTTTCCTTACATGGGCTGAGCAACTGGTAATGCATTACATGAAGATGGAGATTTAGTATCTATTCCATGACAAACCCTAGTTTGCAAACTGGGTTAGTAATGTTCAGTAGCTGTTAGGTTGAACCACTGTAAAAAAGAAAAGAAAAGCACTTTGCCAGTCAGATCACTGAGACTTGTTAAGTGAACCATCTCTTTTGCTGAACTAAATCCCCTAAGTAAAACTCTAAGTATCCTGGAACAGAAATTTTGCTTCCAGAGAGTAAGCAATTTGCTTCCTTCCCATTTGTCAGACTAGGCCACTTGTCTATGAAAAAGTAGAGAGTTAAATGGAGTTCAGAGGGTCCTTCTTGATAACTGAAGGACTTACCCTTTTACCTCACTAGGATTTCATTATATCAATAAAAAAATCAACTGTCAGAGACCTGTAGTCTCCTTAGAAAAGCCTTATTTTACTTACGAAATGCTCGGAAATTAACATTCTGAAGCTATAAGAGGGCCCTCAGACAGCACAGACTGGAGAACAGATTGTCTTGGTAATTTTTTTATCCCTTTGTCACACCTTAATAATTATGCACTCTAAGGATCTCAATGCCTCCTAATGTTTACCACTCACCGGTATCCTGGTGGAGAAAAAGCCTCCATGAACATGTTAACCCTCGAGTATTAACTAGCTCATCTTTTATTGGACCTTATAAATCAGCAAAGTAGGCTGGACAAAAAAGTAAAGCTTGAAAGAAAGCCAAACACCTTAGATGAAAGGAGGAATGAAATCAATGATATTAACTATTTCTGTATGTGTTCAAATATAGATAATGCCCAATCACATATACATACCACTGGAAGCCATATAAGTTATGTATTGTGTTATACTGTGAAGATACAAGCTTTTTTAAGCAGCTTGCTTTAAACAGAAAACAAGTGAAAGAGAAATCAAACATAACAGTGGTTCCATTTCATGGTATCTTAATTTTCTTAATTCCATCATCACAATATTTATTAAGAGTACTACTGGGTGCTGTGCACTGAGGTAGATGCTGAGGAAATACAATGAAAATCAGTAGAGTGGTTCTGGATTTCATGAATTCATAATCTAAAATTGAGTGAGTGGGAGGTTGGAGGATGAAAGAAGAGAGGGAGAAAGAAGAAAAGCAAGCCTATATATATAAAAAAGCCAGTTTCTAATAATCTCACAACATCCAAAATTAAATAAAGCATTTTGAAAACAATTCAACTGTTAGCAGCAATTCTAGGGAAACCTACCAGCCTAGTTGTTCTAACTTTCCTGATTGGTCTCCTCTCCCTATGGGAATTAGGGAGAGCTCAAAGCAGTGTGGCTAGGTAGAAAGAGAACAGACCAGAGAGTCAAAGGACTTAAGTTCTAATTTCCACTCTGCCACTTGCCTATTGTGTGATCTAGGTCAAGTAACTTTACTGCTTCTCAATTTCCTCATATGTAAAATGGGATTAATTATCTGCTCTCCTTCCTACTTAGACTCTGAGTCCCATATAGGGGAAGGAGTGGGACTGATAATATGTATATATCAAAATACTTAGTAAAGTGCTTGGCACATAGTGTTTAATAAATACCATAATTAATCCATATACCAACATGGTCCAGGACCTTTGATCCCTTGAGATCTGAGACCACCTAGCTGATTTCTGCTTTCTATACATGAAATTGTGCTGACAGGTCAGGGAATCAAAGACATTAAACTATGGTTGCTTTCTTTTATGACAGTAGTCTTCTTTTAGCTATTTTAATGAAACTAGCACCCTTATATTTTTCAGTTGCATTAATGAAGCTTATTTGCTGAAATTCCAGTTTTTATCCTTTTTTTACTCCTAGTGCCTATTTTTGAGGGTAACAGCTCAGCTCCTAACAGTGAGTAGAATGACATTTAATTTCTCACTGCCTTAGCAGTGAGAAATGAACTAGTAAAACCAAAGTTGCTAGAGCTATTATGCTTAATCATGGCTGCGCTAAATTTCACTTTTGGGATCAAATCATTCTTACCATGACAATACATTATTTTAGCACACTTTTAAAAATTATTTTAGTGCCTAGGAAAGGTTCTGGACTGACAGGCTAAGAGAGTGAAGTCTTTATTCACAGACTGAGAACAGCACAGGCAGAAATAGAATGAGAGTTCCATTATTTATGCAGGTGGAACCATCATGCTCCCATGCCCCAAAGAAATTCACACTCCTATCAGTACTTGTTTAAAATTCTCACTCACATCAGTTTCTTATACAAGAAAACATCTCATCACTTTTCCTCAAATACCACCTCAGTTCTAGTTTTAAACAAAGGTTTTCCAGCCAATCTTGAAATGAATATAAATTTTTCCAGGCCACTGGCTCAAAGTTAACCCCAGAACAATGCATACCCATTTCCAATTTCCCACAATGAATTATTTTGATTTGTACATATTTATCTACAGTCTGTGGTAAGACTGAGGCTATATGAAATCTTTCCTCTCAGCTTCAGGCTTTGTGGACGTCGTTGCTAATATTCAGTCCATCCAAGAGCAACTTTGAGGGGACAGGGGAATGTTTCTATTTAGGAGTCAGCTCTCTTTGAGAATGCTTTCTTTCCTGTGGACAGGAAATGTGTCTGTTACATTTTCGTGTTATACTCTGCCAAGCACTTAGTACAGTGCCCTTCACACAGTAAAGCACTCAAATTCAACTGATTGATTCTATAAAGGAAGGCCAAGGGATCACCTTGAAGAGTCCATTAATATCTGGAGGGCAAGCATCTCTGACTGGGAAAATGGAAGTGCTAGTTAATTCCCTTGTATAATCATCTGGTAGTACGTGACCTATCGTTAGTGACACTACCAAAGGAAGATAATCTTAGGTTCCAATTAACTCATAATTTATTGAATTAATTAAATAAGCTAAAAGTCCCTCTAGGTCCCAGAAGTTCCAGAATGTCAATTGCAATCTCAACTTTCCTATTGATTCTCAAGCAAAAAGAGTTTGTTTTAAAAGCTTGAGCACTTTCAAAAAGCTCTCAGAGGAAAGTGGTCAAAGTGGATGTCAGTGCCAGCTGATTTGGCAGAGTGAGTTTGCTATTCATTTACCTTGTATAATTCAAAGAGATTTTTGTACAATGGTCGTTGGTGGAAATAGGGGCGTTGCTGGTAATGAAAATAATGGTAATGAAGAGTTCCTTACTAATTGGTCCAGCTGGCAGAACATCATCAGGATAAATGTGACTCAATAGTATATTTAAGATACCCTGAATTTATATTTCCAATTCCCTTCAAGGATATCATGTCATGAGATTTTTAAAAAAAGAAAAACAACAGAATTTGTATGACTGATTTAGTCTCCTTTATAAAGGCCATATGAAAATGTAGCAGTGATTAAGTTAGATAAATCTGAATTTGTGGAAAGTTAAGAAAACAACTAAATCTGAAATTTGCTCTTCCAGCAAGTTTTCCTAACATTTCAAATTTTATAAAACCACCAATCATCTCTATAACTTAGGTACTTATCTTTACCCATCCTCAACACTTATTGCTATCTATTGATTCAATTGCAGTCATTTATTTTGATTGCTGTTAAATATTTTAACGTCTTTTAAAAGAATATAAGTCCCTGAGAAAATGGTAGTACCCCACCTTTGTTTTTATACTTTCCAAGCACTCAGTACAGTGCTCTGCACACAGTTGCCTCTACAGAAATCCAGTTGAGTGATTGTACTACTGCTCTAAGCCCTAGTGAACCACCTGCAGATGTTGTTCTGACTCCTCAGACCCATCCACACCATACTTAATGGAACTTTGGCTTGCAGCAACATTGTTTACAATATCATTTCTGTTGATGATATTGAACAAAGTATCCCCTGCTACGTCTATAGAACAAAAAATAACATTGATTTAGAAAATATTTTGAACTGAAAAAAGGGTTTTCTAAGAAAAACGAATCAGCATCCTAAAATAAGTGTGACAGAGAAGTGAAGAGGGGAGCTACTTATCTGTCAAACCAGCTATTCTAATTATCTCAGTACAAGTATAGTATCAACTGGTATTTTCTCCAATTAAGTGTTTAGGGATTCTACTCCACAGTTTCTGATCACAATCAATTGTAACCTGAAGTGCCAAACCTAACCATATTTTTTTGATATGTCATTAGACAGTCATGGTTTATGACTATGACAACAAAGCTGAAGCTGATGACACTTCTAAAGTATTAGGGAGAATAAAGCTTGCATGGCAGTTAATCAATAGGTGGCAATGTCTAGACAGATTAAAGCAGTTAATCAATAGGTGGCAATGTCTAAACAGATTTAAGTCAACCAGGATCTGACTGGTAAAATTATTTTGTATGTTACTCTCCTACATCTGTCATTTAAGCTGCCACTGAAGCTCCTTGTGGGGTGGGATCGTATCTACCAAACATCCTGTAGTCTCTCAAGGACTTCATGCAGAACTCTGCACACAATAAGCACTCTATAAGCAGCATTGATAGGCCATTAGTACCCATAAGAATATTTAATTTTTTTTCTATTTGAAAGAATCTGAAGTCCACAGACCATAAATGGCCAATATAGAATTGTGTGGGTATCTACCTAGTTTGTGAGGGTTAAACACTATTAATAACCTAATTGAACCTGGTATATATAAAGGAAGAATGTAAAATAGTTTGGAATCTTGAGTTTTTGTTCAGTTGAATGGAATTGCAAGTTACCAGGATAAGTCCAGGATTTATATCTACCTGGTCAGAAATTCATCAGAGTCTCAGGAAGCCTGGCTATATAGTCTCCATCACCAGCCTTACGGCAAGAACAATCAAGAGAGTTTCAAGCATACCTTCTGAATACATCAACAGTCCTCAGTACAATAATAATAATGATGATGATATCTTCAATTTGCATCTCACTTTTCATTCTACAAAGTGTTTTCATATCCATTACTGTATTTCAAGTCAGAATTACAATATATTTGTGAGTCAGGGAGAAACAATATTATTATCTTCATATGAGGGGTAAAGGAAATGATGCCCATAGAGTTTGAGCAACTAGCCCAAAGTTTCACAGCAGGCCAGTGGTGTGACTACAATCAATGTCTTCTGATTCCCAGACCATGATGTCTGCCAAATCCTAATTTAAATGATCTAGGAGAGGGCTTCATTATATCTTCTCATAAAAATATAGGTTCATCAATCAAATGACGACAACTTAAAAATGATTGCATCAGTAACTAAGCATCACTCATTCTAACTCCTCTCTGAATGGTCCACGGTTTTGCCACACTTGAGCACATAAATACTGTCCCTAGCAAAATGATGAATAAAAGCACTGTGATGCTGATGGTGATGATGGAGTCTACCATTAAGAATACTGGGTAAGGTCCAAGAACTATGCTAGAATGTCAAAATGCTCCACTAATACTACTCATCAAAAAACCAACAGGGTTCCAGGAAATTGTTTCTATTTTTTGATTTGTGCTAATGAATATTCGTTTGTGAAAATAGATTGAAAAATTTCCAGTTAACCCCTTCTCAGTTCTTTGTTTTAATTCACCTTAAAAAGTAATTAGATTTTCTGAAACTGCTACTCAGAGGATATTACAATCAACAGCATGTGGAAATTTCCTTATTATGGAGCAGTTTGAGAAATAAGTGTACAACCAGGGCAGGGATTTGCTACTTGGGATGGCATTAGGACTCTGCTTAGGGTGTGGCCATTGAGACACAGCTGTGATGATTACCACAGTCAGTTGCTTCTACTGCAACCCCTAAATTCCTATTCTCTGAGGAGAGGGAACCTGCATGGTGTGGGGCCTACTGGCTCTCTGGCACCTCTACTAGGCAGATGGGGTCAGACAAGGAGCAGGCCAAAAACAGGGGTTCTAATATTTGTTCAGGGTTACATTGGTCTGTGCTTTTCGCTGTCTGAATGCTTGGGGTAAAATCAAGCATCCATATGCATTGCCCAGTGCCACACCACATTGCCTCTTCCCGCTGAAGGAACCTTGGAGCAGAAGCTATGTTTAAATGAAATTTATGGTGTCAGGTTCTAAATCAAATGTGTACAACTAACTACACTCTCTCTACAATCAAACTCATTGTTGCCCATTTTAGTGCCAACCTGGGTTAGGTTCAGGTCCTGGGGCAAGTTATCTTTATGATTATATTTAAGAAATATGTAGTAAGCAATATATATGTGCCAGGCAGCATTTTAAGCACTGGAGTAGATACAATCTGATCAGGCCAGATACAGTCCCTCTCCCACAAGGGACTCAGTCTAAGTATGAGAGAAAATTGAATCTTCATTTCACAGAGAAGTTGAAAGATTTGCCAAAGATCACACTATGGTGAACTGGCAGAGCTGGGATTAGAATCCAAGTCCCCTGATTCCTAGGCCCATTCTTTTCCCACTAAGCCACACTGCTCCTCATCTGTTATAGATATTTTAAATCTGGAGTCAGTCTGCAAGAGTCAAAGAGGAAGCAGGTTTAAGGAGTGGAATTGCTTGCTGGAGGAAAAAGCTTGACTTTTTAACTGCTCCCTTCCCCACCTGGGCCAAGCCCTGGAGCTGGTCTGTTGCTGGGAGAGACCCTCTTACCCTCCACAGTTTGTGAGAACAGAGATTCAGAGCAATTATTATTTTTTTTTGTATTTGTAAAGCACTTACTAGGAGCCGGGTACTGTACTAAGCACTAAACTAATCAGTTTGGACACAGTCCATGTTCCACATGGGATTCACAGTCTTACTCCCCATTTTACAAATGAGGTTAATGAAGCACAGAGAAGTAAAGTGACTTTCCCAAGATCATACAGCAGACATATCAGGGCCTGGATTAAAATCCAGAACTTCTGACTCGCAGGTTTGTGCTCTTTTTACATGGCCATGCTGCTTCTCAAACTGTCCAATTTGCGGCATTCTAGGGAAGCTCTGCCCACTCAAAAGCATAAGTACTTGAAAAGAATAGGACATTCAGTGGAGCCTCTCTAGAGTTAGCTTTGGAGATCCAATAGGGAAAGTCAGTTTCATTTTGAACTTTACTGTCAACACCATGCCAACTTCAATAAAATGGCTGCCAAGATAGAATGTCCCTAACTGTTGACAAGTGTTTCCCCACACTCCATCAGCAACTACTGCCTTAACAGCCATCAGCAAAAATCAGCTGTAGAAAGGACCAGTTTTAGAGCTATGGAGCAGCAAACATCAATTCTTTTATCCAATGCAAAAGTGAATATTAACCTAGTCATTTGATCTGAGCTGCAACTGGCCTGGACACTAAATGAATCATATTTAATAATTATGCTATTTGTAAGCAGCGTGGCTCAGTGGAAAGAGCACGGGCTTTGGAGCCAGAGGTCCTGAGTTCGAATCCCAGCTCTGCCACTTGTCAGCTGTGTGACTGTGGGCAAGTCACTTCACTTCTCTGTGCCTCAGTTACCTCATCTGTAAAATGGGGATTAAGACTGTGAGCCCCACGTGGGACATCCTGATTCCCCTGTGTCTACCCCAGGACTTAGAACAGTGCTCGGCACATAGTAAGCGCTTAACAAATACCAACATTATTAAGCACTTACTGTGTGTCAGGCACAGTTCTAAGCATGCTTACTGTGAGCAGAGCAGTGTACTAAGCGCTGCTTAGGAGAATACAATATAACAGACACATTCCCTACCCACAATGAGTTTATAATCTAGGGGGGAGATTAAAGTCAATATGTTATAAACTCCACTGTTTTTAACCCAACTCAAATGAAAGAAATGCCAGCCACATTTGAAAGATGCTCACAGCAGTCTTTTCGTAAAATGGAAACCACTTTAAGCAATTTGCTGTGCAATCTTAAAGGAAAAGAGCACTGTATCAGAAGGTTTATATTTTATGTAATAAAATCTGACTTTACTTCAAAACATACATATGCATGCATACAGATCTCTATATACACTATTTCATCAACATCAATTGTCTCTAAAGATCACTGAAATGCTTAATTTATCTTGACAGTAGTCCTAAACATTATGTACTCTTAAAAGTTTTATTGTAGCATTACCCAAGCAGGCAAATTCATCAGTTTATAGGAACATCCTTATACACCAGATAAAATATATACAAGATGAATTTTTGCTAATGATGCAGAACAAAGAACATATGTAAGGAATTTCAGTACTTTTTCAATGAAACTCTGATATTTTCTAAGTTCCGTGATCACTAACAATGACATCAGTCATTGTAGTGCCTGAGAGACAAAACTTGTGGTGTCAGAGAGTAACTTAAAAATCTTTGCAATCTTTTTAAAGATATAAATTAAAACCACCAAGGAATGTATTTGGGTCACATTTAATATGGTCTTACAAATGCCTCATTTGTTTGAAAAAAATGCTGTACTCAATTGTTTAATGCCCCATTAAGACGGTATGTTTTCCCTTGTAATGTCTCTTCCAGAGCTGTACTCATTTCATTTTTACACTATGATTTGATAATTACACATACAATTTCTTTAGAGAGTGAAAATGCTTTAATTCATGGCTTTTACCTTTTGCTTATAAACAAATTGAATATACATTCAAAATTTAATACTCTAGTTGTGTTTGAATCCTTATTTTCTGTTATAGTTTTTTAAGCCTATTTATATTGGGCCACTTTATTTTTATCTGGAAATCTCAAATTAAATAGCTATAAATTTGGCAGATCAAAATAAAATCCAATTCAATTTCAGCCACTGAGGGGGATATCATTTGCTTTGTCTAACTTACTTCTGATTCAGATAACAGAAGCTGTGTTAGAAAAGCAAAATACTACAATGAAATGCTGTTATAGCATTTCACTAAAGAGAATTTTCTGTTACTCCATAAAAATTGAATAGAAATGTGCCTACTTCTTAAGAATGGAAGTACTTATTATGTTTCAATATACTATATTCTGAGGCTGGAATAATCGAAATTAGCCAGGAAGGAGAGAGAGTTTTCCTAATCCAGGTACCTTATTCACTGTTGCTATGCCATATTACTTTCCTGTTCACACCCTGGATTCCACTTCAGCATGTTCTCCCATGACACTCAACAAGAATTCCATATACAGACAAAATGGCCTGTGCTAGTTAATCTGAAAAATCTGGTTAAATTCTAACATATAGAAAGGAACAATACTGATTCATCCCTTTATACAGGAAGGGAGGGGGACGACAGTCTTGGAAGTCATAACGAGAAGGTCAAAGAACCCCAGGTTCATGATTCCCCAAACAGTGATCTTGCCACTGGTCCACCACAGTCATTTTGAATGAAGCTCTTCTGGCACTTTGCATAGTTTTGTTTTTGTTTTTGTGGTGATGTATGCCATTAACATTATTTTAAAAGACTAGAAACTGAAGCATAGTTACAATAATGATGATGGTATTTGTTAAGCACTTACTATGTGTCAAGCACTGTTCTAAGTGTTATGGTAGTTTCAAGCTAAATGGGTTGGACACAGGCCCTGTCCCAAATGGGTCCAATAGTCTTAATTCTCATTTTACATATGAGGTTACTGAGGCCCAGAGAAGTGAAGTGACTTGCCCAAAATCACACAGCAGACACATGGCAGAGAAAGAGGCAGGTCCTTCTGACTCTGAGGCCCATGCTCTATCCACTAGACAATACTGCTTTTTATATTACTTGCCCTCAGACACTCACAGTAGAGGAGGGGCAAAATCTCAACCCTTCTGTCTTCCAATCCTCTGTTAAACATATTTTTATGGTCTTTTACCCTTTTGGTTACTACTACTATTTGGGCATATTCTCACCTCCGATACAGTAGTGGTAATTCTTAGGACAGCACACCATTGAGAAAGAGGAAGTTTCAGGGAGAGACAGGAAACCTGACACAAGCAGCTCAAGCTGTAAAATGTGAGACAATTGGGTAGCTTCTGTTTCAAGTAGTTATATACTACAAAGAACCACCTTATTTTTTGTTTAATTAAACATGCAATGACTAGGTTGATTTGCAGCACACAATAATACATGTCTCCAACGTGTTAATATCTACCCAGTATTATAGAAGCATTTTCAGTGAGCACACATTAAAGCTATACGGCCATGTTCCTTTCATAATGCTTTCAATTTGGAAAAGAAAATGTATTTAAGATGCCCATGGTGTCCCATAGACAGTGGACCTCAGTAACCCCATGGCTTTGGAAAAATCTTATTGAAATGAATACTCTTTGGTTATACAGTTCATTCCAACAAGCCATATCATAGAAGCCAGTGCCTTGATTGTGCTGATGACTAACATCCATTGTGCAAAGAGTTTAATTACATACTGTGGTTCAGATCCTATTTTGTCAGGCAGTCATTCATCCAGAAAAGAATGTTGTAGAAAGCGGTCAAAATGTGAAAGAAATTTAATGCACATGATATTTATCCCAAAAAACAGTGATTAGTTTTCAAAGAAAAGGTCTGAACATTTTAACTACCAACTTGTAGAGCACTGAAAATGCAGCTAAAGACCAGTGCTGATGTAGTTTTCTAAAAACACAACTTTAACTTATCTGCCTTTTTTGGTACTTTTGAATTGGAAAAGTTACACCAGGTATCCCATTCCCCTCATCCCAACCCCACGGAACCCTTGAAAAGATTAATTTTACCATTTGGGTTAGATGGGTATCCATTTATAGAGTATCTCTTAAATTCCCCTCTTTAGAATACACCCACACACACTGCTTCACTTTGACACTATATACAGTAAAATCATACCTGTGCAGGTGAATGTGGCACAAAAAGACTGAGGTATATCTGACACTACCTACTCAAGGGGAACACATAATAGTCTCTTCTTGAGGCCTATTTCCATTTTCAAAACTTCTTCATGATAACTCAATTTTTGAACAACTTTTACCATCCCTGACTGATGTCTGCTAGGTTATTCACTGCTATGATGGTTTCCCAGCCTAATGAACTGGAAAAGTGTCCTGATTGACTGTAAGAGTAACCTTAGTCCAGATCACTCACTGCATCCTCAAACATGGTGGCATAGAAGTGGCTAAACAGAATGGGACCTCCTATTCAGTCCTGCCCAACTTTGCCAGTGATGGGGAAAGAATCAGACAGAGAGCATTTCACTATGATATAACTGATCATACCATTATAAAATAACCTAAGGATCTAGGTGGACTTTATGGAAATGCCAAAATTGCTGAGCAATTGTAAGAAACTTGGTCGACTATGATGCTATCAAAACCAGGTACTTGGACTAGTCACAATTGGTCTAGTGGAAAGAGCATGGTTGTGGGAGAAACAGTTCTGCCACTTAACTGCTGTGTGATCTTGGGCAAATCACTTAACTTCTCTGTGTCTGATTTACCTCAACTATAAAATTAGAATTAAGACTATGGGGATATGGATTGTGTCCAACCTGCTATTCATTCAATCGTATTTATTGAGCACTTACTGTGTACAGTGCACTGTACTAAGCACTTGGAAAGTACAATTCAAATCTTATACCTATCCAGAAATTAATAAGCACTTAAATGTCATATAAAAAGATCATTGTATTGCTCTGTGTGATGATCCCATCTTGAAGTGATAAGGGTGGTTTCATTTGTATTCTACAGTGGTATCATAATTTTGTATTTGAGGCCTGCAGCCTCATTAGTAATAAGTCCTTAGTTTGTTGGTAATCAGTGTACCCTTGGATGTCTTCAGTCTGGGGATACCGGACTGATCATACATTTTTAATATTGATCTTCATGTCCCATTGCAGGATTTTCCAGGTCTCCATTTTGAAATAATCTTGAAAAAAAGAAGCATATTTAAACATTAGCAGGTGGGACATGTGCTAATTATATTCAGAAAGAATGTACTTACAGAGGTAAATGTTAAAAACTATAAAAGCTTATTAAGGGAAGTTCATTTACCCACATCATTGGAGGCCTTTAAAATAATACTATCTAATCAAGATGTTAACAAGCAGGAGGAATGGACAAAATTATATTTGAGATTCCTTTAGTCTGAGGGATTCTATCATTTGAAATATTTCATTTGAAAACTAGGGCATGGTTTCATAGACGGCTCAAGTCCTATTCGGAGCTAGATTGGAAAGGAAAATTCTAATTTAGTTAAAAGTACAAATATAATTATCCAAGGGAATCTGAAAATATTGATGACAAATTTGGTGAATCTTCTATTTTAACATTTTCACTGGAGTCTGAATGTTCTACTGAAATAAGAGAGGCTTGTGAAAGGGGGATGAAATACTCATAACGAATAGGTTTGGTACCTAAGGATGATAATAGTGATCACACATCAGGAGGATGGCAGAGAGACACCTCTAAGCTCTGACTTTTCAAAAGAGCTTTCTCGACTCATTATCCATATGTGCATTATCATTACAGATAAAGGATAGCTACAAGAACATGTGTTGTCTGGCAAGGTCACATTAATGCTTTCAGATCACGCATCTCATACTTATTTGGGAGACAGAGACTAGAACAGCAGAACCATCTCCTTAACACAGAAAGATAAGAAAATATAAGGGTCAGTAAGGACTAGACTAGGAAACAAAGCATAACTGAGAGCACCAAAAGAGCAGGAATCAGTGAGACATCTATTTATCCCAGGTTTTAAAAAAATATCTAAGAAAAATGTATCTTTTGGTCATTGAAACTATCCTACAAATGTCCTAGTAATATTTCCAGTTAAGTACCAAGGAAATTTTAGCAGCTGGAATGAACCAAAACTTGCAAAACTGTACTGCAAAAAGATATTGCAGTTTTTCATATTATCGTACAATCTTTATACTTCCTATTTTTCCCAAGTTTATGTAGCCATGAATTCCCCAATAAAGCCACCATCAGGGAAAATTCATTACAATAGCTCTTTCTCTCATAGAGTGCATCATTAAAATCTTTAAGATGCTCCAGTCAGACAACCGCTGCCACCACAAAGAACGAAAAATTGTCCAGAAAGTTGAATAGGGATCATGGCACATACTACAAAAAAGCATGGCTTTTCTAATCAACATACTTGTGGCTTTATACCGGGAAGCCGGGTCTTATTTGTTGAGATAGAGCTAAAATGTTTTTATGAAACTTCTGGTTTCCTTACTAAAGCTACAAAATGTTTCTTTTAAGTAACTGGATAAAATATGGAGAATATACTTCGGTCAAAAACATTTTTACTTGAATTACCTGGAAAATTGCCTAAATCCCACCCTTTATTATGCATGTATAGACAATGTTTGCATTTATAAGTCTCAGAAGTTAGACTTTGCTGTAAAAGCTCCAGTCCCAATAGACTGAGGAATTTGGCAGACATTTATGAATTTTTGACACTTTATTTTTAATCTATGCATAATTCATTTAAATACATCATTTTGTTCCTACATGACATGATTCCTAAAAGGCAAACTTTTCAGAAATTGTATTTGATTTTTTTTCCCTCTTTAACTTAAAACCAAGTCTTCCATCCTGGCGCAAGAATAGTCAAAAGACAGAAGCACACTGTGGGCAGAGCTTCCTTGAAGAACTATTCACTACAGATGGCTTAATCAAAACTCAGGTAGGGTGGGGAGTCAAGATGACTTCCCTGAAATTTTTGTCTGGGACTTTGGGGCCAGCTGGACATATAAAAATCAAAAGAGCATATGATTTGAAACCCAAATGACTAATTTTCTTCTCTCCATAATGGTCCCAAACAATTCATTTCTAACTTTTCAATCTGTGTAACACTAACTGGAAGCCAACAGATGGTGGTACTATTACAGATAGGAAATGAATAATAAAGCCACTGATGCTGAACTCTGAGTTCTTTGCTCATATGTGCCTTTTCTATTGAGAAAGCTTCTAAAGCCTTCCCCACACCCTTGAGCTTATCTACACAAATCCCCAGATGTCCAAACTTCCAGTGTAAGCAGTTTACAGGAACAATACTGAGTAAACAAAATTGGGGAAAAAAATGACAATTGTATGTTTGACAAATATTTTCATGCCTAAGAGAAGGGAATTTAAATCAGAGAAAATGATGGAGAGACATTTAATGCATCTGAAAAGGGGATCAATTAAAGATGAAAGAAAGTTAAGGCTGTATGTACTAGGACAAGCTCAAGCCAGTGATCCAAGCAGGATGCCAGCTACATTCATTCAATTGTATTTATTGAGTGCTGTACTAAGAGGTTGGAAAGTACAATTTGGCAAAAAATAGAGACAATACCTGCCCAACAACAGGCTCACAGTCTAGAATATTTTAATGTACCCAAGACAAATGAAATTGAGCATCAGAGCAATGGGAACAAAGATTAAGTGCTATATTTTTTAAATCTATCTTTTTGAAAGAATTGCTTCAAATATCATTATTGTTTATTGTACTTGTTAAGTGCTATCTTGCTGCCAAGTGTTGGTGAAAGATGCAAGGACAGTGAATCAGACCTTTTGCACTCTAAGGAGGTGAGAGAAAGTGGGAATAGAATAACTGTTTAAAATTAGTAAAATCAACATTTTGATAAAAAATGACCCCCCCCCAGAAAAAGCTGTACGTCACCACACTATTCTACTCAGGGCCACCTTTGGTCCAAAGTTAGAACCTTCCCAGTGTTTGAGTGGTTGGAATGAATGAGGCTTCTTTCTGACAGGTTGGAAGGAAGGAGGAGTTTGGAAAGTTGTGGGTGCAGTTGCAGCCACTTTCTATTTGCTGCACTCCTGCAGGAGAGAGCATCTCTATGGTAATGGGCAGTGGAAAGGGAGAAGATGTTGTTATTTCAGACTCCAGAATGCCAATGGCAGGGAACTTGGGACTGGATGGTTTCAGCTCTCAGGAGTCAAATAAATTCTTCAAAGACCTTGGGTATTGAGCTGCTAAGCAAATGGTCTCAGCCATAGTACAGCTTATCTTGATGTCCTGGTAAATTAATTCTTCTCAGATTTTAAGTAGGTAGATAATATTCCAAAGTTCACATCAAGTGTCAGAATAAGTCAAATTCAAATCAGCTTAATTTCTAATGGGATATGGGGGCCCTTTAAAGCTCTTCAAACTTCCAAACTATTTGACTTAGCTAAATTTTGTTTTTATTTACTACATGCAGGATCTGAGAAATAAGCAAGATAATTTAATTATGCTTAAATCTCTTAAAAAATCCTAGGATCTTAACCCCGCTACCAGGACTGCTAGCATTGGCTTGAACTGGATCCTCTTCCAAGAGCATCAGGATATCATTCATGACTAGAATCATTTCCCTGGAGAATGACATTTTCAAGTGTCTATCACATGATATATACAGTACACAGATAGTCTGAGGGAGCCTATCAAATATAAAAACAAACACTTAAGCAAAACATTTTTTGCTCGGAAGTCTAAGGATTCCCTCATGTAAAGCATGCACCAAAGGGAAAACACCTCTTAAATGTTATTTTAACATGATGTTTTGTATCAATTACGGATTAAAAAAATCAGGAAATTAGAGGATGAAATAACAGTGTACACTCAAAAGAGCTACTTAAAGCCAGATAGTATACCCACTTTTGGGAAGGAGCTAAAAAAAGGAAAGAATGATGCATATATACTACATAAATTACCCAAATATTTCAAGTCATCACTATGGTGTGCATGCAAGATGAGCGCTCTAGGGAACCATTTGCCTCGGCTGAAAAAGCCTACAAATATTGGTGGACGTAGGAACCAAATACGATAGTCATTCTAAGAGACAGAGAGACACATGCACACACTGGGTTATGCAGGAAGAGTAAGATCCTGCACAGTTTGGAAAACTTTTAACTTGACCTGATTTGGCCTTGTTTTAATGTGAATAGCCCTAGACCACTGTAACAAAGTCCAAGATCAGATCAGAGCAACATCATCACCCGTGATGGATCCATACCATATATGTGCTATGGGTGTGTCTATGTCTGATTGCTCCAGAACCCCACAAGATAACTGCAGGTGTGAAACCACGGCACGTATATGACAGGAACCTCCCCATTTGCTCCCCATTTAGAACAATAAGTTTCCTAAATAGGATTTTCTGGATATTGTTTGTGCTCATTGTCTGGGTTCCCACTTTGGCCTGCTCCAATTTTGCTCAAGAGGAGGTTGGGAGTGGTGTAAGATGAGATATAGGAACAGAGATAAAGAGAGAGACTGCATCACAAGAGACATAGGGAGAAAGATAGAAACCAAAATAAGTAGATGCAAAGAAACAGAATATGTAAAGAAATATAAGAGAAAATGGAGAATCAATAAAGTTATTTGCTGATGGTATTTGTTATGCACTTACTATGGGTCAAGTACCATTCTAAGCTTTGGACTAGATGTAATTTAATCAGATCAGACATGGACTCTCCCCCAAATGGAGCTCACAGTCTAAGTAGGAAGGAGGACAGGTATTTAATCCCCATTTTACTGAGCGTGTACTATGTGCATAGTCCTGTTCTGAGTACTTGGGAGAATAAAATACAATAGAGTTGGTAGTTAAAACCCTTGCCATAAAAGAGCTTTCAATCTATCAATCAATAATATTTACTGAGCATGTGTGCAGAGAACTCAATTAAGCACTTAGGAGAGTACAATAGAATGGTAGACCTGATTTCTGCCCTCAAAGAGCTTTCAGAGCCAGGCACAAAGAGAAAGAGATAGATACACACATAGAGTGAGGAACAGAACCTTTAAATAGCACAGAAAAAGAAATACGAACATGCAGAAAAACAAATAAACTGAGGCAAAGTGAGAGAGCCCCTCCCAGGGTCGCACCTGGAGAGGTTTCAGCACTCTACCAGTCTCAACTATGGGAAGGAGAGTCAAGTAGAGACATATCCATTCCATTCCTAGCTTGGCCAGTGGCTAGAGAGTGGAAGGCAATCTGCTCCAAGTCAAAACTCACCTGTGCTGGACAGGAGTGGCATGAGAGAGAGTTGAGGGTGGAGACAAGTTGACTGTGCAGAAGGAGGCAATGGTAAACTACTTTTGAATTTTTATAAAAAAAACTCTATGGATACACTACCAGAATAACTGTGGATGGAGGTGGGGCACTCTGGGAGAGATGTGTTCATGGCATTGCTATGGGTCGAAGACAATGCAACAGCACATGACAACAACTACAACAAAGTGAGAGAGAGAAGGGGAGAGGGAAAGAGAGAGAGAAATTTAAGTCCTGCCAAGTCACAGAGACAAAAAACAAAAAGACATGGTTAGAAAGTCAGGAAGTGGGCAGATGTTCAGAAAATAAAAGAAATAGCAAAACAAAGAAACAGAAATACAAACTGCAGAGAAAGGCTGCAGTAGGGACTTTAATGACAGCAGGGAGGAAAAAAAGTCTGTCACCTAGGGACAAGACACTCAAACCAAAGGAAAAATACAAAGTTCGAGTCAGGAATTAGTAGAGAGACAGAGAAAAACATCTTCTACTACAACCCAACCCACTCATTTCACTTTTCTAACACCAACTGTCTCGCTATACCTTCATCTCATCTCTCTCACTGCCGACTCCTTGCTCAGTCCTCTCTCTGACCTAAAACACCCCATCTGACAGACAACATCCCTCCCCATCTTCAAAGCGCTATTAAAAATCACATTTTCTGAAAGAAGACTTCCCTATTAAGCCCTTACTTCCCTATCTTAGCTTTCTCTTTTGCATCACCGATGAACTTTGGCCTGTTTCCCCTAAAACACTAGTATTCACCCTCACCCCAGCCCCATAGCACTTATGTATATATCTATTAGTAATTTATTTTAATGTCTGTCTAGACCTAGATGAAAGTCACCAAAGGCAGCTTAACAAGGAATAACTCCATCAACAAAAACTGAAAAATATACCCCTTATCTACTACTGGTCACCAAAAAAATTAAAATATTTTGCTTTTTTATGTGAAAAAATACTGCCACTGAATATACATATGTAAATTAATTGCAATGCATTTGATCACATATTTAACGTGTTTAAATATATACATAGATAAATATGACCAGTGTATATTTTTAATTCATTCCCCATTATAGCTTCATAAAATTGAACATCTGTTTTAGTTTATTGGTTTGTAAATTTGGTTTGTATTGTATTGTATTGTACTGTTTGTGTTGTTTGTATTGTATTGTATTGTTTGTATTGGTTTGTAGGAGAAGCAGCGTGGCTCAGTGGAAAGAGCACGGGCTTTGGAGTCAGGGCTCATGAGTTTGAATCCCAGCTCTGCCACTTGTCGGCTGTGTGACTGTGGGCAAGTCACTTAACTTCTCCGTGCCTCAGTTCCCTCATCTGTAAAATGGGGATTAAGACTGTGAGCCCCACGTTGGACAACCTGATTCCCCTATGTCTACCCCAGCGCTTAGAACAGTGCTCGGCACATAGTAAGCGCTTAACAAATACCAACATTATTATTATTATAAATTTTACAAAAGTACAAGTTACACATTAACTTTTTTCTTTACAGAAGACATATACCTTCATTCTTTACATTTTCACTTCATTCTTTACATTTTCACCTTCCTCTTCAGTGTAATTATTTTTCACACTACTCAAGATGTTCTTAGAATCTGAAATACCTCATTCTGACTGAATCTCTTATTGCAGATCAAAATATTTTCAATGGGTCTTGCACATTTCTAGGAAGGCTTTAATTCCTAATGAAGATCTGTTCCTTCCCCGAACAATAACCGAACTCCTCCTTTGATCCCTCTGAACTATCAGAGTTCACATCCTAACCCTTATAGACTGAATAACTTGATTTCTTCTCCCTCAGAATTGTTGATGTCTTTTATTAATTCTGCTTCCTTATCTTTCCAAGTAAACTTTCTGTAGTTTTCTCAGCTTCCTTTCCTCAAGGAAAGGGACTCTGTATAGAGGTCACAATTTCAAGAAGGGGTCATGAATGATATGTTAAGGTGGACTCCAGCAAGCAATAGGACTGACGATTAAAAATTAAAGTTTTGAGAAAGTACCTCTAGTTCTATTCTGTTGCATTTTTGAAGGGTTTTGTTTTTATAAAGGGTGTAAAACCAGCAACTCAGAAAGCACCCTTGGACTTGTTAGAAACTGTTGGTAGCTCTGCTGAGAAAAAGTGAAGTGGGCTATGTAGAGTTAGCCAAAGCTATCTTGAATAATGCCTGAATAACTCTATGAAGCTAATGAGAGCTATACAAGTGCTATCCATTTGTGTAAGTGTTAGGAAAATTTGGAAAGGGAGAGAAAAGTATTTTTTTAATCTAATAATAGGGATACAAATTTGTAATTCAACCAAAGGAAAAAAACCAAAGCAGTATCAAAATATGCGCTCAATTTTTACTGATGGATTTTTTTGGTCATTCCTATTATGATAATCCCTAACTGAAAGAGACAGCCATGTTCATTTACATGCAGTTGGATGTTAGGTCTGGAATTAAAATCCACCAAACTCTATAGAGAAATATGACAGAGGGGACTAAGGTCATTTTCTGAGGACTTACCAGCAGTAAAACGTTTCCTCAATTTCTATTCCTTATGAGGTGTCGACAAATTTTTACACTTCTCAAATGTTTTCAGCTTTTAGTTTAAATCCAGTTTGAACCCACAACCAATTCAAAATTGCAATTCCTTGGTTCTCAAAAAAAGGTGCTGAAAAAGTCAAAGAAAACATTCCAAAACACTTTTATGGCTCATAAAAACATTTTGACAAATTAAAATGAATCAGAAACATATGATTTTTATTACCTCAGAACTACACCCAGGATTAAAATTTAAGGGGAAAAAACTGTTTGGCAAAATGCATTTTGGCATTATCAGGACCTAAACATTTTAAAAAATAGTTTGAGAAATTTCCAAAGCCGAAATACACTTGGGTTTTCACACTCCTTACAATTACTCATGCCTGCATATTCAAGAACTTCCTCAGGAAAATGTGGTCCCAGTACATCCTCCTTCCTTTCCCTGTTACTCATTTCCACCCAAACCTTCATTTTAACCCATTTTCACTGTTGTTGGGGAATTCACATTCCTCAGCAAAATCTTCAGTGGATCTTTACCCTTTGATGTAAACTCTACTAGGACAGAGATAGCATCCTGGATAACCCACGGTATATGCCAAGCATCTAGAGATAAGTAATTAGTCATTAATTGGCAATAACAATTGTGAGCCAAAGTAAACTTTTCCACAAATGAAAATAATCTCTTCCAGAAATTTAAGGTTTCACTTAGTCAGTGTTTTCTGCCAGGCTGTATTAATGTAATGGTACAGAAAGAAAGTATACCCCAGAGGAAGAGAAAATTGTTTTCCTCCCCTAGAAAACCACAGGAGAAAGTATGCAAAGAAGGCATTTCAGTAGTCCTCAAGTTGCTTATTGGTCTGTAACATTTTTCATTCCCCAGCTTTCCTGGGAGATTCATAAATGTCATCATCTCTATATACTAGCTAGGGAAAGTGAGGCACAGAAAAGTTCAGCACCTTGGCCAAAGTCAGATTATCTTCACAGGGTTGAAATTGGCACTTCAAATACAAATCACTCAATCGAATTTGCTGAATACTTACTGTGGGCAGAGCACTGTAGTAAGCACTTCAGAAAGTACAATATAACAGACTCAGTAAACAGGTTCCCTGCCCACTGTGAGGTTACAGTCTAGGGAATGAGCTTGAATGCTCTATCTCTGAGCTTCTCATGACAGATATTCTTTGATAGGCCCCAGTGTGCCCTCATTAATATTTGCTGACTCAAAACCTGATTAACTAGTAGTTGCCCTAGAATTCCCACTGACTTGGCATTATTCACCACAGCTGAACAGCAGACCCTACAGAATGATGTCATAGCTTTGTGCATCCCACAGGTGGAGTTGCTGGAAGTATCAACATTCTGCTTGACAGTCTTTGATCCCTGAACCTACAAACCTGTGCCAATAATGAAAATTGTGAAAATATACCTAGTAGAAATATTGACAAAAGCAATTTAAGTGGGCATGAGGAAGGGTAAAAGAACAGTTATCCAGCCTGCCTTAGACTCTGAAGAGCTTTTTGTGAGGGCCCACCCCTGATCTTCCATGGGTGTCATCTATTATTCCCCTACCAATGACTAACCAAGATGCTCTGTGTTGATTCTGGTTCATTCCTACTGACATGCTAAATTTATTGACAGTCTCAGAGCAGCTTTTATGAGAGATGTTAGAGGTAAAGTGTGATCTGTCCCTATCTCCATTGTGTTTTTCTCTATTAATAATAATAATGTTGGTATTTGTTAAGCGCTTACTATGTGCCTAGCACTGTTCTAAGCGCTGGGGTAGACACAGGGGAATCAGGTTGTCCCACGAGGGGCTCACAGTCTTAATCCTCATTTTACAGTTGAGGTAACTGAGGCACCGAGAAGTTAAGTGACTCGCCCAAAGTCACACAGCTGACAAGCGGCCGAGCCGGGATTTGAACCCATGACCTCTGACTCCAAAACCTGGGCTCTTTCCACTGAGCCACGCTGCTTCTCTATTGTATTCACACGTGCTGTTAGCAGAGAAAATATAATGATTTAACACTGTAATTTTCCTTCATTCATTTCCAGCAAGTTTTAACTATAAGACTGTAACAGGATGAACATAGAGAGCATTTTGTTGTTAACAGTGGTTCGTAATGTTAAGTTGTTTGTTTTCTATTGGCCATTTAAAAAAGGGGACTGATTGAAATTACTCCAGTGCACTACAATGGCTTCCTGGTTGAAACAAGTCCCCAAAATACACTATCTCTTTGTAGTTTCATTCCTATATTGTCTAGCATCATTGTGATTATTCATAATATATTTCATGCCAGCCAGGTGCATAATTATAGCTTTGTGTGATAATAATGTACTCTTTTTGCATACGTAGTAAAGTTATGTAAGTTTTAAGGATTCAGTTTACAGGTGAAAGAGACATTTTTCTATTGGAAGTTCCCCTGATGAACATTTATTGAAAGCATATTTTCAAAATACTTTGTGTTATGTCCTTTTTTAAGGGTCAAGTTTTCACAGAGCACTTTAGTAATTATGATTACAATAGATTATATTATTGTCTAGTGCCATCCTTTTGCCAAGTCACATCACAAAACATATGTGGCTTATGTAAAATTGCTGAAGCAAGAACATTTATTCAGAAATAGATTTAGACTCTGGGCTCAGCTCACATTTTGAATGCTGATTCTAACTCTGACCTACTCTGAAAAGAACTGAACTTTTAAAGAATCCTGTGTAATTACCATAATATTTCCAAACCAAAGACGGCTGATGTAATGTAACACAAGTGGGCTGGATTAAATCGACAAAGGCAAAGAAACCTGAATTTAGACTTTTACTTTGTCCTCAACATTTCATGTTGTATCTTAAAATTCCACTGTTTTGTTCTGAACTTAAATATGCTCTGTTTTTCAGTGAAGGAGATTACTGAGACTTTTGTGATCCAGCTAAGTGCCCAAATGGGTTTCTGAGTACATTTATATATACTGTTCACTGCCACCCATGCACCTGGATGTGTACTCTTTATTCACCCTACTCTCAGCTCCACAAAACATAGGTATTTATCCATAATTTAGTTTAATGTTTGCCCCTGTAGACTTTAAGCTCATTATGGGCAGAGAGCCTGCTGTCATATATTATACTGTCTTTTTCCAAGCTCTCTGCATACAGTAAATGTTCTGTAAATATGATTGATATATGCATACATACACAAAATTTAACCAACTACATGAGCTGAAGTACTCAGTCTTCACTTATACTGAGTTTATTTTAATTCTTTGTTTTTGATCATGGTATTTATTATTTTAAGCACTGAGGTAGATATAATGTTATCTGATCAGACTCAGTCACCGACCCACTTGGGGCTCACAGTTTAAGAGGGATGACAGATGTTTCAATCCCATTTTGCAAATGAGGAAATTAAGGCATAGATAAATTAAGGGGTGTTGCCCAAATTCAAACGGCAAGCAAGGGGCAGAATCAGGACTAAAACTCAGATCTACTCATTTCCAGTTGATACTCTTTCCATAAGGTCAAACTCCTTTTATGTCTCCCTTCATATCTGTTTTTCTCTATTACTTCTTCTCTTATCCTGAAATTCCCTGAAATAGCTAAGCCTATTTGTTGCTCATGAGTATTTATGTGTTCTTGTTTTGTCTTCTGAGCATTTGTCTCCCGAGCATTAAAACAAGTTTTCACTGAGGTCTCTCTTTCTTTTGATAAAATGATGCTGTGCATGTTTCCACAGGTAGGTGACCCTGTGTTTTTGAAGGAAGGCTAGTTGTATAAATTGAGGTCACAATTTGTGATTTTATGTGGGCGTGGTGAATGTGAGGGGAAAGGTTATCTCTATGTAAATATAGGCATGGAGGAAGACAGAAGTGGGGAAATGTTTGCAGGATGTCAGACTGAAAATATTAGTTAGGACCCTTCATTTTGAAAAGTTGAGGGTTAAGAGAAAACATGATTAAGTTTATAAAATCATGAAAGATATGGACAGACTGAATATAGAGTTGTTGCCAAATAGACAAGGGGTGCCTATTTATTGCAGCTTGAAAGTAGGCAGGTTCAGGACAAATACAAAGAAATACTTTTTCACTGTGGTAGTAAGCATGTAAAATTTTCACCACAATTGTACAGGCAATATTTATTAACCAATCAGTAGTATTTATTAAACATCCAGTAAGTGCCCATCACTGTACTAATGTTGGTATTTGTTAAGCGCTTATTGTGTGCCAAGCACTGTTCTAAGCGCTGGGGTAGACATAGGGGAATCAGGTTGTCCCACGTGGGGCTCACAGTCTTAATCCCCATTTTACAGATGAGGGAACTGAGGCACAGAGAAGTTAAGTGACTTGCCCATAGTCACACAGCCGACAAGTGGCAGAGCTGGGATTCGAACTCATGAGCCCTGACTCCAAAGCCCGTGCTCTTTCCACTGAGCCACGCTGCTTCTCCTAAGCACTTGTACTAAGCAACCAGACACCCATTCTCATCCCTCTATTAGTTTACAATCTAATAGGGCAGAAAGAGCAATTATATTTAAATAGTGTGAGCAACAGAAGAACAAAGGTACAGTAGTAATAATATAAATGGTAAGAAGAACTAGGTAAATAATCAAATAGACAACTAAATATACATACAGACGTATTTGCTCAGGATAGAAATAAAATACATAGGTGCCAAGGGCAGCTCCTGGTTTGACATGACTAGGGCAACTGGGAATTAAGGAAGAATGATTAATTACTCCCTGTCAATGGCAAAAGAGATGTAAATGAAAATATAAATATTCTCATAGTATACTATTTCCCTGATCTCTAATCTATTTTAATACATGTCTATCCCTGGATACTGTACACTTTGTTGCATTGTTCTCTCCCAAGTGCTTTGTACAGTGCTTTGCACATAAAAACCATTCAATAAATGTCATCGACAGTCTGATTGAAGAGGAAGAAGCTTTATTTCAAAAAAAAAGTGTCAGCATTAAAATTCATGGATAACAGCTTTTTTTTTTTGACAATTTCATTTGGCAAGAATTCAGCCTACTCAATTTTAGTGGTAGTGAAGATCTGAAGCAGAGTATCCTAGTGGATAGAATACAGACCTGGGAGTCAGAAAGACCAGGGTTCTAATTTGGGCTTTGCCACATGTCTGCTTTGTGACCTTGGACATGCCACTTAACTTCTCTCTGCCTCAGTTACTTCATCTGAAAAATGGGGTTATGATTGTTAGTCCTGTGTGTGACAGGGACTATGTCCAACCTGATTAGCTTGTATCCACCCCAGCATTTACTGCAGTGCCTTGCACTTTGTAAGTGCTTAACAAATACCATTATAAAAATAACTTAACATGATGAGGGTGACCAGAAACTACCCAAAAGCCAGGGAACTGTGATACTATATTAGTTGACATCACTCTCAGGCATTTTTCGGCTGTGTATTTTCTGGGCAAGATTTCCTACCAATTTAAGCCCTAGTTCCACTATTAAGAGAGCTACCTTTTTATGTGATGTACATGAGCGAATGCGTGCAGATCTGTTTAATACATTGTGCTGGGCATCCAGGGGGGCTCTTCAATCCCAAATCAATATGGGTATAGTATACTTTATGAAGCAATTACTATCTTTTTTTTTTATATTGGGTTTCCCTTTTAACCCAATGGAAATGTCTATTTTTCTGAAAAAATCAATAACAGTGAAGTTGAATCATTCATCTGTGTTATGGAGAGAAATAAGAAGAAAGAAAATTGCCTAATGACCTGTGGTGATAACTGCCATTATGTATTTGGGCTAGAGTAAGATTGAGCTGCAGGGAGGAGATGTAGCCCAGATGAGTGCTAAAAGTGTTGAAAATTCAAAATTCAACTGAACAGAGGATTTTAACGATATTTAGACACTTTAGGGAATCACATGGCTTTTCTCTAGAAGTATAAATATTTTCAGAGCATAAAGTTAAAAATAGGACCTTATCTTTCTTTTAAAGATGACTCAATTCCACTAAGAGACCTGCTCTTTATGTATGCCTTGGTTAACTTTTTTTTTTATTTTATTTTAAATGTGATTGGTAACTGGGGTCAAAAGACAGATAAGATGCTTGTGGATATTTAACCAAAGAAAAGCATTTGCTTGGGAAATATGATTGCCCAGTCTTTTAAGTCTTACTAGAAAACATGGACAACATCCAATGTTAGTGGTCAATGACACATACCAGTTCACAATCGGGCCCCCTATTCTTCTGTATCTACTTAGACACCTCCACTTGGATATACATAATAACAAAAGTGGTATTTCTTAAGCTCTATGTGTCAAGCACTTTTTTAAGCATTGGTGTAATCAGTTTGGGTACAGTCACTGACCCACATAGGGCTCACAGTTTCATTCCCCATTTTACAGATGAGGTAACTGAGGCCCAGAGAAGTGAAATGACTTGCCCAAAGTCACAAAGCAAACATGTGGTGGAGCTGGGAATAGAACTCAGATTCTCCAACTCCCAGGCCCGTGTTTTTTCCCTTAAGACCTTTTGCTTGTCATGTACGTGTTCAGACTAATTGCTAAGCTGCCCTGGACAATGATTTCACTGGTGACTGTGCATTACACATACAGCATCCTTTACAGTACACTGCAACCTGAATAAAGTGTTCTAAGGAGTTGAAACACTAAACCTTTTTGGGTGGAGTTAGTTTAATTTGGGATCTTCTGGGTGCTGTACCCAGAGCATGACCTGTGCATGGGTTGGTTCCATGAAGGAAGATATGGAAGAAAAGATATGTGATATGTGTTTGTGTGTGAATACACACACACACACACCACATATACAGTACAGCTGCTTTGAAAACACTTAATCCAGGTGATACCACACTTGTTAGGATGACCCTCTACCTGGACAATAAGATATTCTACCAATTGTCTATTGAGCTGCAATGAAATAGTTTGAAGGAGAAGTAATCTACCCATGACACACTCCAAAAGCATGAAGGTCTGTGTGTAATTGTATTTGTATTTGAATTGTATTTGAAACTTTATGGGTACCAATGAAACAAGGTTTTTAGCAAATATTTTTACGCATTATTCTCTTCAGAAACCCAAGAAATGAAAGAATATTAAACACTATAGAGAGGACTACACTAAGGAAAATTCTTTTAAAACCAAATCAGTTGATGGCTTCAGAAAAGCTAGGCACTTATTTTAGGAGTGTTAAATGGAACAAATCATTGCCACAAGTCTGTCTAAATTATAGCTTGACGATCTTACATAACAGTGAGTTTGGCTTAGAGTCCTGTGGGATAGTCATATGAATATAGAGTCTCCTTTAAGGAGGATTGCAATGTGGTCAAAGCAGCATACGTTCCTTAGTTTGGTAGCAGTAAACAACATATATTGCAGCAGAGACAAGAGAAGAGAGTCCTGAAAGCAAGAGACGAGCAGAGTGTAAATGAAGTCTTAGAAAGAGTTGGGAAGACACCAAAGAGAAAAAGAGAAGTAAAGAGAGGAAAGATGCTTTGTAGCAATCTACTAATGGTATGGAGCAAAGGGTAGAGACATCCAAGAGAATTTCATTGGCCACTGAAAGTAGAATAGGGAGCAGGAGAAGAGGGAAAGTTTTAGTTTTATTTATTCATAAATCAATCCATACTATTTATTGCACACCTGTATTGATACGTAAGACACTATACAAAGAGGTTAGGAGAGTGCAACTGAGTTAGAAGACAATTTATGCATTCAAGAAGTTTACAATCCAGTGGTAGCAGGGGGGGAGGTGGGGACAGGCGGGAGGAGTAGATACAAAATAAATTTATGCAGAGCAGAATAAAGGGAATGGCAGGGTGGAAGTGTGGGTATGTATACTAATATGAAAGTTTACATGTACACATAGCTGAGAGTGCATACGTAAGGTAATGTCACAAATGTCCTGAGACGGGAGCTAGGACAATATGACTTGGAGAAAAGAAAAATTAAGTGGGGAAGGCTTCCTGCATTCTGTAGCATTATCAAGGGAAAGCTACTGCCTGGGGGATTTGAAAGAGAGGGAGTTATAGGCAGGAAAAGGGCATCACCAAGGGGTCAGAGATGGGAAAGACATAAGCAAGGTACTGTGACTAGACTTGGTTTCTAGTCCTGGTTCCTCCACTTTCCCAAAACTATTTCCACCGATGACAAAAATCTTATCACCAGCACCTTCTGGGGAGTATTGGTGAATTGGTCTGTAAGGAGCCATGGAGAAAGTTGGAGGAGGTTTATATGGAGGCAAAAGAAGTAGATTGTTTACTCAAGGCATATTAAAATAAATGGCAGAAGAGATGCAAGAGGCCCTTTGCAGAGTTAAATTTGGAACAGCATTATGCATCCGGGAAAAGACCTTCATGGAATTGGTGCCAAACAAAAATGTTTTCTAGCACATCCCTGAACTTTGAAAAGTAGCCACCAGGATTAAAGGTCTACAGAATAACTTGCCACAAAATAGAAAGGAGGTGATTCAATTGCATAATTTGATAGAAACACAAAAATTAGGGTATATGCCCCTTTTAACCTCTGCATATTTTCCTTATAGGACCTACCACACAGAAGAATCCTAAACCATGTTACAGACAGTAAACTCTTCAGGTTTCATCAATGCTTTTAAAACTTCTGTCTGCGGATGCCCAGTGGTCCATTTATTATTTAGTAGATCTTTGAGATTATTGCTTATTCTGGAAGGGCAACATTTCTGAGTGGATGAGTCACTGTTAGTTAATTTCTAGCCCTGAAAGACAACACACTGGTGACTGAAGGCTGTTATACCATGTATTCTGTCTCAACCTTCATCTCCTCACTGCTTGAGGGAATAAAGTCTGGAAATGATGATCTGATTTAGTCTTGGTGTAAGTTTCCTTGTTGTTTCTTCCCACCCAATCTCTGCATGTCAGGAGTTGTTTCTAATTCAGCGATGCAATGTGTGAGGGCTGCAGCCATGTTTACCTTCCCAGGACCCCACAGCAGTGACTGATGTTCCATGACCACAGGATGGATTTTTCTAATTTCCTTCAGCAGAATTTAACCTTTGCTTGCAGTTTGCACCAAGCTTATAAATTTCTGAGGCTTCATTCCTTCATTCAATCCTTTACTAATCGGTTTGAAAGTGGTGACATTGCTATCCTCTTCTTATGTACTGATAGGTGTAGTAGTATTTAAGTGTGTATTGTGTGCAGAACACTAAACTAAGCACTGGGACAGAATCTAGGTGGAAATTAATCATGGTCCCCATCCCTTGGGGGGCTCAGAAACTAAATGTTCATTCTCTGAGAGCACACAGGATAAGAGCTTCCAGATATATTCTGCTGGATTTTTCCTTTCACCAGAGTGACACTTGTTGAAGAGGAGCATGTGCTGACAGTCTGGCATTGTGTGAATGGTAGCTGGAACTGTCAGTTTTCCCATGTGCATACTCTGCACACAGAGAAAGCCATAGGTATATGAAGAAAGCAGGAGGAGTGCTTGCATGGAGGAAGTGTACTCTCCAATATTCTACCTCTCTGGAATAGGCAAATAGTGATTTACCCTTCTGCTTTCAAGCTATGACCACCGTTGGAACATAAAAGGGTACTTGTAGTTGCCCTATCCCTCTGGTGACTTCTTTAATCTCTTCTCCAGCATCCTTCGGTCCTGTGCCAGAATGTAATGGGGGCTTCCGGGTTCAGAAGTTTATCCACACTTTGGCACAGATCAATTGTGTTTTTGCTTTTGATTTAATTTTCTAGGCTCTTTAAGAATACAGGAAAGTAAATAAAATAATAGTGTCAAGTCAAAGCTCTATCATGAAGCTCATTATAGTGTGAGGAACATAATTCAAATGACTTACGATTCCCATTGGAAGGGGTATTAGATATTGAACTCTTGACAGATTGAGAAATAGATAACTTTCTGATATCTAGTCATTCCCTATTCTAAAACAAAAACCTCCCTGGACCCACAGCTCCCTCTAGTTTTAGCTCCATCTCCCTCCTACCATTCCTCTCCAAACTCCCTGAGTTAATTGTCTACACCCACTGTTTCCACTTTCTCTCCTCCAATTCTCTCATCGATCCCTTGCCATCTGGCTTCCACCCCCTGCACTCCACAGAAACTGCCATTCTGAAGTGACCAATGACCTTCATCCAGACCATTCCAGTGGCCTCTCAATCCTAACCCTCCTAGATCTCTCTAGAGGAGCTGCTAGAGGAGCAGCATGGCTCAGGGGAAAGAGCATGAGCTTGGGAGTCAGAAGTTGTGGGTTCTAATTCCAGTTCCATCATTTGCCAGCTAAGTGATTTGGGCAAATCACTAACTTCTCTGTGCCTGCTACCTCATCTGTAAAATGGATATTAAGACAGTGAGCCCCACGTGGGACAATGTGATTATCTTCTATTTCCCCCAGTGCCTAAAACAGTGCTTGGCACATAGTAAGCGCTTAACAAATCCATCATCATTTCCCACTGCCTTCGACACTGTAGACCACCCTCTTCTCCTAGAAACACCATCTAACCTTGACTTAACTGCCACTGTCCTTTCTTGGTTCTCCTCATTTCTCTGGCCACTCATTCTCAGTCTCTTTCACTGGTCCCTCCTTTCTCTCCCACCCTCTAACTGTGGTAGTTCCTCAAGTCTCTATTTCCACCCATGGCTTCAACTAACACCTCTCCAGCCCCGACCTCTCAATCTCTGCAGTTTCCCATTTCCTCTACCTTCAGGACATTTCTATTTGGATGTCCTTCCAATTCCTCTAACCTAAAATGCTCCAAACAAAACTTAGCTTCCCACCCAAACCTTCTCCTTCCCCTGACATCACCATCCTCTCCTTCTCACAAGTCCCTAAACTTGCCATATCATTGACATCTCTCTCATTCAACCTGCGTATTCAGTGTGTCACTAATCCTGTTAGTTCTACCTTTATGGCTTCTGTAGAATCTGCTCCTTCCTCTCCACCTAAACTGCTACCACACTTCTGCAAGCATTTAGCATATCCTGCTTCAGCTACAGTATCAAACTTTCCACTGACCTCCCTGTTTTTAACATCTCCCCCATCCAGTCCATACTTCATTATGCTGTCCAGATCATTCTCCTTCTAAAGTAAATGTACAATTCTGCACTTCTGTCTCCTAACCAAAACCTCCAATAGTTGTCCATTCATTTCCAAATCAAACAGAAACCCCTCACCATCAGCATCAAGGCAATCATCTTTCACCCTCCTTCCTAGCCTTTCTGCTCTTCCACTACCACCCATCCTACACATTTTCCTCCTCTAACGTGAACTTATTATGTACTTCTATCTTGTCTCTCTTGCTGTCACCCCCTTGCTAATATCCTGTCTGGAACTCCCTCCTCCTTGATATCCGAAAGAATAGCCTCTCTTCACCTTCAAAGCCCTACTGAAATCATAACTTCTCCAAAAAGCCTTTCTTGACCTTACTCTTATCTCTCCACTCTTTTCTCCTTCCATTCTACCGTCACCTATGCCCTTGGATATTCATCCCACTCTCACTACACTTAACCTTATATTTTCCTGCTTCCCCTATGTCACTACCATAAATGTCTGTTTCCCTCCAATAGATTGTAAACTGCTTGAGGGCCAGGACCATATCTACCAACTCTAATGTAATGTATTCTCCCAAATGCTTAAAACAGTATTCTGCTCACGATAAGTATGCAATAAATCCATTGGTTGATTGATCTGCATTTCTATTGGCTGTTGACATCTATTAAGTTCTTTTTCCCTACTCCCAGAATATTAAAAGCTTTTCCAAGTAAGCAGTGACCTTACCTTAGCTGCCGCCTACGGCCGCCACCCACCCCGGACAACCTCAGGGCCCCCCCGCCGCCACAGGGTTATTTGGTCATGAGCTCTGGGACTCTCTGGGCCGCTGGCCGCTTGACTTGGAGTCTGATCGGGTAGGGTCGGCTCGTCCCCCGACCCTGGTCATCGCCTGCTTATTAACACTATTGTAGTGTGCCTTACTGTAGCATGTTGCTATATTTGCGATCTCGCTTTTTATTGTTTATTGTTGTCAGATTTTGAATTTGATCAGGTCACCCCTTAATCGAGTCTACCCCCGACCCTGATCATCACCCCTTTTATTAACACGACTATATTGTATCATACTGTATCATGTTGCTATATTAGCACCACTGTATTGTATCATATTGTATCATGTTGCTATATTACCGATTTCGTTTATTACTGTTTATTGTTGTCAGTGCTGCCACCCACCTCTCTGGCCTCTCCATGTCCCTCCTCCCTCCCTCCCCCCTCCCGCCCCTTCCTATCCTCCCCTTCCCCTTCCCCTCTCTCGCTCAGCTCTTTCCCGCTCTCTCCTCTGTCTCCTCCCCCCCCTCCCGCCCTAGAACCCCACTTTACCAGCGCTACCCCTCTTCCCCCTCCCCCTACTCTTCCCCCCACCAAACCCCCCCTTCACCCCCTCCCCCCTTCTCTCTTCCACACCCATGCCCCATCCCAGTCCTCTTGTCCCACCGCCACCCCTCATCCCCCTCTCCTCGTCCAGGGCCCCGCCACCTCCTTCCCATCCAAACCCTCCCCTCCCCCCGCCCTTCCCCCCCTCCTCCCCTTGCACCCACAGCTACTTTCAAGTGTGGCCTCTGGAACCCCCGCTCTATTACAGGCAAGCTACCTTTCATCCATGACCTTTTCCTCTCCCGCTCTCTCCTCCTCCTCGCCCTTTCGGAAACGTGGCTCTCTCCCGAAGACACGGTCTCCGCCGCCGCTCTCTCCGGCGGAGGCCTCTCCTTCTCCCACTCCCCCAGACTCACCGGTAAGGGAGGAGGCGTCGGCTTCCTCCTCTCGCCCCGATGCCGCTTCCGCACTATCCCTCCTCCCCCCTCCCTCTCCTTCCCCTCCTTCGGAGCCCATATCATTCGCCTCTACCACCCACTCCAGTTACTTGTCGCCGTCATCTACCGCCCTCCCGGTCCCACCTCCGACTTCTTCAACCACCTTGACCCCTTTCTCACCTTCCTCCTCTCCTTCTCTCTGCCCACTCTGATCCTTGGAGACTTCAACATCCATACGGATGTACCCGACGACTCCTCTGCCGCCCGCCTGCTATCCCTCCTCGACTCTGCCGACCTCCTCCTCCACCATACCGCGCCCACTCACCGACTCGGTCACACCCTCGATCTCGTCATCTCCTACCGCTGCACTATCTCCTCACTCACCAACTCTGAAATCCCTCTCTCTGACCATAACCTTCTCACCTGCCTCATCTCTCACACTCCCTCCCCCTGCAAATCTTCGCTACTGCCCCACAGAGACCTCCGCTCTCTCGATCCCATCCGTCTTTCCAATAGCATCTCGCCTCACCTTGCCGCCCTGTCCTCTCTTCCCACTCTCAACGAGCGGGTCTCCGCTCTCAACTCCACCCTCTCTACTCATCTCGACTCTCTCGCCCCCCTTTCCCTCCGCCGCTCTCGCTCCACTAACCCACAGCCCTGGATCACCTCCTCCGTCTGCCTCCTACGCTCCTATGCTCGAGCTGCTGAGCGCTGCTGGCGAAAGTCCAAGCACCAAGCCGACCTCACACACTTCAAATTTATCCTTTCCTGCCTTAACTCTGCCCTCTCCTCCGCCAGGCAAAGCTTCTTCTCCTCCCTCATCGACACCCATGCCCGTCACCCCCGCCGATTGTTCCGGACCTTTAACTCTCTCCTTAGGCCCCCTGTTCCTCCCCCTCCCCCATCTCTCACCCCTAATGATCTGGCCACCTATTTCCTCACGAAAATCAACACGATCAGGTCTGAGCTCCCCAAAGTCACCCCTCCGCCTCTCCCCTCCCCCCCAACAACCCCCTCCCCTACTTTCCCATCCTTCCCTGCAGTATCCTCAGAGGAGATCTCCTCCCTCCTCGCAGGTGCCACCCCCTCCACCTGCGCCTCGGACCCCATTCCCTCTCACCTTCTTAAAACCATCGCCCCTGCCCTCCTCCCTTCCTTAACTTCTATTTTTAACCACTCAATCTCCAAGGGCTCGTTCCCCTCTGCCTTCAAACATGCCCACGTCTCCCCCATCCTAAAAAAACCCGCTCTTGACCCAACTTCCCCCTCCAGTTATCGTCCTATCTCCCTACTACCCTTCCTTTCCAAAATCTTAGAACGAGTCGTCTACAATCGATGCCTAGAATTCCTTAACTCCCATTCTCTCCTAGACCCCCTCCAATCTGGCTTCCGTCCCCTCCACTCTACCGAGACTGCTCTCTCTAAGGTCACCCATGACCTCCTTCTTGCCAAATCCAATGGCTCCTACTCCATTCTGATCCTCCTTGACCTCTCTGCTGCCTTTGACACTGTCGACCATCCCCTCCTCCTCCATACCTTATCTCACCTTGGCTTCACAGACTCTGTCCTCTCCTGGTTCTCCTCTTACCTCTCTGGCCGATCATTCTTGGTCTCCTACTCTGGAGCCTCCTTCCCCTCCCATCCTTTAACTGTTGGAGTTCCTCAAGGGTCAGTTCTTGGCCCTCTTCTGTTCTCCATTTACACTCACTCCCTCGGTGAACTCATCCGCTCTCACGGCTTTGACTACCATCTCTTCGCAGATGACACGCAGATCTACATCTCCGCCCCTGTCCTCTCCCCCTCCCTTCAGGCTCGCATCTCCTCCTGCCTCCGGGACGTCTCCACCTGGATGTCGGCCCGCCACCTAAAACTCAACATGAGCAAGACTGAGCTCCTCATCTTCCCTCCCAAGCCCGGTCCGCTCCCAGACTTCTCCGTCACCGTGGATGGCATGACCATCCTTCCCGTCCCGCAGGCCCGCAATCTCGGTGTCATCCTTGACTCGTCCCTCTCGTTCACCCCACACATCCTATCCGTTACCAAGACCTGCCGGTTTCACCTCTACAATATCGCCAAGATCCGCCCTTTCCTCTCCACCCAAACGGCTACCTTACTATTACGGGCTCTCGTTATATCCCGGCTAGACTACTGTGTCAGCCTTCTCTCTGACCTCCCTTCCTCCTCTCTCGCCCCGCTCCGGTCTATTCTTCACTCCGCTGCCCGGCTCATCTTCCTGCAGAAACGATCTGGGCATGTCACTCCCCTTCTTAAACAACTCCAGTGGTTGCCTATCGACCTCCGCTCCAAACAAAAACTCCTCACTCTAGGCTTCAAGGCTCTCCATCACCTTGCCCCTTCCTACCTCTCCTCCCTTCTCTCTTTCTACCGCCCACCCCGCACGCTCCGCTCCTCTGCCGCCCACCTCCTCGCCGTCCCTCGGTCCCACCTATCCCGCCGTCGACCCCTGGGTCACGTCCTCCCGCGGTCCTGGAACGCCCTCCCTCCTCACCTCCGCCAAACTGATTCTCTTTCCCTCTTCAAAACCTTACTTAAAAATCACCTCCTCCTAGAGGCGTTCCCAGACTGAGCTCCTCTTCCCCCTCTACTCCCTCTGCCATCCCCCCTTTACCTCTCCGCAGCTAAAGCCTCATTTTCCCCTTTTCCCTCTGCTCCTCCACCTCTCCCTTCCCATCCCCACAGCACTGTACTCGTCCGCTCAACTGTATATATTTTCGTTACCCTATTTATTTTGTTAATGAATTGTACATCGCCTTGATTCTATTTAGTTGCCATTGTTTTTACGAGATGTTCTTCCCCTTGACGCTGTTTAGTGCCATTGTTCTTGTCTGTCCGTCTCCCCCGATTAGACTGTAAGCCCGTCAAACGGCAGGGACTGTCTCTATCTGTTGCCGACTTGTTCATCCCAAGCGCTTAGTACAGTGCTCTGCACATAGTAAGCGCTCAATAAATACTATTGAATGAATTGACTGAATACACCACAAGCCAGTATTTGAAGATGCAGTATGCTGTGGTGAAAGCAATAGATTCAACTGCTTTAAATAAAATTTTTATCTGGTTAACTTTCTTCCTTTATATGGGACATGAGAATGGTTTGGAACAAGAGCGTATTACCTGGCAACAATCAAAAGTTGTGAGAAGGGAGATATGGAGAAAAGTGAATAATTGATCATAAGAAAATAATCAGTGACATATTGGATCAAGACTAATAATTCATCCATATCATTACTCTGCCTCAAAATATTCTTCGAGATATGTGAGTGCTGCACTCTAACATTCAAACCTCTAACTTCACCAAGTAGAGTGAAGTAGGGAAAGAATAGTGGAACCTCAAATGAATAAGCTTGCTTCCTCTTATATCCTCCCAAACTGTCTTCTTCAACTGGTAACTTGGATGCTCCCTTGTGGTTCTCCTTCTTGATCACCACCACCTCCTTCTCCTACGCGCTTGTGCATCACCCTGATTTGCTCCTCCTGCTCTTCCTCCTTCACCGCCCCAAAGCACTTATGTACATATCTGTAATATTATCCCTCTGCTCTTCTCCCCTCCGCGCCCCAAAGCACTTGCGTACATATCTGTAATTTTATTTACTTGCATTGATTTCTGTTTCTCCCACTCTAGACTGTGAGCTCATGAGAAGTTTATCACTAGAGGAGCGAAGTGGTGGGGATGGATTATATAAGAAGAGAAGTGAGGTGAGGAAGGAGGGAGGAAGGTGATGGACTGCTTTAAAAGCCAAAGGAGAGGAGTTTTTGATTGATATGGAGGTGGCTGGGCAAGCAATGGAGTTTTTTGAGGAAGCATTCAATAAATACGATTGAATGAATGAATTTACCATGGTATTAGTTCAGTACCTTTGTGATTGGCCTATAGCCAATTATTGTTTTCCAAACATGATATGTTAAACAGAAGTTATCTGTATAAGGACATTTCTCTTCCTAAATTGTCACAATTGAAAATATATTGTTTCTGCTTATACTTTGCTAGTCAATCAAGAGCTGATGTAAAATGAAAGCAATCCCATGGTTATGGAAGATAGCATGACATAGCTAATTAATGCCAGTTTAATCTAAGCCTCAGAAGCAATCATGCCAAATTACACTGTGCAATGAGGTGTTATATATACTACACTGACATAGGGAAGATTATCTGCAGATGTCAAGAAGATATCAAACTTGAGGGTCCAGAGGATGCTGTATGGCTTTCTTGGAACCACTGCATACTGCCTTTTGATCTGCTGAAACTGACAAAGACTTAACATTTTTCAAACACTATTGTATGGTGAAATTTATAAACATTTAACTTTCAAATTATTCGGCATTCCTAAATGCATCCCAGCATTCAAGGAACACAACTGAGGTTTTTTACAATTTCCTCTTTAGACAAAATCTTCCCTTAATAGATCATTACCTAAGAACAATAATACAGGCTGGCACTTAGAGATAGTAAGAGGATGAGACTACACTATTTTACAAGGCAATAATCTGGCTCTTAAGGGAATCCATCATTAGCTAGAGCCAGGTAAGTAATGACATTCCCTACAACAGTGCCTACAGAATTCAGAATTAGAACCAATGAACTCTATTTCTCATTTACTTCATTCTCAATTGAAGTCTTTTTACCTCATTTTACTGATCAAGACAATAATAATGGGACATTTTTTCTGCATAAAAGGGGCTGACTACTTAAAAAGTTAGATTGGCTGGGGCCCAACAACAGTATAATTAAGATCCCATCAAAAATTTAACTGATCAAACTGGTCTCTCAAAGTATTAAAAAATTCAGCATTTTAGAGATTGTAATATAGAGTGCATGGGATGATGTGGTAGAATGATGATTCCATTTTCTGGGATTTGAATGTCAAAGATTTATTTGCTGGTGGGAAAATTTAATATGCCTATAACTATGTGGAATTACTCAGTCCCTGGTATAGTTTATGAACCTTCTCCAATGACCGTGAATGAAATAATACCAACAATAATAATGATGATTATAATGATAATAGTATTTTTTAAATCCTATGTGCAAATCTTACTATGTGCCAAATATTGTATCTTGTATCTATTTAAGAATTTAAATGATTTGGTCAGTCCCTGTCCCACACGAGGCTCATAATCTAAGTCAATAATAAAGGAATAAAACAATAAAAACAAGAACACAATCCTGTTTTTATATTTCTTTCATTATCTGGGAAACAAACAATTATGTTTCCGTTGCTTACAGCAGTGTTATGAAGATATTATTGTATAAAGAATCATTTGGGGAGATTATTTTACCAATGCATGCTTTCTCTTTCCTAATGCCTGCTTTCCACAGAGATGAAATATAATAATAATAATAATAATAATGTTGGCATTTGTTAAGTGCTTACTATGTGCAGAGCACTGTTCTAAGCGCTGCGGTAGATACAGGGTAATCAGGTTGTCCCATGTGAGGCTCACAGTCTTAATCCCCATTTTACAGATGAGGTAATTGAGGCACGGAGAAATTAAGTGACTTGCCCACATTCACACAACTGACAAGTGGCAGAGCCGGGATTCCAACCCATGATCTCTGACTCCCAAGCCCGGGCTCTTTCCAATATGACATACATATTTTCCCATGCCCGAATTGATTTTTGCAAATGGATTTTGGTTTAAAAAAAGTCAATCAGCTTCATGCATATTGCCCTTTGTGGATGTTCAGTGGACAATCTGTTTAGCTGAACTGCCCTAATCAAGTGTGTGGTAAAGACTTCCCTTTAGTAAAATAAATGAGAGAAAATGATTTCTACAACCTTTTAACCAGGGTCCCAATCCTTTAATATACATTTTAGGATACTCAGCTCATTCAGTTGAGGTAAGTGCCCATCACCCTCATTATACCCTCCATCCCATCTTTTGCATACACATTTTTATAGGACTGACCAAATATCTTAGTGTATTTCACAAATGTTAACACTTTGTTCATGCAGGTAGATTCATTCATTTAAAAGTGTTTATTGAGTGCTTGCTGCAGGCAGAATTCTTTAGTACATGGCTGGGAGAGCTATAATAGATGTTAAAAACAAGTCTTTGCCTCATGGATGTCAATATGTAAAAGGTTAAGCTCACTCTGTAGAGATACCTTATAGTATGATTTGATATAGAACAAATGTACACTACATAAAAACCTCATTAGGGAGTCATTTTTTTTCTCTTTTGGCATTATGGTTTTATATGAGAGCTATATCCATTTTCTTTCCTCTTGTGAATTTTTATATAACTCTTCAGTGCTCTCATAATTTCACTTGACTTGGCATTTAAGGGGATTAAAGCCCTGGACCAGACCTAGAGTTATTTTAGCTTTCAGATCCAGCTCAAGAGCATTCTCATTTCGTAACTCTTGTGCCTCAACTATCAAGAAGATCTTTTTTCCCGTCACCAATCTTTCTGACCATAAATCCTGAAAGGAGGGCTACCTGTCTACCAAGAATCAACACAGTCTCACAGAGATTGCTGATGGGTGGCATTAAGGGGACAGCATACTGAGCTTGATGAAAGTTTAGGAAAAAAAGAAACTTCTACCCTGGTACCCTGTTAAGGGCATTTATTCTTTAAAATTGAATCTCCAGATCCAATTCATTCTGTTTGATCCTAGCCCCCTCACAATCCTGTCATATATCCCTTCACAACCTGACTGCCCAATCTGTGACTCCTTCTTCCAATCTCACTCATTTTGTGTTTAATGACTCTGACAGTACACATTTACATGGATTAAAAGTAGTAACTGTGATATTCATTATGAACATATCTGCCAGGCACTGCGATAAATGTTGCATATATACAACACAATCCAATTCATTCAGATGCACAGGCTGCAAGATCACTGTGGGCAGGAAATGCATCTACCAACTCTGCTCCCAAATGCTTAGTACAGTGCACTACAATGCTAAGCAGTGCACTGCACGATTGAATGAATGAATATATATGATTGAAGGGGCTCACGTTGGTCTGTTTGGTATCTGGTTTTCTTTTATTTCCTTGAAGGCAGAAATTGCTTTAAAATGCTGACTAACTGATCTACTCTCCCACATTCCCATCAGACGTATTTTTCACAGTCAAGTTAGGTTTGGACTAATCTGTACATGGAGAAGGCACCCTATCGAGATATTTCACATGCTTCACCAAAACCCATAAACATGAAATTGCCATGAAACCACTCAATTCCTGTGTAAAGAGTAATATACTGCATACTGGTTGCTAAAAAAAATTTGGAAACCTGTTAACTGTGTTATACATCTCAATGTTAACCTTATTTATTGCTGCTGCCTCTCCAATTGAGTTAACATAAAAAACATCTGGGGAAACTTTCAGAATTTGTTTCAGTTCTCTAAAACTATAATCAGACACCACTAACTTCAAAGAGAGTCCTATGCTCAGATCTTCTCCACAGGGATGTGGAGTGAGAGAAGGCAATGGCTTCTCCTTTTAATGGCCCTCGAGTGCCCACTTTCACCCCAGCAGGAGGATGCATATAATTCGCAACTCATACTCAGATATAAATCTCCACAATTACAAAGTATTCTGCAATCTTACCTACTTCATGACTTTAAAATCTCAAATGAATACTGTTATCCTGAGGGACACATTTTAAACACAGTCCTAAATGTGCCAAAAATGAGTAGAGAAATTCATTTTTTAAAAGTAAAAGACATGGCACCATTTGCATTTAGCCTTCCTAGGTAGTCTTGGTTGTGACACTGTTCAAGCATTTCCCAGGACACAGAGGTTATTTTCCTGGAAAATGTGGTTTTATCATGAAAGGAGTGAGGTATACTTTGCCATAGATTTACCAAGATTAGGACTCTCTTCTGGAAAAGTAGTAAAAATGCCTTCCATGCGACTTTTGCAGTGATAAACTTCATTTAACAATTAAGTTGGTTCAAGTAATTTGAAGCAAACATCACAACACTAAATAGATGAGGGGTTTTTCACAGGATAATTAGTCTTTCCAGAATTTAACAGCAGAAGTTTGCTCTGACTGTGGTAGTGGGTTTTTGACTTGGCAATTTAATAACAAGAAGAATTATGGTATTTGTTATGTGTCAAACACTATTCTAAGCACTGGGGTAGATATAAGGTAATCAGGGTGGACACAGTCCCTGTCCCACATGGGGCTCACTCTCGAATGCCCATTTTATAGATGAGGTAAGTTAGGCCTGAGGTAACTGAGAAGTGCAGCGACTTGCCCAAAGTCACACAGGAGACAAGTGGAGGAGCCGGGATTAGAATCCATGACCTCTGACTCCCCAGCCCATGTTTTTTGTCCAGTTTAGGTTGAACAGCAGTCATCATCATTCCTTCTTAAAGTAACTTACAGCAGACTAACTTCTGGACACCTTTCATGAACCTTTGAACTTCTCTCTCTACCAGGGTATCCTTCTTCAATCATTGTATAATAATTGTTATAATTAAATCTGCTCTCTCAAAAATCATTGCAGGTTTTCCTAATCCCTTCTTAAATTTTTGCTGGTGATAGAGAACATTCCTCCTTCATCTCATTCAGTAGTATTTACTGAATACCTACTGAGTGCCGAGCACGTGTTCAAAGCATTTGGGGCAGTACAACAGAATTAGAGGACACAGAGATTACAATCTAACAGGGAGCTCAATTAATCAATCAATCATATTTATTGAGTGCTTACTATATGCAGAGTACTGCACTAAGAGGTTGGGAGAGTAGACTATAACAGAGTTGGTAGAAGATACATTCCCTGCCTGCAGTGAGCTTACAGTCCAGTGGGGAATCTAGCTGTAATCTAGTCTGTTTCAAAATCTTGCAATGAGGCATGGGACCATCAGAGGTCAATAAAGTTGTCACTGGACAATTATTCTTCTGAATGAGATTCAGTTAACTCATTGACATCTCACATCATCCATTTTTTAAATTAGACTGCCTCCTCAGCTCAAAATGTTCAATGGTTACCTACCCAGGAGTCTCTGCTGCCCCCTTCACCTCCCCTCAGATAAGCTCCCTTTCCCTCTGCTCCTCCCCCTCTCCCTTCCCCTCCCCTCAGCACTGTGCTCATTTGCATATATTTTTATTACCCTATTTTGTTAATGAGATGTACATCCCCTTGATTCTATTTGTTGCTAATGTTTTTGTCTGTCTCTCCCGATTAGACCATAAACCCATCAGTAGGCAGGGATTGTCTCTATCTTTAGCCGAATTATACATTCCAAGCACTTAGTACAGTGCTCTGCACATAGTAAGTGTTCAATAAATACTATTGAATGAATGCTGCACCTTTAAATTCTGACACAAACTACCTCTCCTCTTTCAAGACCCAGTCATAATTGATTGCCTAAGCTTAGATCAAGTGGAGAAAAGGTTGGGATGGATTTACATACCTGTAGCACTTGGCCTGAGCATCAGGATAATTTAGCTTTCATTCAATCTTTCATTCAATCATATTTACCAAGTACTTGCTGCATGCAGAACACTATACTAAGCACTTGAAAGAGTACAATACAACAGTAAACAGACATATTCTCTGCACACAACAAGGGCTTCATATGGGATAAGGCATTAAATAATATAGGTCTTAACCCATTGTAACCCGGCAGTGTTTGCCACCCAGTATAAGGTATCAAATAATATTCAATGTTTTCTTGGGTTGTTTGCATCACAGCAGTGGTTGTAACCTGGGTCTCACCCCCTTTAGACTGGAGGCTTATTGTTGACAGGGAACATGTCACCAATTCTGTTATATTGTACTCCCCCAAGTGTAAGCACAATGTTCTTCACACAGCAAGTTTCAATCAATATGATTGATTGATTATGGTTGTATAATCTTTCTTTACTGAACATTAACTCTGTTGGAGCACCTTTACAGATGCTTGAGTGCAAACCCTTCCTTTTAAGCAGAACTCTTTATCAATAATAATAATAATAATGTTGGTATTTGTTAAGCACTTACTATGTGCAGAGCACTGTTCTAAGCGCTGGGGTAGACACAGGGGAATCAGGTTGTCCCACGTGGGGCTCACAATCTTAATCCCATTTTAATAATAATAATAATAATGTTGGTATTTGTTAAGCTCTTACTATGTGCAGAGCACTGTTCTAAGCGCTGGGGTAGACACAGGGGAATCAGGTTGTCCCACGTGGGGCTCACAGTCTTAATCCCCATTTTACAGATGAGGAAACTGAGGCACAGAGAAGTTAAGTGACTTGCCCACAGTCACACAGCTGACAAGTGGCAGAGCTGGGATTCGAACTCATGACCTCTGACTCCAAAGCCCGTGCTCTTTCCACTGAGCCATGCTGCTTACTAATGCATGCTGCTTTGAATACCTCTGCTTTCTTCTCTTTGCATTTTTTCTCCTACCTGTAAAAGGCTGAACTTCTTTTGATGAGTTAGTATTTCTTTTATTATTTAGTTATTTATATTAATGTCTACCTCTTCCTCAAGGCTATAAATTCATTGTGGATAAGGAACATGTCTTCTAACTCTGATTTATTATACTCTTCCAAGTGCTTAGAATAGTGTTCTGCACTTGGTAAGTTTTCATTAAATATCACTGATTATTTTGCCTTCAAAAATTGGGGTGTTTTTATATATGAGATCTTTTCTGAGATTCAGGAATCCCATTTTGGATAAAGTACAGGTTTCTGCATTCTTGAAAATATTTCCTGCTTCAGATTTTGTCAGAGGGCTTTAAGTAGCAGTTTCATTTAAATAGATTGTTAAGCTAAAGAGAGCTCCCACTGTCCTGAAACAACTTATTTTTATATCATGCTTAAACAGTGCTCATGCTGAAGTACTCTGCAGGTATTTCAGGTGCAGAGTCAGCTGTAGGTATTATTGATTTTTAGCTGCTGCACTGAAAACGATGTAGTTTTACTTTAAGTGTTCCCACAATGATTCATTCCTCTAACAATTTTCACCACATCACCAAATGTTAATACGATTTGACTGGGCCAGGCAGGGAAGGGAGTGCCCCTGGGGGAGTTTCCTTTCAGCCTCATACAAAGTGATGCCTTTGTTCTATCATGTTCCTTTCTGCTGCAGATCAAGGGAGATTTTATATCAATCAATCAAATGGTATTTGTTGACCCATCAAACAATTCTCTGTCCTCTATGAGGCAACATCTTTAGAAAAGCGGTCTGTTTTTTCCTAAGATGGTCATTCTTATTTCCTAAAGTCTCAGAAAAATGTTTACACATTTTGACTTCCATTTTCTCCTCATGAATGCTGCAGAGAATTTGAAATATCAAGGCAGACCTTCTTTTTTCAGGCAAGAGGAAAAGTTAACCAACATGAGTAGGTTACACTTTTGGAGTTCCATGATTACTGTTTCACAACATTTCAGAAAATCAAAATGTCACACTTGTGCTTCAGTTGACTTCTGTTGATTTATCTGAGAAGTGGATCCACTATGTATATTTGTGGATGGAAATGAACTATGCCGGTTCTAGTAGTGCTCTGCACAAAGTAAGCACTCAAAAAACATGACTAACTGATTGAGCATCATTTTTCGTTTAATCTTATAACTGTGTGTGGTCAGCAAGTCTTTTTACTTCAATAGAACCATATTAAATCCTTTCTTCCAAGCAAAAGTTCATGTGTGAAAGGGGAAGCAACCTGGCTTATTGGCAACAGCAGAGATTGAAAGTCAGGACACTGGGTTCTCACCCCAGCTCTGTCACTTGTCTGCTGTGATATTTTGGGCAAGTCACTTAACTGTGCCTCTATTAATTCATCTGTAAAATGAAGATTAAATATTTGTTCTCTTCCTAGACTTTGAGCCCACATAGGAGAGGGGCTGGGGTTTTTGGACTTCACCTCAACATTTAGAACAGGGTTTGGCACATAGTAAGCATTTAATAAATAATCCAGTTTTCTATAATTATTTTGATTGTTAATAACTGCTTGTAATTCTTTTAATATATTTGCACCCCTCTTATTTGTCTTTGCATAAGTCTATGAAAATTTATCCACTTAGTAAAAACATATTGTAATGCATCTTTTCAGAATTAGGTATTTAAAATGCAAATGCATGTAATATACTTCAGCAAAACATAGCCCCAGCTGAGCAATCACTAAACCTTTTATTCAGCCACATGATAGAAAACTCCACCAGAGGGGCCAGGGAGACAATGCAAAGGAAGACAGGGAAGGGTCTGAGGCCTGGCTCTTTCCTCTGTCAGAGGAGCTCAGCTTCTGAATTGGCTTCTTTTGTTTACTTGCTTTGATTTGTTTGTTTAAGCACAATAAACTTGGAAGGGACACCAGTCTGAACATACTTGTGGTTATGTTTGCTAAGAAATTTTCCTTTTCTGGCAGTCCAGGAGACCAAATTTTAAAGTCATGTAGCTCAGCTCTAAGGCAAGCCTAGTCATAAAAAGGCCAATCCATTCTTGGACTACCCCCTGCTCAATTCCCAAAGACTTTTGTTCAATCTTCAAATTTCTCTCCCTTCTCTTAAAAGGGAAGAAACCATAATCAGTAGCCTACAACAATATTTCAGGGATATGCATCACTCAGAAATCATGATTGTGAAATCAAACAAAATATGCAAAGGAAAACAGCCTCTGAGCAACTAAAACTTTTAATAAAAATTGAAAATACCACCCATAGGGAGTGTTGCCTTTTGGGCAGTCTTCCCTAGACACAGGCAGAGTGGTATGTGAACAATTCACAATAGTCTCCGTGGCAACTGCTTGGCAGCTCAGCTGCATCCTTGGGACAAGGATGGTTCTGTGACACAGAGAATTGAATTAAGGACAACTCATCTTTGGGGACGTTGAAGAAGAGGTGGGCCAACCTACTCACCATACTTTCATCTTACTGCTGACTCCTTCTCCATGTTCTCCCTCCCCTTTAATTTGTGACAGTCACCACCCTCCAGCCCTGATCTCTTTCCTTCTCTCCAGTCTCACATTTCCTCCTGCCTTCGGGATACCTCTACCTTGATATCCCGCCCACATCTCAAACTAAACAAGTCCTAACAGAACTCCATTCCTTCCCATTCAAACTCTGTCCACCCCTGTCCATCACTGTAGGCAGCACTAATATCACATATCTCACAATCCCTTAACCTTGGTGTTGTCCTAGACTCATCTCTCATCTCTCCCACATAATCAATCAGCTGTCTTTTTGAGTTGGGATCACCTCAGGCAGGTGGTCAGAAGAAACATGTTGAGGGCCAAAATAAAGCTTAGCCTTCATAACTAAGCCGAATCATCATTATCACTACATAATTACCTTCACAAATTATTAAGTTTGTAACAGCACAGAACACTCTCTTAGGCACTTAAGACTATATGGAGAGAAATGTGGGCACAATTTCCACTAAAAAGGAATATACTATAAAAAAGAGGCCAAAAGGGAACACAATCCTGTACTCCCTGAAATTAGTTAGCTTGGAAAGCTAGACTCACACCTCCACATCCTCCTCACCCACATCAAAATACCTGAGGGACAAGACAGCCTTACCCACTCTGGTGAAAAATTTAAGGAAAAATGAACTCAGCTGCCTCTCGTTCTAGTGCAGTATCTTTCACAAACGATCTCAGGATTGTCAAAGTCTTATTTGGAGCATAGCTGAATGGAAGTGTGTATGGTTGTGTGTATAAGGACAATAATAAGTAATATTATATCCAGAGACTGTAGCTGGGACTCTGAACGGGGGTTTGCTGGAAGCAAGGGCAGGATTATCTCTGTTAAAAAATTATCCTCTCAACTCTTAGATGCTCCTGGCTTAAGGTTTCCTTTCATGCTGGGTGGGTTAATATGACAGTGATAAGTAGAGATCATTTCCTCAGAAGCAGCGTGGCGCAGTGGAAAGAGCACGGGCTTTGGAGTCAGGGCTCATGAGTTCGAATCCCAGCTCTGCCACTTGTCAGCTGTGTGACTGTGGGCAAGTCACTTAACTTCTCTGTGCCTCAGTTCCCTTATCTGTAAAATGGGGATTAAGACTGTGAGCCCCACGTGGGACAACCTGATTCCCCTGTGTTTACCCCAGCGCTTAGAACAGTGCTCTGCACATAGTAAGCGCTTAACAAATACCAACATTTTTTTTTTTTCCTTGCCATCATGGAAAAAATTTCCTTTAAGAACTTCCCACTTCTATCACCACCTTATTTCCCACATTCAAGTGAGCATAATCTTACCACACACATTCTTTCCCCCATTTGCTTTTGATGCCCCTACAATACACTGTTCCCCTTCCAATACCCACCCAGACCCCTTACACCTGTCCAGTATTCATGGCCTTTTCATCTCTGAAACAGTTTTTCTGAGATACTCCAAAACCAGTTTACTTGATATCATCCTGTCTAGAATTGCTCTATCCCATGGAGTGCTGTAATTCTCTCTCCCACTTAGAGGGATAATGTCACTGCTGGAGACCAATTTTCCACTCTTATTTCCTCCAGCTAATCTCCAATCTCTCATCTCTTTCCAAGAATTTATTCTTGGAAATTCACTTCGTCTATCTTTTCTTTGTTCACTTTCACTAGGGATTTGTCATCTATGACCACCTGGTGTCTCTTACTCCTTTCTCTGTGAGGTATACCTGGTTATGTCAAATTATTTTATTCTAGTTTCCTACTTTATCTTGGCATCTTCAGTTTCATACACTGGGGCATCTTACCATTTATTTTTGAACCTAGCTCAAAATAGTTTCCATTTTAGAATTTAGCAAGTCCTTTCTTCTTGTGTGTCCTCCTGGACATTCCATCAAGTTTAAATGACATTTATTAAAATGAACACACTCACATTCACATACCTTGGCATTAGATGACCTCTAGGAACTTAGCTTGGGGAAGTTAGCTACTTATAGCTTTTTCAGGAGCTAGGTGTGGTATATTGAAGTATACTGCAGAAGAAGAATACTAAATACAGCAGGGTATTCTGCATTGCTGTGCATTCGCTTAGACAAAAAAAAGTCTTATTAGAAAAGGAGGGAGAAAAAAGTGCCACTGAGGAAAAAGAGGAAATGTCCTTGCCAAGCATCTGATAAGATCATTCTATGCAAAGGAAAAGCATGTGGAAAAATGGAGAGCTGCAAGTTTAATAATATTAATGGTATTTGTGAAGCACAACGTGCCAAGCACTGAGGGGATATCAGGTAGGACACAGTCCCTGTCCTTCATGGCGCTCACCTACACAGACTAAATAGGAGGGAGTAAATCCTACTCCCTGAAGCCAAGAGAAGTTGTGATTTGCCCAACATCACACAACAGGCATGGGAAAGAATCTGGATTAGAACCCTGATCTTCCGATTCCCAGGCCTACGCTCTTTCACTAGACTATGCAAGCTTCTTAAGTGTAAGGTCTGAGATGAACAGAGATCATTCAGAAAATAAGGTAGAGAGAATTATGGAAACAATTCAAGGACTGGTTTTTTAAATGACCTTTAAAAGAAAGGGGTGAAGAGCTGTTCTTTCTGTAGTTCATTAGTTCAGCTGTGAGTTTCAAGAAGTGGGATGATGGGGAACATTACAGCGGGCAAGAAAAAACATCTAGTTAGGGCCATATACTCAGTTCTGTCAGAATTTATGTTTTCTCCACACATATTGCAAGGAAAATAATGGTGGAATTAGCCCAACAATGTTTGTCTGGGTGCAAAATCATATATCAAAGAAACATTTATTCATTCAATTCAGAAATATTTATTGAGCACTTCCTGTGTGTGGAGCACTGAACTACTAAGCTCTTGGGAGAGTACAATAGACACATTTCCTGTCCACAGCGAGCTTACAGTCCAGAGGGGGAGACAGGCATTACTATAAATTACAGATATATATATATATATATATATATATATATATATATATATATATATATATCTAAGTGCTGTGGGCCTGGAAGAGGGGATGAATAATGGGAGCAAGTCATGGCAATGCAGAAAGGAGTAGTAGAAAAGGAAAGGGGGCACTTAGGGAAGGCTTATTGGCCATGTGCCCTCAATAAGGCTTTGAAAGTGGGGAAAGTAATCATCAGAAGGGAGGGCGTTCAAGGCCAGAGGCAGGACATGGGCAAGGGATTGGTGGCATGATAGATGAGATCAAGGCACAGTAAGAAGGTTAGTAGTAGAGGAGCTAAGTATGCAGGCTGGTTTGTAATAGGAGAGTAGCAAGGTGAAGTAGGAGGGGGCAAGGTGATTGAGTGCTTTATAGCCAAAAGTGAGGACTTTTTGTTTGGTGCTGAGGTGGATGGGCAACCATTGGAGTTTATTGAAGAGTGAGGAAACATGCCCCTCAGGGGCCTCATAGGATTAGACAGGCACAAGGTCATTGTGGCCCTGCCTTTGGGGGGCTCACAGGGTCAGACAATCCCACAGTTGTGGTGACCTTGTCCTCAGTGGGTGGTAGGGGGCTCACAGCATCAGACAGTCCTCAACATCAGAGGGCTCCCTGTCAGACAGGTTCAAGGTTGTGGAGGTCCCACGTTAAGGGGGCTCTTTGTGTGCGACAGGCCCTCAGAGGCCTCAGGAGCTGGGGACTGACCTCCTGTCCATCATTTACTGTGCAGAACATTGTCATAGTAATAATAATAACAATGGTAATTAAGTGTTTACTATGTGCCAGGCACTGTACTAAGCACTGGAGTGGATACAAACCAATCAGTTTGGACACAGTCCCTGTCCCAAGTGGGGCTCACAGTTTCAAAATCCAGTTTACAGATGAGGTAACTGAGGCACAGAGGAGTGATTTGCCCAAGGTCACCCAGAAGACAAGTGGTGGAGCCAAAATTCGATCCTGTGACCTTCTGAATCCTAGGCCTGGGCTCTATCAACTATGCCATGTAGTGAGCAGCTTAAAATCAAGGGCATTTACTGGGCACAGTTGGGTGCTAAGCTCTAGGGAGGATACAGCACAAACAAGACACACTGTAGCTGCTCTTCAGGAGTTTAGAGTATAATGTAGGACAGTGTTCTGTCCCAACAAGTGCTTGATAAATACCATTCATTGAGTATATTACACTTCCCAAGCACTTAGTAAAGCACTCATCACTTCAATTGATTTGAATGGATACAAGTGTGATTTTTTTTTTACAGTATTGTTAAGAATTTACTATGTGATAAACCCTGTAATGATAATAGTAAAAATAATAATAATAGTATTTGTTAAGCATTTACTAAATTCCAGGCCCTGTTTTTAGCACTGGGGTAATTACAGGTTGGAAACAGTGCCTGTCCCATGTGGGACTCCCAGTCTTACTCCCCATTTTACAGATGAGGCACAGGGCAGTGAAATGACTTTTGCTTAATATCACCCAGCAGACAAGTGGCAGAGTTGGAATTAGATCCTAGGTCTTCCTGACTCCCAGGACTGTGCTCTATCTACTAGGACATGTTGCTTCTCTAGAATTTTTTACAGCTGGCTGTAAGAATAAAGAGTAGGAAGAGAAATAGAGAAAGAAGCAGCTCCCTGATCAAGACACACTGTCTCTGCCCACACTCACCAGATCCTTCCCCACAGCCCTGCACTAAGCTGAGCATTGCAGCAGCAGCAGTAGGGTTGGCCCCTCCTCAACCCTGACCAGTACCCACTGGGCACCAAGCACTGATCTCTTTTTTATTTTCATTTGTTTTATGGCATTTGTTAAGTGCTTATTATGTGCCGGGTACTGTATTTAAGCACTGGGAAAGATACAAGCTCATCAAGTTAGGCACAGTTCCTGACCCCAATGAGGCTTCCAGTTTTACTCTCCATTTTACAGGTGAGGGAACTGAGGCCCATAGCAGTAAAATGACTTACCCAAGGTCACACTGCCGACAGGTGGTAGAGCCAGGATTAGAATCCAGGTATTTATGACTCCCAGGCCTGAGCTCTATCTACAAAGCAATGATCTTTCTGATAAGTGGAGAGGGCAGCGTCAGTGGGAGTAGGAAATGCAGACACATGGAAACAGACAGTGAACATGCATCACCTCACATATACTCCACATGTCCCCATGCAGTGTCACTCTCAACCCTCCAGAACCATTGACCCCAGGTCCATCAGTCACCCCCAAACCAGGCCTGACCTTCCTCAATACCTGGGCCATCTGATCCCAAAGTCTTCCCCCAGCCCCTCCCCACTTAAAAATTCCCCCCTTTCACTCCCAGTCTAAACCAACAAAGAGCAGCTCTCAGCCTCCCAAAACTTCCCTTCCCTCAGAGAGTATGAGTATTATAGTCAGAATCCTCAGCATAAACATCACACCCCCAACACGAGGTCATGTGCTATATATACATATCATTGCCAATGCCACAACCCAGCAGCACCCCGAGGAATACCCTATATATCTATCTATATATATACAGATATATATAGATAGATATATAGATATATATATACACATGTACACACACATAGTCATCAATGTCACAACCCCTCAATATCACGCACATATCCCCAGTTCAACAACATGTACATTTAAATTGTTTCTACAATCTTGGAATTAATCCCTCCCCCACCCCCTCTCCACCAGCCCAACCCTGATTCCCCCAACTCCCCTCATCATTATCACACAATACAATAGGTATCAACAACCCCAGATTCACCGACCAGCATGCTTTACTAACCAAAGCCCTGGGTGGGTCATGCTCTGTTTCCTCTCCAGGTGCAAACAAAAGTAATCACTCCTTCAGAAGCCTTATATAGGGAAGGGAAAAGCCCAGAAGCTTCTGGGCCCTTAAAGGAACATTGCCTCCTGAACCCACTTAGAGGAGCCTGGGGGAAGAGATGAGTTGGTGATAATAACTACAGCTCTGGGTTGGAAATAAGAAAATTAGGTTGGACACAATCACTGTTCCAGATGGGGATCACAGTCTTATTCCATATGTCAAAAATGAGGGAACTGAGATTCAGAGAAGTGAAGTGACTTGCCCAAGGTCATACAGCAAACAAGTGATGGGCATGGGACTAGAACCCAGGTCCTTCTTAATCCCAGGCCCCTGCTTTATCTTCTAGGCTATGGTGCTGAGCTGGGAGCTGGGCTGCCCTGGCCCGCTTAATTCATCCATTTGTTCACTTGTAGTTATTGAGATCTTACTGTGTACAGAGCACTGAACTAAGCACTTGGGAAAGTACAAAGTAGCAATAAAGTGTGACAATCCCTGACCACAATGAGCTCACATCCAACAATAGATCTTGGGTTTGAATTCTGGCTCTGCCATTTGTCAGCTCTGTGACTTTGGGCCAGTCACTTCACTTCTCTGTGCCTCAATTCCCTCATCTGTAAAATGGGGATTAAGATTGTGAGCCCCATGTGGGACAACCTGATTCCCTTGTGTCTATCCCAGTGCTTAGAACAGTGCTCTGCACATAGTAAGCACTTAAATACCAACATTATTATTATTATTACAATAGTGGACACACCTGAGGGCAAAAACCCAAGCTGTTCTTTAACTCAAGACCAGTGCACCATTCCACCCACAGCCAGCTCTTTGTGGAGGTGGGGTTGATTAATCAGTGAATCAGTGAAGACATTAAGAACCTATGGCAGGCAGAGCACTTTAATAAGCACTTGGGAAAAGTCTAGAACAGCAGAGTTGGTAGACATGTTCCTTGCCCACAAGAAGGTGACAGTCTAGAAGGAGAGACAGACATCATCACTCAATCATTAGTATGTACTGAGCACTTTCTCTGTGCAGAGCAATGTACTAAGCACTTGGGACAGTATGAGACAACAGAGTTGGAACTAGTGTTCCATGTATTCAAGGAGATAGTCTACTGGGTGCAGAGCACTGTACTTATTCATTCATTCAATAGTATTTATTGAGCGCTTACTATGTGCAGAGCACTGTACTAAGCGCTTGGGATGAACAAGTCGGCAACAGATAGAGACAGTCCCTGCCGTTTGACGGGCTTACAGTCTAATCGGGGGAGACGGACAGACAAGAACAATGGCACTAAACAGCGTCAAGGGGAAGAACATCTCGTAAAAACAATGGCAACTAAATAGAATCAAGGCGATGTACAATTCATTAACAAAATAAATAGGGTAACGAAAATATATACAGTTGAGCGGACGGGTACAGTGCTGTGGGGATGGGAAGGGAGAGGTGGAGGAGCAGAGGGAAAAGGGGAAAATGAGGCTTTAGCTGCGGAGAGGTAAAGGGGGGATGGCAGAGGGAGTAGAGGGGGAAGAGGAGCTCAGTCTGGGAAGGCCTCTTGGAGGAGGTGATTTTTAAGTAAGGTTTTGAAGAGGGAAAGAGAATCAGTTTGGCGGAGGTGAGGAGGGAGGGCGTTCCAGGACCGCGGGAGGACGTGACCCAGGGGTCGACGGCGGGATAGGCGAGACCGAGGGACGGCGAGGAGGTGGGCGGCAGAGGAGCGGAGCGTGCGGGGTGGGCGGTAGAAAGAGAGAAGGGAGGAGAGGTAGGAAGGGTCAAGGTGATGGAGAGCCTTGAAGCCTAGAGTGAGGAGTTTTTGTTTGGAGCGGAGGTCGATAGGCAACCACTGGAGTTGTTTAAGAAGGGGAGTGACATGCCCAGATCGTTTCTGCAGGAAGATGAGCCGGGCAGCGGAGTGAAGAATAGACCGGAGCGGGGCGAGAGAGGAGGAAGGGAGGTCAGAGAGAAGGCTGACACAGTAGTCTAGCCGGGATATAACGAGAGCCCGTAATAGTAAGGTAGCCGTTTGGGTGGAGAGGAAAGGGCGGATCTTGGCGATATTGTAGAGGTGAAACCGGCAGGTCTTGGTAACGGATAGGATGTGTGGGGTGAACGAGAGGGACGAGTCAAGGATGACACCGAGATTGCGGGCCTGCGGGACGGGAAGGATGGTCGTGCCATCCACGGTGATGGAGAAGTCTGGGAGCGGACCGGGCTTGGGAGGGAAGATGAGGAGCTCAGTCTTGCTCATGTTGAGTTTTAGGTGGCGGGCAGACATCCAGGTGGAGACGTCCCGGAGGCAGGAGGAGATGCGAGCCTGAAGGGAGGGGGAGAGGACAGGGGCGGAGATATAGATCTGCGTGTCATCTGCGTAGAGATGGTAGTCAAAGCCGTGAGAGCGGATGAGTTCACCGAGGGAGTGAGTGTAAATGGAGAACAGAAGAGGGCCAAGAACTGACCCTTGAGGAACTCCAACAGTTAAAGGATGGGAGGGGGAGGAGGCTCCAGCGTAGGAGACCGAGAATGATCGGCCAGAGAGGTAAGAGGAGAACCAGGAGAGGACAGAGTCCGTGAAGCCAAGGTGAGATAAGGTACGGAGGAGGAGGGGATGGTCGACAGTGTCAAAGGCAGCAGAGAGGTCAAGGAGGATCAGAATGGAGTAGGAGCCATTGGATTTGGTAAGAAGGAGGTCATGGGTGACCTTAGAGAGAGCAGTCTCGGTAGAGTGGAGGGGACGGAAGCCAGATTGGAGGGGTTCTAGGAGAGAATGGGAGTTAAGGAATTCTAGGCATCGATTGTAGACGACTCGTTCTAAGATTTTGGAAAGGAAGGGTAGTAGGGAGATAGGACGATAACTGGAGGGGGAAGTGGGGTCAAGAGCGGGTTTTTTAGCACTTAGCACTTCCCTTAGCACTGGGAAGAGCACAATAGACTCAGTAGACAGGATTCCTGCCCTCAGGGAGCTGACAGTATACTGTGTGTCAAGAACTGTGTGCAGAATAGTGTGCTGAGCACTGGGAAGAGCATAATAAACTCAGTGGACATTATTCCTTTCCTCAGGGAATTGACAGTCTAAGTGGGAGATACAGACAGTAAGTCTTGCCAAGGCAAGCAGCAACAGCCACAGGATAGATTTTAGGAGACGTTTAAGAGAGCAAATTTTAACACACAGAGGACCCTAGTAGGAAATATCAAACACGTGTCAAAGGGATCCAGGAAAGCTGGTGGTGCTTCAAAAGACAAATCTTCAGACTTAGGAGCAAACATTACCAATGCATTAGAAGGAAATGAAGAATAACAAGCTACATAAATGCATAGATCTCCAGAAACATGGAGAACAAATGAGTCCCACACTTCTTTTACCTCATTGTACTTTTTGACAGAGGGAAGGAAAAGATGAAAACAAAAGACTATGAAAAGCCAAAGTTGTTTCATTTTTTTCCACTTCTGACTTGACAGAAAGTTCAAAAGTAAGTAATGGCACAAGTTAAATCAGCAGCTTTTGCATTCGCCTGATGATAACTGATTTTTTTCATAAGTCACAGGAGGTAGAGTAGCAGAGTAGGTGATGGAGGTGGTAATTGTCCAAGCTCTTTTCCCTCACATTTGGGACTCCTGGGGACAAAACGAGGTAGTGTTAGAGAGTACCTTCTTTTTTCTTTTTTTTTTTTTTACAAAGACTATAATTCCTGAATACAATGACAGTATAACTATGGTCTGTTCTGCAGATTTCCCTGTGCTCATGAAGAACTAGGAGTTAACACACTAGGTGAAGAATGAGCAGATTTAGTAACATGCTAAATGTGGAAGGCAAAGGCTAGAGAGGACTAGAAAAGGACTTGGATAATCCAAGCTCAATAAACAAAAGTCACTATAACCCCACACATGGAAATCAGGAAATGTCTATTGCCTCAAATCAGCTTTATATTACTTAGTAACTGTTGCAATGTGTTCATTTTATTGCTTTGAAATTCTCATATTAGAAGTATATAAAGTCTTCTTCCAAAATATTTGCATTCAAGATTTAAATTCCAACTTAATATCTTTCCATTGCATTAAATAAGTCCTGTTTTATAAAAACCTTTTCATTGGCACTGAGGGAATGTGTCTACCAAATCTGTTATATTGTAATAATAATAATAATAATGGTATTTGTTAAGCACTTACTATGTGCCAAACACTGTTCTAAGCTCTGGGGTAGGTACAAGGTAATCAGGTTGTCCCACGTGGGTCACACAGTCTTAGTCCCTATTTTACAGATGAGATAAATGAGGCACAGAGAAGTTAAGTGACTTGCCCAAAGTCACACAGTGGATAAGTGGCAGAGCCAGGATTAGAACCCAGGACCAATGACTCCCAAGCCCATGCTCTTTCCACTAAGCCATGTTGCTTCTCAAATATTCTCCCAAGCACTTAAAAAATGCAATTGATTAGTTGATATATAAGGTGGGATTTGAAAGTGACATCTTCGAAAGGGCTACTCCACACTTGAACAATTATCTTTACCAATAAGACATTAGATACTAGTTGTAAACATCACTATGGTTGTTTCCCTCAAAGTATAGGCTCCTTGTGGGCAGGGTATGTGTCATTTCCTTGTTCTATACATTCCAAGCTCTTCATTGTCTTGTCATGTCTCGCGCTGTCAAGTCGTCTCCATCCCCTGGCATCACCATGGGCATCTCTCCCAGAAAGCCCCACCTCCACCTGCAGTCATTCTGTTAGAGTATCCATAGAGTTTTCTTGGTAAAAATACAGCAGAGGTTTACCATTGCCTCCTTCTATGCAGTAAACTCGAGTCTCCGCCCTTGACTCTCTCCCGTGCTGCTGCTGCCCAGCACAGGGGAGTTTTGACTTGTAGCAGATTGCCTTCCACTCGCTAGCCACTGCCCAAGCTGGAGTGGTATGGATATGCCTCTTCTTGACTCTCCCTCCCATAGTCGAGACTGGTAGTGTACTGGAAACTTTACAGGTGAGACCCTGAGAGAGGCAACTCTACCTCACTGATGACATTTTACTAATGGCCTGATGGTTTAGAGTACGGTACTGGGGGTCAGAAAAACCTGGGTCTGCCTTTGGCAAGTTACTTCCTTGTGCATCAATTACTTCAACTGTAAAATGGGATTTAGGGCTGTATCCAACCTGACTAGCTTGTATTCTTATTTTTGTTCAATCATATTCATTGAGAGCTTACTGTATGCAGAGCTCGGTACTAAGCACTAGAGAGAGTACAATATAACAGTAAGCAGACATATTCTCTGCCCACAAGGAGGAAATCTACCCTGATGACTAGTACATTGCCTGACAACTAGTCAAAAGATAGGCTATTCAGTCTTTTTAGGTCTCAGCTAAAAAAGTCACCCACTGAAATGTTATTTACCCTAGCAAAAGGTTCTAATACAACATTAATGAAGAAATTGGAGGTAATATATGTGAAAGGAATTTTAGTTCTTTGGAAGAATGTCACTATATAGATATGTGTGTACACACATGTGAATATGCCTGTATGTGAGGTCCTGCAATGATCATCATATGCTAAAGGAGCGTGAAAGCATTTAAAAATGTAAAAAATACAATGCATTAATAATAATGTTGGTATTTGTTAAGCGCTTACTATGCGCCAAGCACTGTTCTAAGCGCTGGGGTAGATACAGGGTAATCGGGTCGTCCCACGTGGGGTTCACAGTTAATCCCCATTTTACAGATGAGGTAACTGAGGCACCGAGAAGTGAAGTGACTTGCCCACAGTCACACAGCTGACAAGTGGCAGAGCCAGGATTCGAACTCATGACCTCTGACTCCCAAGCCCGTGCTCTTTCCACTGAGCCACGCTGCTTCCCTTATATCAAAGGGGTGCACAACAAATGCTACTATTACTACTATAGTTAGAGTTGTCCTCTGTACAATGCTTCTTCTGGTGCTCCACTTTTCTCCCTTACCTTTTCTCAAGTCCTTGGATACCTGAAGCCCATTTATAAATCATAAAGGGAAGGGTATAAATTCTTGCTGTCTGAATAAACCCTATGGAGTTTTGATAGAGATATATTTGGGGCCATCTCCCAAGCACTTAGTATAGTGCTCTGCACACAGTAAGTGTTCAGTAAATGCAACTGGTTGATTTCTCTGATATAACTGGAGAATTTAGGTCATTAATATATAAAATGCTTGCACAGTGCTATAAATTATTATTCTCATATTTTCAATGTGAACCTGAGGCCTAAAGGCCTTAAGGACTCCTTCAAGGTCTCAAAAACTCAGTAGAGAGGTAAGGAGATAATTTGGCTTTGCCTTTAGGAATGCATTCTGAGTAACAGGTGATAGCTCTTATTGTTAATATTCATGGAAAAGTGAATCATCTTTGCTTCCCATCTGCTTTACTGCAGGCACAGGCTTCACAGTGACATCAGCAGGAGCACTTTATAACAATAAGACTGGACCAAATAATAAATTATAATCCTCATTAAATTAAAATGTGTTCATTGGAGGGGTCTATAATGTTAAAGTTTTATGACAATTTGAAACCTGAATGCTAAAAAATAAAACATTTAACTCCATCCATGCCTCTTCACAGGTTTTTCTTTAGTTTTTCTATAAGAAATGAGTTGTTAGAGATAAATTTCTCATAAGCCAGAACCATAAGGCCCACTGATAGATGATATTAGTCTATAATGTGAACAGCTCCACCCTTGTTTCAGATTTTAGATTACTTTTTGGCTAATCATATGGGTTAAGCAGTATTTCCTGCTTTCCTAAATTTGGGGAAGTTCAGTCATTTGATAGAAGTAAAAGGCACAGAATGTCAAAGCTATCATACTCTCCAGAATGTAAGCTCCCGGTGGGCCAGGAATGTGTCTATTAACTCTGATGTTGAAGTAGTATGTCTAATGGATAGAGCACAGGCAGTCAGAAGTACCTGATTCTAATCCCGGCTCCACTACTTGTCTGCTGCTTGACTTTGGGCAAGTCACTCCATTTCTCTGTGCCTCAGTTACCTCAACTATAAAATGGGGATTAAGACTGTGAGCCCCACGTGGGACAAGCTGATCACCTTGTATCCGCCTCAGAGCTTAGAACAGTGCTTTGCATATAGTAAGCACTTAACAAATAACATTATTATTATTATTATTATTATTAACACCAAACCAACCACAGATTTTTCCTTGTACCTGATGTCAAAATAATTTTTCTCTGATTCCTAAGAAGAAAGGTTAAGTAAAGGAGAATGTTTAATTTTACTAGCCATCACAAGGCAAACAGCTATATGATAGTAATAGAAGAAATGAGCTTTCCTTTTGTTTGTTAGCACAAGACCTTAGGGTTTACTTGTAATGAATTACAAAAAGCATGGAATCATCTTTATTTGTGTTTCACATTGGAATTTGACTTAGAACTCACAGCTGGGGCTAGGTCACATCAAAGAACACAAGGATCACTATCTTTATTCATTGGCTCTATTTTGTATTCTCAGTTTTCAGGAAATCCTTATGAATCATAAAAGAGGAATTTTACTTCTCATAGAATTAGAACTGCAAACCAAAAAAATTGTCAAAGGTGGTGGAAATTTTTAAAATGTTCAATTTTGAAAGGCAGTCCTTTTGGTTTCAGATTGCGATATGTAAGCTACTTCTGGGCAGTGATTGCTTCCAGAAGCACTATAATACTTTGCTTTCCCAAATCCTTAGTACAGTGCAGTGCACACAGTAAGTGTTCAATCATTGATTGATTGATATGGACAGAAAAGAAAGATAACATTCCTTGGTCGCTGGTATCCCACATATTAATGAAAAAGCTCCAGTGATAAAAGAATCCTGAACAGCCAGACCTTCAGTAAAGGATCACTGTCACAGCTGGTCATTGTTGAAGTCTGCTCAGTTTGACCCTGTCCCTTCAAAGTTCATATTCATGGCCAAAGGTTGAAATAATGTTTTCACCAACCTTGACTATACAGTGCAGTTCCTGCACCTGTGGAGTCCTGCCTTGGCAAACCTTGCAAGATGCCAGTTTACAGAATATAGATACTATTTTTTAAAGTGCTTTCTCTTCCCTTGGAAATTTCTGAGCTTGTGTTTTAGAAGAGAATGTGTATTGGTCTGTCATAAAGGCAGAACTAAGAACCCCAAAACTCTTGCTTTGCTATTTCTTTAGAAAAAACTAGAGACTGTGTTCACACTGGCAAATGCAACCACTGCATATTCCAGAAGCATTGCACCTCTCAAACAAATCAGACCAATACCCCAAAATTCAGACCTTTTTCAACATGTTTTGCCAAATGTTTAGTACAGTGCTACATGCTCAGAAGGCACTCATAAACCGTTGATGATGATGATGATGATGTAATTAAAAAAAAATAGCTTATCAGTTGTTTCAATTGGAGAAATATGGAAGTGAGATGGTTAAATCAGGCCATTATATATTAGCTTGCATGGTTTGAAGTTTGCTGAAGAAGCCTGACAGTATGTCTGGATCTATCTGTGTTATACCTGGATTTTTATGTCGCCCTGGGCAATTGGAGAAAAATTTACAAATGCTCTGTGGTTACATCAATCAACAAACTGCAATCAATCATCAATCAATCAATTGTATTTGACTGTTATTGTGTGCAAAATACTGTACTAAGTACTTAGGTGAGTACAATACAGTAGAGTTGGTAGCTAAGATGTCACTTATCTCCAGCTGTTCTGGTACACTTTAAACTTCTGGACTTCCATTAAGGGACTGAAGCCTATTCACATAGGTCTCAGGGCATTCTAAGACTCATGAAAAAGACATCCCAGAATGCTGAGCCCTTTAATTCTTTTCATCTCCACATCCCCTCTTGCTTTCACAATCACTAAGAGCAAAGGGTAAGAGGTGTAAGCCGAGATACAGACTTGATGACCCAATTTTTCACAAAAAAATGGGTGGTTAACCTCATTCAGTGGTAGCAGTATGATTTTATGCCCACCTGAAAAGAAATAGGATAGCATATTTGCTCTTCTCAACCCACTTCCAGAGTTGTGGTGAGAAGCAGAAAGAAAAATAGTTGAAACATCTAGTGCTATAAAATGAAAATTATAATCTAAATCAGGACATACCTGTTTCTGTGTGACATCCCATTTTAAACTCTAAAGTATTTTCTAGAGTTAATGTTGGGGATAGCTGCTGCACCCTGGTATATTTCTTCATTGAGTTACCTGAACTGTGACTAAATAAAAGACTCCTGGATCTGAGGCCAACAGGGCAAATTCTTTTATGAGAAATAAAGAAAAAACTTGTACAAAAGAAAGAATGAAGCAATGAATATCTGTCTATTCAAACTGAGACTAGTGGTCCTAAAAATAATTTGAAGCTTTGAAATTCAGCATTCAACGTTTGGGAAAGATTTGGGGGATCAGCAAGTGTCCAAGCTTATTGAGCATGGCATTGACATCGATAGTATTCTCATCTGAAAGAAATGAAACATCACAAGCCATCAAGGGGGCAGTGGAAGATTTAATGGGGCCATTTAAGCTAGGCAACATTCAGTCATCTTGCTGTTCGTATTACATTGAGCTGGGACTCTCTTTTATATTCAACTTGTTAACTAAAGTGGAAGAATTCATAGAAAGAAGCAACCCAGGGGGACACCCGCTCTTGTAGGAGCCTCGATAATTGTTTCAATAGCCTGTTTAATGGAAAATCTTTTTCAGCAATGTGTTTCAACTTTGGGTAACACCCATCCAGTGTGTTTTAAAGGGATGTCAGGAGAAAAGAATAGGCAAATGATTGGAAAGATAGGAAGGCTAAGCAAGGTGTCCATTTCTAAGCTGCCTCATTCAGTTCCACTGCAAGACAAAAATCAGGATGATGAGAACTTTGTTGAAAGTGACAAGATTAGTGGCCATGGGCAATCATGCTTTTCTTCTCATATGACAGTCTGTGGACAGAAGATGGATTTACAGTTCTCCTGAGAATAAGAAGGAATAAATAACACTCTGTATCAGCATTTTGAAGTGCTGACATCACCACTGTGAATCATTAGCGTGAGCCAGAAAATTAGAATTCAAAAGTCAATTCCCTAGGAGAAGCCATGAAACTCGACAAGCCCGAAAAATATATCTGCAATATCACTGCCTTATTTGCAATACAAAGGTAGATTCTATTGAAAACAATGCTGTCCTCCCCCTTAAAGTACTGAAATATTATCAGAATTTTAATATTTAGAGATCATCACTACTGTTATAATGTAAGGAGGCCTTTGTCAGGTACCTATGAGATAGGCCAAAGGTTTTGTGTCCTACACTTCAGGAAACATCAATGCTTACATGGATGTCACCTTGCCATTTGGTGCAGGTCAGTGTCTTACTGCCAGGTAGTCTGGATATGAGCTTTCAAATGTCAAACAGTCATATTTACACATGTCAACCACTCTGAATGCTCCATTAGATCTGTGCTTGGAGCTAAGGCAAAGGACCTGCAGTTCATAAATTTATTTTCTCATACCACATTTTCATTTTGTCATCAGGGAACTTGTATTCCAATATCCAGGAGAGCTATTGCTCTGTTCTGGGGAAAGTGATTCAGTCATACAATCAATTTACTTCAAGATTAATTTAGTTTTTACTAAATGATCATTATAATCTCTAAGAACCTTATTTCCGTATTTGCAAAGATTGGATGAGGCATTTCATAAAACTAATATATGATGCTATTTTCCCCAGTTTTTACTACCATTAGCATTTCACTGCCTAGAATAGTTATTTTAGTGTTTTGAGATAACATTCCACAAAATCAATTTATTTTACAATGTACTCATCCTTTTATTCTTGATTTTTGTGGTGTTAAAAAAAGAAATCCTTGCAGATCTGAGAAGTATAGTAAGCTTCTTTGCATTTATATATGTTCTGATGGTGCAGTTTCACCCAAAATGCTACCAATAAAGATAAAATTTAATAAATGCAAATTCAGATAAATAGCCAGCAGTTGCCTGCAGAGGCATAAACTCAAACTGCAATTTCCCTCCTTGTGCTTTGGCTGCTGTTGGGTCATGCCCATAGTCATTGTCCTCTCCTGCCTCACTTCACAGTTCGGGGCAATGACATTGGACAGCCCATTATCTTTTTGTTCAGACAAGTTCATGAAATAATTTTCCAAAGGAGTTAATAATATTAATTTGGTCATGTGGACTAGCGGCCCAACTATTAAGCTCTCATCAAGCTACAGATTGACAGAATTTTGCCTGCACTGCAGTCACTGAAATATTTTTGAAGAAAAGGTTTGTCAAACCTCTCTTTTGCATTTAAACTCTTGGGCAATGTCATTCATCTGTCCAAAACCCATTTGCTATGTAAGACAACAGGTATAGTATGATTGCTCTGAAACATATTCACGTGCATCCTTCTTGTGAAATTAAGACATGCTTCCACAAAACTGATTCAGTCTCTCAGATGGACTAGTATTATTAATAGGATTTGTGTAAAATTTAGGGGGAAATGACTCCCTAATACTATTAGAGGCTGATTCACTGCAACATATGCAGTGTTTCATGACAGTGGCTCAATTGATTTTTTAAAAGATTTTAATAAATATTAAAGGTTGTAAAATGTCAAGAATGGCTCTAATGTAAATGAATTTTGAAATAATCAGCTTATTTCAACCGTCTTTCAAAAACAAAGACATTTGATTTAATCAATTCTGTAAAAAACATTAATCAGTCTGGTTATGTTTATAGGATCCCTAATCCAGCACCTGCTTAAATCTCAAAGTTTAAATGGAAAAATAGCTCTCTAGGCTTTCATATAAAAGATGTCCAATAGAAAGTCAAGGGAGCAAATGAGAAATTGATAAGCAACATTGTTTTTGTAATTTCATAATACTGTACTGTGCTGTAGAAGTAAATAAACAAAATTAAATCAGTATTTCCATTACCTTAAACAATGTCTTTTTGACTCAAATCAAAGCTGTTCAGTGAAAAATATCTTTAGAAAGATGATGATCCCAACTAATTGGAACTGAAGCTAATTCATATCCAAATGCCCAACACATCTGTGTTTGAGTATGATGGTCAGTGCATGTAACAGTAACAGTTATCATTATGGCATTTGATAAGCACTAATGAAACAGGTATTGGGATAAGTGCTGGGGTAGTTACAGTATAACAGTAATGGAAACAATCCCTGCCTCATATGGTACTCATAATTTAAGTAGGAGGGAGTGTGATTTAATCACCATTTTACAGATGAGCAAACTGAGGAACTGAGAATTGAAGTGATTTGCCCAAGGTTTTATAGCTAGAAAATGAGAGAGCCAGGGTCTGAACACAAGCCTCTTGACTGCCAGGTCTATGCTCTTTCCACTAGGCCATGCTGCTTCACTGCATATTCCATTTCATTTGGTCGACCAAACACTTTGTGGGGCATAGCCAAATTGGCATGACATTTGATCATCGGCTTCTCACTGAACATTAAAATCTTTTTTTATTCACATCTAAAAAAATCTACATTTTCAACTTTTCTCCCAAGTTATATTTAGCAAATCTTATAGATGCTAGCTTTCTTTAATAGATCTGATGGGGACAAATAATTTGCTCACACTAGTTATTTCCCCAGAACCTGGGAAAGAGGAAGACTCCTGGAAGCTTTCCATAGGAATGTTTTTCTTCTCTGGATACAAATTTCTTCAATACTTAGACTTTGAGCCCCATGAGGGACAGGACTATGTCCAACCTGATAATCTTGCGTTTACCCCAGTGCTTAGAACAGAGCTTGACATATAAGGACTTGAGAAATATCATAATTTTTAATACTTGGTAGCACCTTGTAAGAATACGTTGAATGAGATAATGTATCATTTTGAAGAATTATGTCTCAAAAAATTACCAAATCCCATTCCCAGTATGTTCAATTGCATTGTACGCATTGGTTTTAAGCACACAGGGAGCTTGCACAGGACAGAAGGTGATGTTAAAGGCTACTGGCTTGCTTTACAAGATTTGCCCGGCTAAATATGTTAAACTAATGCCTTTCATTGCATCATCTATTTAAATAAGGAATTTAAAGCAACACTGGTAATACAGCCTTATTATGTATTCCAGGAAAGACAGAGTTGGTGTTGCAGGGAGAAGGCAGTATAATGCCTGAGGTCAGCGGAGGCTGAATTAATTATTTCTTCAAATATGGCACATGTGCCTTGTGTTCACCGAAGGGACAAATTTTCAGAGGATGTTTTGTATTCAAATCAGGTAAATGTCAAGCTATATACATTCATGAATATAGGAGTAATTACCAATTCTCTGAGAACATGTTGAAATGACATTATCATTTGTCAGCAGGAGATCACTGGTTGTTGTCATAGGCAATTTATATTTAGCATCACTGTTAAATAGGCTTTCTACTTATTCTTAATGTCCTGCAGCAACAATGCTTTAAAATAATGGGTTTGATGACAATTGAAGTAATATTAGCTGATCCAGACATTGCTGTTGGTCTACAACTTTGGGGGCAGTTAAGTTCTCAAAAGATTAAGGAAAAATTATTTCCACTTTATTTTTTGTACGTAACTTGCCTTCTACAGACTAAGTTATGCCACTAGATCTAGGTGAGCAAAATGTGGACTTCTGAGCAGTCCAACGTTAACAAACTACTTAAACCATCACAAATCAGATTTGGGCTGACGCTGAAACAGCCTCTTCTGTTCCACAATGCCTCCCACCTAACTCCATTTCATCCATGAGTGCAGGCAGCCAGCCATCTCTCACCTTGTACCAACCAAAAATGGTAATGTGGCCATTTATCCTGTTTTAAACCAGACAGTCTTCTTTTCAGCTGAGCCATCCCCTAACACTGATACACCAGTGAACACCTTTATTTTTGATATTTTTATTTCTAAATATTTAGTCCCCCTACCCCTCATTTCCTGCTTCTGAATCTTACACTGTTTTTCTGTCCCAGGTTCTTGTAAAAATGGGCTCCATTTTTACAAGAACCTGGGACAGAAAAACAGTGTCTCTGCAGAAATGGAGGAAATCAGGGATCTACCCAGTGAAATGGTCAAATGCGATGTTATTATATTATATGACAAAGTTAAATTTCATCTACTTCTTGCCAAAAGAATTGGTGCTTTATCATATTGAAAACAAAAGGCATTGTCACTGAAAATGAACAGAAGTAGAAACACTGAAGGCTTCTACAAAGTAAATGCATGTTGGTTTTCCTTTTAAACATTTCTGATACCTTCATTAGATATTAGGTATTTTCTCAAATAAAAATTTGGGAGACAGGGTCATCAGAGGCTGTCTGTAATTTTTTAGTGTTGTCAGCAACCACCTTGAAGATGAGTTCTATGTGGAAGTCACTAAGTAGATGACTACCTAAGTCCAAATTTCTGTAGCCTCTAGGGGTTCAATCTTCTCCCACTCTTTACAATGAACTGGCCTGTACTCCCTTATAAAATATGGTAATTAGACCTGGTTCTCCTCTTGCTTCTCTAACTGATCCTTCTCAGTCTCTTTCACTGTCTCTCCTCTGTCCCCTCAACCAGTCAGTGGTATTTTTATTGAGCGCTTACTCTGTACAAAGCACCACACAAAGCACTTGGAGAGTTGGTAGACATGCCACCCACTAAATGTGGGTACCCTCAAAGGCTCTCTTTTGAGCCCCATTCTGTTGTTATTTCACTCTCATTCCAATAGGAGCTCATCCACTCCCATAGTTTCAACTCTCACCTCTAGCTAAATAACTCCCAGATCTATTTGGCAGACATGACTTCTCTCCTTCTCTGCAATTGTGCATTTCCTTCTACCTCCAAGACATCTTCACTGATGTCCCACAGGCACCTCATGATCTCACTGTCGGGTAGAGATTGTTTCTATCTGTTGCCGAATTGTACTTTCCAAGTACTTAATACAGTACTCTGCAAACAGTAAGCATTCAAGAAATACGATTGAATGAATGAATGAATGAATGAATCCCTCATCTTCCTTCCCAAATTCTCTCCTCCATTTAAATTCTTAGAACAGTTGATACCACCTGATTTCCAACTTCACCATTCTATGCCACCTAAGTACTAAAGTACTCAGACCTCCTGAAGCATTTATGTACATCATCATAAATGGTATTTATTTAGTGCTTACTGTGTGCAGAACACAGGACTAAGTGCTTGGGAGAGAACTGAGATAGTTCACTTATTCTCTGGCCACAACAAGCTCACATATTCTTACAACATTATGTCTTAAGCACTAATTTATGTATCTTTCCCTTTTCTATTCTACCTCCTATCTAGAGAACGTGAGTTACTTGAGGGCAGGGATCATTTTAACTACCTACAATTATGCCGGTCTTGAACACTAATCACAATGCTAAGCCCACACAGCAGGTAGATAATACCATCTATGGACTGATTGACAATCTTGCACTCGTCTTCCCTCCTGTCCCTTATGTTCCCTCCTAGGATCAATAGAGCGCAGATTGCCACTTTACAGGAAGTGAATCTTCACATCTAATGTGGTATTTGCAATAGACTTTAAAGATGATAATATGAGTTTTTCTTATGATCTCATAGACTAATACTGTGATTTGCATGTGGTATTCATTCATTCAATAGTATTTATTGAGTGCTTACTATGTGCAGAGCACTGTACTAAGCGCTTGGGATGAACAAGTCGGCAACAGATAGAGACAGTCCCTGCCGTTTGACGGGCTTACAGTCTAATCGGGGGAGATGGACAGACAAGAACAATGGCAATAAATAGAGTCAAGGGGAAGAACATCTCGTAAAAACAATGGCAACTAAATAGAATCAAGGCGATGTACAATTCATTAACAAAATAAATAGGGTAATGAAAATATATACAGTTGAGCGGACGAGTACAGTGCTGAGGGGATGAGAAGGGAGAGGTGGAGGAGCAGAGGGAAAAGGGGAAAAAGAGGGTTTAGCTGCGGAGAGGTAAAGGGGGGGTGGCAGAGGGAGTAGAGGGAGAAGAGGAGCTCAGTCTGGGAAGGCCTCTTGGAGGAGGTGAGTTTTAAGTAGGGTTTTGAAGAGGGGAAGAGAATCAGTTTGGCGGAGGTGAGGAGGGAGGGTGTTCCAGGACCGCGGGAGGACATGGCCCAGGGATCGACGGCGGGATAGGCAAGACCGAGGGACGATGAGGAGGTGGGTGGCAGAGGAGCGGAGCATGCGGGGTGGGCGGTAGAGAGAAGGGAGGAGAGGTAGGAAGGGGCAAGGTGATGGAGAGCCTTGAAGCCTAGAGTGAGGAGTTTTTGTTTGGAGCGGAGGTTGATAGGCAACCACTGGAGTTGTTTAAGACGTGGAGTGACATGCCCAGATCGTTTCTGCAGGAAGATGAGCCGGGCAGCGGAGTGAAGAATAGACTGGAGCGGGGCGAGAGAGGAGGAAGGGAGGTCAGAGAGAAGGCTGACACAGTAGTCTAGCCGGGATATAACGAGAGCCTGTAACAGTAAGGTAGCCGTTTGGGTGGAAAGGAAAGGGCGGATCTTGGCGATATTGTAGAGGTGAAACCGGCAGGTCTTGGTAACGGATAGGATGTGTGGGGTGAACGAGAGAGACGAGTCAAGGATGACACCGAGATTGCGGGCCCGAGAGACGGGAAGGATGGTCGTGCCATCGACGGTGATAGAGAAGTCTGGGAGAGGACCGGGTTTGGGAGGGAAGATGAGGAGCTCAGTCTTGCTCATGTTGAGTTTTAGGTGACGGGCCGACATCCAGGTGGAGACGTCCTGGAGGCAGGAGGAGATGCGAGCCTGAAGGGAGGGGGAGAGGACAGGGGCGGAGATGTAGATCTGCGTGTCATCTGCGTAGAGATGGTAGTCAAAGCCGTGAGAGCGAATGAGTTCACCGAGGGAGTGAGTGTAAATGGAGAACCAAATGGAATTGTGGTAGGCAATGAATATATGAGGGTGAAGCTAGTTTTTGTAGAATGGCTAGGCTCAGTTCCTCTCAAAATTGTTTAAAAATTCTTACACCTGGAACTATTAAATTAATCAAATGAAAAAGAATAGTGATGCATGTTACAAGAGCTGTTTGCATAACTGTGTTCCCTCTACACCAGAGTATGTGAAGTAATTTGGCACTAATGTGATGATTTTTGAATCACATATGGGGATGTAAATACTGTGAGCTAAATTTCAAAAAGCCTCCTGAGTTCCATTTACAAAAGAACACTTTCATGCTTGAATCTGTAGTTATAGTGCTACCCCCTGCCCCCACCTTTATATTTGTTCACTGCTCAGTGAACAAACCTAGAGGCACAACGGAGTAGGTTGAATATTTCTCAAATAGCACTCCTTGCAAGCAGGATTATCAAGCGGGGGAAACTATTAATGATTTTTATGGCATAAACCTCTATTTCATGAAACATCTCATGATTTTCATTAATTTGATGTTGTAGATGAAATGTTTCTAGTAGGTTTATCTACCTTACTAATGTGGTGATCCCTGCTGTGTAATAAGGTGTTGATTTCAGAATGATTACATTAGGGCACAAGTGGAACCAGAAAGAAACATTGATTTTAAGTGTTATTTTAATGAACCCCAAACAGCATATGTATGTTTTTCTTCAATTGATTTCCTCTGGTTTGCCCCAGTAACGATCCCACTAAGAATTCCATTTTTCTAAGACTGGAGATGAGTTGAAATGGGAGAACTGGGATTGAAATCATGGACTGGGAAAGAGAAAATTTAAGTTTGGTAGGGTTAAACATATTTCATCTTGGTCCTAAAGTACTATTCAGAATTTTACAATTAAAAAGCTGTCTGTTTGTACAGATGGAACATATTTACAGACTATCTAGATGCATAAATAAACAAATACATGGGGCAGTGGCCACAAATATATTACCTTGCTGTCCTGTTCTTATAGAGTTCATTTCAATACTAAGGGCAACATTCTGATTTGTGGCTATTTAGTTAACTCAGAATCTATCTTCAGCTGCTGATCTACAGGTTAACAACACCCAAGGGAAATTTGGAACAAGCAGAATGCTATTGGGCCTTTCTATAGTCTTACACTTGCTGCAAAACAGTATTGGCATTTCCAATTTATTTTCAGGACTGAAATCTCATGTGTGCCAAAAGATCCAAAGAAAATGCAAGGCAAATGTTATCGGCCATATTTTCCTTATCTTGAATCCTGCACACTATCTGACCACTGAAGACCTACCATTTAAGGACAAGAACATTTCTATAATGTCTCACCTAATTAAATAGGTGAAAGGTCAGTCCATAGTAGTATCATTTAAACTAATTCACCTAGGGAGTCAGGTAGAGGAGTGCAGATTCCTATCTCTGGAAGCCAGGAAGAATGGATTCATAGATGCAATCCAGGTAGAGTTTAGCCCACAATTCACTCTGGGTTCTGGCAGAGCAAGCCAAATTATCCAAATTTGCTCTTTGCCCTGATAGAACCCTATACCCCAGGAATAATAAAAATGGTATTTATTGAGTGATCACTATATGCCAAGAAGTGCACTTAGCATTGGGATAATTACATGTTAACTAAATTGGGCACAATCCTATTTGAGCCCACAAGAGGCTCATAATATAAGAAATAAGGAGAGCAGATATCTCAGGCCTGTTGGCAAACAGTGGGACTGGGACTAGAGCCTGCATCTTCCATTAAGCCATGCTTCCACTCAAGTGGTAGCAATAGTATTTGTTGAGCATTCGCCACACTGTTTGGGAAGAACAAAACAAATAAGTGACACTTCCTAGATCATTTCCTGTTTACATTGTAATGGGGGGGGTGGATATAAAAGTATTTGCTAATAGAGTAATCAAAATAGCTGAATGTAGAACTGAATAAAAGTAATTAAGTGTTAAAGATAACAATTAGTAAGGAGAGGCTTGGAGGCCTTAGCTACTGCAGTCGTGGCAGTGTTAACCTGAGATAGCCACATTATTAAAGTGTGCAGAAGTGTGTGAATAGCATGCCTAGCCTTGAGACATTCCTCCAACTGAAATGACAAAAGTTGCTGTTGCTGTGCTCTCTTAACCAGTAGAGGGTACGTTGTTATAGCTCTCAGAGAGACATGCAGATGAAGCACGTTCACCATAAATAACAGAAGGATATCTTTCATCTCTCTGAAATGAAGCCCCGGATGAGTGGCATCATCTATCCTAGCGGTTAGGAGCTGCACAACTAAGAAACTTGTAATGCTAAAATCTTTAAAATAAAGTCCAGCCTATGTCATTCAGGAGACACTAATATTCATAATTGTACTTACGTGAACTGTGAAACTCACTCCATTTACACCACCAGCCAAATGAATCCAATAAACATGTGAACTTTCTTTTTGATGATAGAACCATAATCAATATGTCCCTCTTACTACATATATTTTGTTTGGAAATGGACTTAGCCAGGCCAGGATCCAGAAAGAAAGATATTTTAATCACTTGAAGGGCAAGATAATCACCATTAGGGAATTTTTTGCTCTCTATTCCTAAATCACCAGGGAATCCTATTGCATCTTTGCACATAAGTGAAACTACAAAATGGTGGTCCTCATTCTTTTGCAATTACACATATTCCCAAAGTGACAATCCAGCTGTGCAAGTGGCTTGCAGATCTGTACTTCAGACACAAAAGGTCGGGGTACTGCCATTAGCTAGCTCCATAATTACAAATCTGTTGCCAGTGTGTGGGGTTCATTTAAGGTGTCAAATTCTGGCTGCCGAACAGGTAATAGGATCCCCTGAATCTCATTACTTGAAATAGTAATGATCAACTTCTGAGTTGGAATAGCAGACACAGAAGAGCATGTTGCTGCTCACAAGAAAAGACTAAAGATTTCTTTTGAGTCCAGGCAATATGGTCAGTAGGGCAGGGTTCGATGAGGTGGTCAGAAAAACCTTCCTGCTGCAAAACAAGGGGCTCTTCCTCCCCTGCTCAAATTACATTGTAATCATTCCTTCCTAATAGTAATTATGGTATTTGTTAAGTTTACTATGTGTTAAAAACTGTACTAAGCACAGGGGTAGATACAGAATAATCAGGTCAGACAATGTCCCTGTCTGAGATTGGGACTCACAGTCTTTTGAGGTGGTTAGCTTGTGGCCAGCTAACCCTTTGGCATAGTTACATAGTCATAGGCTGATTACATATCTCAGTTTAGCTGTAATAGTACTGGATTTTTGTATATTGTCTTAGGCGTATTATAAAAATAATTAAAGATCCTGAAATTGAGTTTGTCCTGACTAATTGAGTAAAACTGCCTTGCACTAACCCCAGCATCACTTGCTCATTTTCAATGACTGAACTGCATACCCAAGCTGTAACATCAATCTGTGGTATTTACTGAGCAATAAATAATAATAACTATTATATTTTTATTATTATTATTATGGTATTTGTTAAACACTTACTATGTGCCAAGCACTGTTCTAAACTCTAGAATAGATAGAAGGTAATCAGGTTGTCCCACATGGGGCTCACTATCTTGATCCCCATTTTACGGATGAGGTAACTGATGCACAGAGAAGTTAAGCAACTTGCCCAAGGTCACACAGCAGACAAGTGGCAGAGGTGGGATTATATCCCAAGTCCTCTGATTCCCAAGCCCATGTTCTTTCCAATAAACCACACTGCTGTTACTGTGTGCAGAGCACTGTACAAGGCGCTTAGGACAATATAAGACAAAAGAATTGATAGCATCAATCAATCATTGATTGATTCATGTGCATCTTTGCACATAAGTGAAACTACAAAATGGTGGTCCTCATTCTTTTGCAATTACACATATTCCCAAAGTGACAATCCAGCTGTGCAAGTGGCTTGCAGATCTGTACTTCAGACACAAAAGGTCTGAATCACCTTGGCACAAATCGCCAAGATCCGCCCTTTCCTCTCCACCCAAACGGCTACCTTACTATTACGGGCTCTCGTTATATCCCAGCTAGACTACTGTGTCAGCCTTCTCTCTGACCTCCCTTCCTCCTCTCTCGCCCCGCTCCGGTCTATTCTTCACTCCGCTGCCCGGCTCATCGTCCTGCAGAAACGATCTGGGCATGTCACTCCCCTTCTTAAACAACTCCAGTGGTTGCCTATCGACCTCCGCTCCAAACAAAAACTCCTCACTCTAGGCTTCAAGGCTCTCCATGACCTTGACCCTTCCTACCTCTCCTCCCTTCTCTTTCTACCGCCCACCCCGCACGCTCCGCTCCTCTGCCGCCCACCTCCTCGCCGTCCCTCGGTCTCGCCTATCCCGCCGTCGACCCCTGGGTCACGTCCTCCCGCGGTCCTGGAACGCCCTCCCTCCTCACCTCCGCCAAACTGATTCTCTTTCCCTCTTCAAAACCTTACTTAAAAATCACCTCCTCCAAGAGGCGTTCCCAGACTGAGCTCCTCTTCCCCCTCTACTCCCTCTGCCATCCCCCCTTTACCTCTCCGCAGCTAAAGCCTCATTTTCCCCTTTTCCCTCTGCTCCTCCACCTCTCCCTTCCCATCCCCACAGCACTGTACTCGTCCACTCAACTGTATATATTTTCGTTACCCTATTTATTTTGTTAATGAATTGTACATCGCCTTGATTCTATTTAGTTGCCATTGTTTTTACGAGATGTTCTTCCCCTTGACGCTGTTTAGTGCCATTGTTCTTGTCTGTCCGTCTCCCCCGATTAGACTGTAAGCCCGTCAAACGGCAGGGACTGTCTCTATCTGTTGCCGACTTGTTCATCCCAAGCGCTTAGTACAGTGCTCTGCACATAGTAAGCGCTCAATAAATACTATTGAATGAATGAATGAATGAATCATTAGTACAGACTTTCCCAGGTTACATAGATCATATATATGTTCCTCAAAAATATGAGTAAATTGGAATCTAGTGAATTGCAGTACACATTTTTTAGGTTTGAATGTATTTTAGTTTCTTGTTCCAGAACCAACTCTGACTTACTGAATGGGCTCTTAACAGTAATTAGAAATTACACTGTTCTCCCATTGTCTCTTCCCCTATTCCTGGGAAGTTTCTTGATCCCTGTGCATTACAAACCTGACCCCTCCACCCTTCTGCCCAGCCCCTTTAATTCTCCAACAGGGAACTACATAGCTTCACTCGAGCAACGTGCTGCCACTGTTGCTTCCGGGAGAAAGGGGGAGGAAAATATTGCCGATGGCCAGATATCGAGTTCCAGCCCCTATCCTTTCCCCAAATGTCAGCGAGTTGAGTTGTGCTGACCTGATCATATCCTCTCTTGCCATTTTCTGTTGGCTCAGCTCCAGGTTCCTCCCAACTAGCACCTGTGTCCTTATTGTGAGTTGTCAGCTTCATTACCATGGAGATCTGGGGCATTTCATGCTGGGGTAAGAAGTGGCATTTCCCCATCAAGCTGCCACTTCCTCCCGTCCAGTGAACATGGAACAGAATCAAAGGTGGAGGGAAAACAGCATGGATGCAGTTAATGAATGGGAAGTGGGGAAGGAGAGAACTCTCTCACTTAAGCCAGAGGCATAAGAGCAGAAGACATTCCCATGCCCCCCATTCTTGCACTCTCTGGGCTCTTCAGCTCCCAAACTCGGGCTGAAACGAAGACCTCAGTTTGTTAGTCACTGATTTGAAAGTTATGCAGCGGATGTGGAGAGAGGAGAGGAACTGTCTTCACTGCAGTTCTTGTGGGACTTACACATCCTGGGCTACCTCAGCAACTAATATATGATGCATCTACACAGTATACCTATTGTGGTCTTTTGGAACCAGGGAAACACTTGCATTTACTGAGTGCTTACTGTCTATACCGCAATTGTATTAAATGCTTGGGAGAACACAGTAGAATTAGTAGACATGATCCCTGCCATCAAGGCATTTACACTGTAGTGAGGCCTCTAATTAAAATTACAAAGAGGAGGACGCAAAAGAGTAAATAAGATATTTACACAAGTGTAATTGTGGGTTGTGAGTATCTAAGTCCTTGGGTGGCATAGATGATAATAATAATAATAGTAATAATTGTGGCATTTGTTAAGTGCTTATTATGTGCCAAACACTGTACTAAGTGCTGGGGTAGAAACAAGAAATCGGGTTCAATACAGTGCTTAAGGATATAGGTTCAGAGAAAAATGATCATGGTACGACTTCTGAAAGACTACAAGATTATCATGTTTTAGACTAATTTTTATTCTCATTCTAAAATTGTCATTGTCCTTTCATTTTTCTATTTGATCAGCTCTTCTTAATGTAACCGTCTTTGTATAATACTAATGATTCTGTTTTCTTGTATCAAAATTATGAATGCAACATAAAAATTCTGTGAGAAAAAACTCCAATTACTCCATTAACTTTATTCCTGCCTACTCATTTCTTTTACAAGAACGAAAATTGTTTATGTCAGGAACCAGGAAGAAAAATCTTTTTTTCTAATGGTATTTGTTAAGTGCTTACTATGTGCCAGACACTGGGATAGGAATAAAACAATTAAGTTGGACCCAGGGCTTGTCCCACATGGAGTCACAATCTTTATCCCCATTTTATAGATGAGGTAACTGAGGTTCAGAGACTTGAAGTGACTTGCCCAAATTCACAAACAGACAAGTGGAAAAACCAGGATTAGAACTCAGGTCCTTTGACTCCTAGGGCCTGGTTCTTTTCACTGGCTGCACTGCTTCTCAATCCTTGCATCCCACATTAGTATTTTTCCGGTACCCCCTTAACCACTCACTTTAGAACAATAAGGAATTTTACATATTTGTTAGGCATTGCTGTAAATGTCATCTGACTCTGTTGCTGAGTGTTGTTAAAATGTCACTTGCTTTTAGTGTAATAAAGCGATTTTACGGGAACATGAGTAGTCCCATAGAATTTAAAATAAATCCATTTCAATATTTGTATATTAACCTATTTCATGACAAATTCATTTTGTTTTGTTCCCTCAAAATTTTTGTTTGAATAGGTTATCCACTGCATTGTCATTAAATAGTTTAAAAATCAAACATCATCATTCATACCAAACTTAATATTTTCAAAATTTTTAATGGCTAAATAACTATTTCCATTATTCCAATAATTTCACCAATGAGAATCTACCTATTGTGTGGTGTCATTGCCCTTAAAGAAGGTAGCAGACTTTCTATAATGACTGCTGTGTCTGATGTCATCGGGCACCAGGTAAAAATCATTATTTAAACTGGAATTCTATACCTATCAGACAAAACTATTATGCAGGTAAATGTTTATATTACTTGGCAATATTATTTTATAGACAAGGCAGAAAGTTTATTGTCTAGAGGACAGGAAATCTTGCTTTGTATTTTTAGTTCCCAACATAATCAGTGCTATCAACTCTCAAAAATTCTAATTGCTTGATGGCAGTAACAGTAGCAATGATCATTTATACACACATATCAGTAATCAATTCATAAAAATATTCAGTTGGAAGTTAGCAAAAAGGGGCTTCTGGGAAACTGAAGGTTGCATGTCAAAGATTTCATACTATTACAATGTCTTATTTCTACAATTTCCTTAGAAAAGTGAATGACATTTTGTAATTCCCTCCGTGTAGAGGCTGGGATACTACTGCATGTACTTCACATGCTTTTTCTTATGTATAATATCCACTGAGAAACTTGTTTGTTAATTTAAAATTGGGTTATAGTTTAGTCTTAAATTTAGATTGTTTTAGCCCTTTTAAAACTCAAATTTAATGCCAACAGTTTTAGTTTCTTTTCAGAATTTAGCCAAACTGTGGAATCCTTTAATTTTTTTTTAAATTTTATCTTAAAGAGAGAATTCTTAGAAATGTTAAGAACCATGGCGATTAAATAAAGCTATTTTTGCCCTATGTCACTCAGTCTATTGCATTCTTAGAAGTAAATTTACTACTCTCAAGAAGTCAGATTCTCCCATTTCCAACATTTTTTCCTGATAGTGTGTTAGGTTAGGAAGGGGCATTTGTTCTTTCTGGCAAGTGATGTACAAAGAGAGTACCACTGCTGCAGTTTCCTAACACTTCCCTAAGCAATTAACTCATTACCAGAGTGTGGAGAGGGGGCCAGAGGCCAGAGACTGATAAATATGCACATAAAACACATACATTTTAGCTGTGACAAGAGTAAAACTCTTTTCATGGTTATCGTGAGCCATCAAAGATAGTACAGGGGTTTTTTTTAAGCATTGTGAGCGAACAATTCTGATGGCAGAATTTAATAATTGATTTGAAAAAAAGTGTTTTGTTTTCCTCTATTCCTCTTCTTCCAACAATTTTTTTCTTGTTTTTACTCCCCTCCTTCTTCTTCTCCTTTTCCTCAAACGTTTTAAACTACTACTTGTGCTACACAATCAGATAATATATCTGTAATCCCATTGTTTCTAGTTATCTGTTCAAATATCTTCAACAACACTAATGTTACACTTCTGGTTTGCTGGAAACACAGTGTGTTCAGGGTTTTACAATTGGAATAAGAAAAGTGTTGGAATAAGGATAGCCGTGCTTTTAATAACTATGTTATAACAATATGGATAATGCCAAATTTCCTCTTCTTCTTTTCAGTTCTGCAGTAGAGGAAATATGTACATATACCAAAAATAAAAGTAATAGCTTACACGTCTAATCTGTATTTAGCTATTGAAGTGATCAAATAGAAAAAAAATCTTGCAAAGTAAGTTAATCTGCCATTAATAAACCCATCTGCTATTCTATAGTGCATATATAAACTGCTATAGAAAGATGCCAAAAAAATTTTTACTCTCCTTTCATGAGAACATGAGCCAGAGCTAATTTTATTCAGAAGATAAATGAGTAAAGAATTCCATTGCCAACTGACAAAATATAATGATTCATGATTAATGAATCTTTGTTTTCTTGTACAGACATAGTCTTTAAGCATGCTGTTACTGTAATGGACTGAGGAAGAAAACCTAAAATTTAAAGTCAGGGCAGCAAATATGATCTATACAGTTAGGATCTACTCTCTGTATTAAAGAAGAGAAAGATTGATGATTCAGAATTGTTCCCTTTGAACCTCAAAGAGTATGTGTTAAAAAGTTTTAAACATGTCCTTACACTCAGTGAAATGAGTTTTTTTTTATAAGGCAGCAAGCTTTCACTATGAAAATATTATTGCTCTGATGATCAAAACTAATTACTTTAAATACCATTAACTTTTTCAAGTGACCAGTAACATAGGATTTGTCTTTTAATTATAAAATTGGAGTTTTACTTTAAAGAACATTTTTCTATATTGAATTTCTAATATCAGTTGTGGACTAGGGGTAGAGTTCAGAGTTATTAGTGGATGTAAGCCACATAAACCTTGAAGAGATAGATGGATTCTTCTTTGTTGTCCCAAATAAAATGTATGGGAAAATCCCTTTTAATATTGAAAGTATTCATCACCCTTTTGCTGCTTAATCACTACTTTCAGTATCTGCCTCTTCTGAATGGTCTCCTCTAATTTCTCCTGCTTTTCCTCTTACTTTGGCTATTCCTGTGATATCAACTATTAACTATATTTTCATCCAGGTGTTTTTTCTTCTGCTCTTGGGGTGAAGTTCTGAGAATCTGATATTGATTGAGATGCGAAATTTGTTCCCACTATAAGAATCCTTGGAATCATTTGATGAATTACCTGAATAAAGATGAACAATAAAAAATAAGACCTGGAAATTGATAAATGAACCAAGAACTTAACATATTTGTGATGATTCAGATAAAGCAGACTCTAGAGTACTTGCTCCTGCTGTTTGGTTCAATGACACTGTAAAGCTTCCTGTTTATAATATTGCCTCAAACTGGGCTTGACACAGATTAAGCATTTAAATAACATCATTATCATCATGAACATATGCCTATCCACTCTTTCAATAGTATACACATGGGAAGGCATTTGAAACTACCTTAGAAAGGGTGACTGAGAAAACTATTCTTCCTCTCTAGATATGCCTTGGCTAAAACAATCAACAAACAGACAAACAGTGTAGTTTAATGGATGAAGCACGGGTTTGGGAGCCAGGAGATCTTTGTTTTAATCTCTGCTTCACCACTTGCGTTCTGTGTGACCTTAGGCAAGTCACTTAACTTTTTTGGGTCTCAGTTCCCTCAACTGCAAAATGCGGATTCAATACCTGTTCTCCTTCCTCCTTAGACTGTGAGCAGTGTGGGACAAAGATTGTTTCTGAAATGATTAACTTGTATCTATCCCATGCTTACAACAGTGCTTGACATATAATTAGTGCTTAATGATCACCTATGTACAATATACTGTTCTTGGGAGAATACAATAGAATTAGGAGACATAATCCCTGCCCTTAAGGAGTTTGCACTCGAGGGGGGAAAAAGAAACTGAAATAGACGAGTAGAATGTGAGCCTGATGTGGGGCAGAATATGTCTGACCTGATTTAGTTATCCCCTATGGTAAGAAAAACTCTAAGGTCACCAATAACCTCCTTTTGGACAAATTCAATGACTATTTCATTCTAATACTCCTAGCTGTCTTCAATTCTTATGGACCACCCCTTCTTATAGAAACATTATCTAACCTTGGCTTCACTGAGCCTGTCCTCTCCTAGTTCTCTCCTCCTATCTTTTTGACTTTTCCTTCTCTATTTCATTCACTGGCTCTTCCTCTGCCTTCTCCCCCTTAACTGCGGGGATCCCTAAAGGTTCAGTTTGGGGTACCTTTAGCTACTACACCCACTCCCTTGGGGAACTCATTCACTCCCACAGCTTCAACTACCATATCAATGCAGGTAAACCTGCATTTATTGGCATTTATTGCCATTGTTCTCGTCTGTCAGTCTCCCCCGATTAGACTGTAAACCCGTCAAACGGCAGGGACTGTCTCTATCTGTTGCCGACTTGTTCATTCCAAGCGCTTAGTACAGTGCTCTGCACATAGTAAGCGCTCAATAAATACTATTGAATGAATAAACCCCAAATATACTTCTCTAGCCTTTACCTCATTTATGCAGTCTCACCTTTCCTCTTGTCTTCAGGATATGCCTACTTGAATGCCTCACTGAGACCTTAAACTTATGCTGTACAAAACAGAACTCCTGACTGTTTCACCAAAACCCTCTGCTCTCTACTGACTTTCCCATCAATCTAGACAACACCACCATTCCATCTGCCTCTCAAGCTTATAGACTTGGTATTATCCTTGATGTATCTCTCACATTTGTCACCAAATCCTGTTGGTTCTATCTTCACAGTATCTCTAGAATTCAATCCTTCCTCTCCAACTAAATTCTCACCAGGCTAGTCCAAAACACACCTCGACTAATGCATCAGCCTCCTTACTGACCTCTGTGCCTCCAGCCTCTTCCCACTCTAGTCGATACTTCACTCTGTTGTCTAAGCAATTTTTATAAAACATAATTCTGTGCACATCTCTCCACTCCTCCAAATATCCTTGAATGGTTGCATCTCCATCTCTGCATCAAAAAAATCTCCTTGCCATCAGCTTGAAGCACTTGCTCACAGTCAATCAGTGGCATTTATTAAGCACTCATGCTCTATAGCTTGGGAGAGTATAATGTAAAAGAGTTAATAGGCCCAGTCCCTGCCCACAAAGAGCAGGTTTAATATGTAGACTGAATGAGAGAAATGAGTCAACCATCAATTGTATTTATTGAGTGCTTACTGTGTGCAGAACACAATATTAATTACTTGGAAAAGTACAATATAACAATATAACAGAGTTGGTAGACACCTTCCCTGCCTATAATGAGTTTACAGTCTAGAGGATGAGGCATAATGCCAAAGCTGTGGGCTTGTGATACAGGGAGGATGGTTGTACCGTCTACAGTGTTGAGAAAGCTGAAGGGAGAGCAGGGTTTGGGTGGGAAGCTGAAGAGCTCTGCCTTGGACATGTTAAGCTTGAGGTGTCAGCAAGATATCCAAATAGAAATGTCCTGAAGCCAGGAGGAAATGAAAGATTGTAGAGGAAGAGAGGTCAATCAGCTTCACTTCCTTTCCTTTCCTTCACTTCCTTCCTTTCCATCAGTGCTCTATTAAAATCATGTCTCCCTGACAAGGTCTCATTTCCCTTATATGCCGTACCCTCTGCATCAATTAGGCACCAGACTGTGTACCCCCAAAGCACTGTGATATCCACCACAGGCCCATAGTACTTACATACATATCCTTATGGTCTTCTATTTCCCTTAGCTGAATTGTATTTTAAAGTCTGTCTCCTCAGTAGACTGTAAATTCCTTGTGGGCAGAGACTGTGACTATCAACTCTATTGTAATGGACTTCCCAAGCAATAGTACAGTGCTCTCTACACAATAAGCTGTGTGATCTTGTGAGAAGGAGGGGCGACTAGGGATAGAATAGGGGCCTGAAAGTCAGGAAGACCTGGGTTCTAATCCTGGCTCTGCCACTTGTTTCTTAGGTGACCTTGGGGAAGTATTTCATTTATCTGTGATTTAGTTACCTCATCTTTAAAATGGGGATTAAGACTATGAACACAGTGTAGAACATGAACTGTGTCCAACTACCCCAGTGCTCATTACAGTGTCTGGCACACAGTAAGTGCTCAATAAATACCATTAAAATATTAACATTTACAGCCACCATAAACAGTGTTTTATAAAATGTTAATCTATAATTTTCATTTAGGAAGGAAATAGTTGAAATAGAAACCAACTGTTCATGGGAGCTACAATAAACTGGAAAGTAGCACTGGCAATCACTTTAAGCAATGATGATGATTTTAAACCATGCAATTCCACAAATATTACTCCTCTACAGCATTTGTTAGGAACCTTGTAAACTAGTAGAATTTTTGCCAAATAGCTCACAGGCTGATCAATTATAAACATTTGTGTATATTTACAGTAGTGTACTTACATATGTGTATGCTTAAAACACCCAAGATATGGTCTCAATCTGCCATTGCCTTGTCCCTGCTTTCAAGGAAGTAAATATTTTAAGGGTGATTATTTTAAATTGGGCACACTTTTAATTTGCCTACAAAACTGTAGTTCCAAACTGTTACTAGCTTTTTCTCTAAATCTGGGGTGGGTTCAACTGAACATTAAACTGTCTCCATCTCAAATTTTCCACATTTATAATCAATATAATCAAAATCTACTCAGTTTTCTATTGCCACAAGGATGGAAAATATACTCAGGGAATATATTCTATAAATGAGCTGACAGGGATCTAAACATCAGATCTGAAACACCGAAACTACTCAGAACCATAATTTCAGCAAGTGTTTCAAATGGGCTCAACTCTGCTCTTTCCTCCTTTGATTTTGGGGCAGTTTGATGTGTGGGATTAGACTGAAAGAGTTTAAAGACCAGTCTTAGATTTTCTGTGTCCTTTGCATATGTTGATGATTAGGCATTAATTTTTCTACTTCTAGACACAGTCTCATCCTTATCATTACTGGGGTCATTTTTAACCCTGAGCAGTAGCCATAGTAGAAGTAAGAGTTGGAAGAAGGTTATCTTGGAATGGCCATGTTGTGATGGATTCGGAAACTCCTTTAACAAAGGTGAGGCTGGGGCAACATTTTTTACTAATATTTCAAGAGGCTCTGGGATGACTTCATTTATTTGCCTCCTGCCTCATTCTCACAAAATGAGATTGTAGCAGTTTTGGGGGTGTTTTTGTTTTATACAGAGGACCAGACGTGATATACCACTCAGTTTTTCACTTTTTTTCATTTTTAGGGCCACTCAGTAATATAACCTGTTAATGGCCAAGTGTCTGTTAAATCCAAGAAAACATGAGTCCTCCCAATATTGCATTTTTGCAAGTAGAGAAATGAAGATAGTGACTGTATACTTGATATGAGGCATAGCCCCTGAGAAATAGAGAGAAGAGATAAATCTAAATCATATAGACTGTGACTGTCAGGTTCCCTCATCTAAACACTAACCCATTTTTCTTGGATCATTACTGTTTTTCCCCAAAATGTCTCAAAACTGCCTTCTGAAAATAAATTCTTCAGAGAGGAGGCTTTTTCACACAGTCTTCAAAAACACACAAAATTTCCTTTTATAATCATGTTCCTGAGATGGTGCCTAGTGCATTTCAAAAAGGACAGACAGAGATTAGAAAAAGAAGAGAGTAAGGGGGCATACAAATGTTTCGTAAAACCACACAGCTCTATCCTTTAGCTCATTCTTCATGGTCGGCCTTTCCCTCCACCTCCCACAATTCCTAACAGCCCTTCCTTCCCTCCGAGACCCTCCCTTTTGTTCACATGCGTGGCTGACCACATAAGTAAGATTTAAGCTGAGGTGAAGTGACAGAGTACTGCTTAGCCTTTAACCATCTCCCACTCTATCCCAATGCCAAACTTCAAACAGTTACAAAATTCACACAGCTATGTTTATTAAGGGAAAAATTTTGTTCTGTTTTAAAGCATTTTCATTTTGCTCTCTGACTGGATAAGCTTCTGAAAATGAAAATAAAATAAATCCAAACCTAAGTAGTTATACAATAAAACCACTTTACCTGGAGCAGGGTTTTGATTTGCATAAAAACTCAAGAAGACTATATGTCTGCTTAATCCTGTGGCAGCTGCTTGGTTAAATACTCATTTGTTCTGAATGTACCACATGCCATGATACTTAGGTTAACTCTGAAACATACCAGAGAAATCCCTATGCACAGCCAACAGCACTTAAAAAACTCCTAATGGCACTGGAAAAAACCCAAATACCCATAATCTTTCTTTTCACCATTTCTTTGTCTCTTTCAAAGAACCAATTATTTTAGATCCTTAAATCAACTAGTGCTTATCAAAATATTACTTGTTTATACCTGGAGACAGAATATCACTTTTGTCTATATCCCATTAGTTCTCTGCACTAACATGTTTTGCTATCATAAAGACATAGCCATGGTGTCAGAGCAAACAACTTGGGAAGGAAACAACAACTGCAGATGGATGTGGCCAATCAGTTACTTAATGTGGGATTTGCTCTGTCCAAAAGATTACTTCATGGAACTTTTTAATTCAAACGCATATGTTTTGCCATATTGAGAGGAGGTTTCCACCAAACACGCCTTGGAATGATGTCACCCATTCAGATTCCCACCCTGTCTTATCTTTCTCCCTCTCAAATAACATGTAGATAAATTATGGTTTTGAGCCAAGCAACACAGGGGACATTTGCAAACTCGTGTCTCAATCATCAGCTTGAAACATAAATTCCAGGAATGAAAGAAACTAGGTGTGGAAACACTTGGGCAAGGATAAACCACTTCACAGGAACTACTATCCTTTCACTCTGGTCATTCACCAGAGTAAATAGTTTCTGGTCGAATGCTCACATAATGGCAAGTTCTAAATAGGTAATTCTCCACCTCCATGGAAGTGGGAAGTGGAAGTGGGGAAACAGATCAGCAGAAGATTGGAATTCAAAAGGGGCAATAGGTGGTATGACTACTGTCAGCTCCCAGTGAAGTGAAGCCTGAATGGACATGGCCTGATCCAATCTGTCATATTTCTATTCAGTGCCTGCTGTCCCTGGCACCCCAAAAAACTAAAAGCTCATTGTGGGTAGGGAACCTGTCTTCCAATTCTGTTGTCGTGTGCTCTCCAAAGTGCTTGGTATAGTGCTCTGCACACAGTAAGGTCTCAATAAATACCACTGATTTATGGATTGATTATCCCAGCATTTAGGACTCTGCTTGGCATGTAGTCAGTCCTTTATAAAAACCATAACCAAGTAACTATCTGTGCCAGTGTCCCTCTTTGTCAAATTCAACTGTTCTCTGGCTACAGACTACTCCTTTGGGATATATGAAAGATAATCAGTTTGGACACAGTCTCTGTCTCACATGAGGCTCACAATTACCATAACCCTGACCCTGTATTCAAAGAATACATCCCTGACATTCTCTGAATACATTTGTCTTCTTCCCATCTAAGAATCAGCCTAATAAGCAATAAAACTGACAACTAAAGATTCAGCAGAGGGCCTGAATCATCCACAAACTGGATTATTACTCCTTTATTGATTGGGTGTTGATGGTATGCATTCATCACTGTAAGCTCCTTGTGGGCAGGGAATATGTCTACCAACTCTGATATATTGTATTCTCCCAAGCAGTTAGTATACAGAACTTTGCTCCCCATAAATATCATTGAATGACTGAATAAAGTACGGAAGAACAAATTAGAAAATGACAGGTTCACCTCATTCATTTCATTCCTTGTTGAGTAATGCATTCTGTATTTATTCCAAGTGCTTAGTACAGTGCTCTGCACATAGTAAGTGCTCAATAAATACTATTGAATGAATGAATGAATCATCTATTTAGGAATATTTCTCGCACTCCCAAATTCCTGAAATACTTATAGGACATTTTATTTACTTTCCTTCTTAAGGAAAGTGCAATTTTTTCTATAAGCCCAAGGTGACAATACAAAGCAAATGTAACTTGGAAGAAAATGTACAATTTAAAATAGAAAACCACCCAAAGAGGACCACCTAGTCAGACTGTCGTTATTTGACTTGAGACCAAATGTAAAGCTGCATAATTGTACATATGATGCAATATATCGTGCACGACCAGAGGCCCTGATAAAATGCATCCAAACTACAACACGCTGCAATAGGCTATATGTTAGTGGAGCTTGGTGGGAAAGTTTGCTATAATCCATGTGTTCCCGTGTAAAATCTGCAAGCTTTCTCTTAAAAATGGGAGAGGCACATAATCTTCTATTCATGTCTACATACTTTTCTATAAAAGCTGCCTACCTTACATTTCAGTAGATTTGGATACAGAATGTTGGAGTAGCAATAAAGATACTGAATTTATATTCTACTCTATACAGAAACTTTATTGAAATGGTGAGAGAAAGCCACAGCAATTCTTTACGTAGGCAGTTTGGGACAAACAGGGAAGGTCTGGATAAGAAAAAGTAACTTTTTTATAAACATGAGTCTTAATACTACTCATTATAGAGGACAATAGACTACTTCAATACCAGGTTTTTAACCAAGGTAACTAAATTTGATTGCTATGGATGCACTGCTACTACATTAGTAATTTTTATAAATTATACATTTCTAAAAACTCTCTATGATTCCCATGTCTTTCTTGTAGGGATATATAGGTCATATAGATACTGGCCATACAGATAAAGATTTAAGCCATATCTTTGTGTGCAAATCACATTTAGTAGCTGAATAAGATTTTACCATTTAAAGGATGCTCAAGTGCACTACATGGGGAATTGAAGCTGGCAAAACTAAACTGACCACTTTTTTCTTGTGGGAAGAACTCTGTTGTGGAAGAAACTAAAATTGGATTTTGCTTTGTTTAGGAAAAAAACATTACTTTTTCCTACTTAGACTACAGAACGTTTTATTTTTCACTACAATACTATTAATGATCAAAATGAATGAGGGGTAATGTCATACATCCCTAAGATCCTGACTTCTTTCCAAATAAATACAGCATCTCTAAGTTTCTGTAAGGTATTCCCCTACCAATGAATTGTTTCAAACATTTTCAATGTTACAAACTGTAAAATTGTCCCTGATGGTTTCCTCCTTGTTATGAGCATAATGGAGTCTGATCAACTGCTACTCACAGACTACCTCAAGCTAATCTTAATTTTTCTTCTCACGGTTTCCCTTCACCCAAGATATAGGGACCATTACAGGGAACCAAATGGAGAAATGAGTAGTTGCCTTCCTTTTTTTTACCTTTTCCTGGCTAAGTCCTAAAGCCCAATCTGAATGAGCCTCCAGATCACTACCAGCCAGTCAGTGGACCAGCGATTGGGAACAGCTAACATGCTATATTTGAAGTCCCCTTCCTGTTCAGTTCTCAGGCTCAACAATGCTCAGTAGGCAGTAGTCAATTTAGCAAGGTCTTATCCATCACAACTGAAAAGATATTGACTTGATGAATGGAAGATAAATCATGAGACGGTTGCCCATTCAGGCAAAGCTGAATGACATTGACAGAACCCTGCATGAAAGCTCATTCTGTGTGTGTGCCTGTACAATATCTCATTTGTGGTGAGCTTCATTCTCTGATATCAGTCCCTTCCCTGGTATGGAGTCTGCTTTCTTTATTCTCTTCAACAAGTCACTAAGTTTGTCAAAAGAAGAAATTCTAAAGAGACAAGATGCTATTATGATCTCAAACTACAAGTTCAAAAATAGACTTTGGCTTTGTTATTCCCTGCCATGTATACTAAATACATCTATTTCTTTCTCTTTGGAGAAATGTCCCACTAGATGGGACATTCAAATATTTCACCATGTAAGTGCTTCTGGTTGCACTTACAGTTCAGACCTGACTACACCTATTTATAATATTAGTCAAGTAGAATGATCTACTTTATTAGAGATCCACTGTAATACATAATCCTCTGTAATGTATAATACATTATACATTTCCATTTCTCTTGATAAAAAATTCTACAAGAAATAATCTAGAGGAAAAATACCTGGTTTTTTTTCAATGGTTTTTGGTTAGAAACTCCCAAGGAAGTCAGCCAAGTGGAGAAAACCCACTGTGTCCGTTTAGTTAAAAATGACACTCCAGTGTCACCTCAGACATTTGGAATGCTGGGGTCTGGCCTTTGCCAAATTTCTGTAATTTCCCTGATTCTGGAGAAATGTATGTGCATAAAGAAAAGAAGCAGAATGAGAACACACAAAAAACTGAAGTGATTTGACTAACTGAGCTCTGGACTCTCTTTCAGGAGGTGTGTAGGCTACCATTCTTCAGAAAGCAAGAGAAAATGCAAGGGGAAAAGGAAGGAGTTGGAGAGGAGACCAATTTTACAGATTTTGGATCTTTGATTTTCAAAGCAGCAAGATGTAGAGGAAAGAGAACACAAAGGTTGAGGAGTCAGATGACCTAGGTTCCAGTCCTGGCTCTCTCTGTCACTGCCTGCTGTGTGATCTTGAGCAAGTCACTTTAACCTTTCTGTGTTTCAGTTTCCTCACCTGTAAAATAGGAATTTGATACCAACTCTCTCTCAGACTGTGAGCTCCATATGAGACAAGGATTGTGTCCATCCTGATTATCATCTAGCTACCCTAATATATAGCAATATGCTATCTAAAGTATTCTGTTTCAACAATTTTGAAACTTTTAAATGATAAATTGAAGATTTTTATCCCTACAAAAAGATTATTAAACCATCATATATATAGGCTCAGATGCTGTTTTCATAAATATTTTAAATCCTTGCTTTTCAGTATGTTTTTTTCTGAGATTTAATATCTATTTTAATTGTATTATTAAAGATGAATTTGTGCTTGTCCATTTTTCCCTTATGAATAGACTGGGAATGCGGATTCTGGATTTTCATATTCTGCTTGGGCTCTGGGTCCATCATCTGGGGCTTCTTTCTCACCTTTCTCTAGGATTCAAAGAACAAAAAATGCTGTGTAGAAGGACAGTGTCTATTTGACAAGAAAAAAACACTTGCATGCATAAGTTCAATAGCTAAAGATTTCAAAGGGGGAAAAGTTCAAATCTCAAACTTAACTAAAAAACATTCAGAACCAATTTAAATTTTCAGTGAATACTTCTCCTCTGCAAGATTGATATTTCTTTTGGTGCCTTTACCAAATCTAATTTTATAGTGTAGCATCTCCCCCAAATCACTTGCATTTTCCATTAGGCCTGGCTTATCAGGTGTCACCTAACTGAACTGCGTTCTCTGGTCTTCATTTCAAACAAAACACCATCTCTTCTTAGGATATGGCTCATTAATTGCTTCAGTGTATACCTTAGTCTCAGTAGATTAGTTCTTCCTCATCTGCCTCCAATGAATCACCCACCTTTTTGGGAGTTGTGATTTACACACTTTTGAGATTTCTGTAATAATCTGAAATATAGACAAGATCCTATCCTGCAATAGACTGGCTAAGCTTTTAATTCGAGTTGGTCCTGGGTGCCCTACCCTTGCTGACCCTCCCTACCACTTTCTCTCACTTTCTCCTGTATCCAGTTAGCAGACCAATCCAGATCTCTGCTCTCTGCATATTTACATACTTATCAATTATGTATAAATATCAACTTAGTGCATTCTATTTCTGCTGTCTCAGAACACAGAATATAGTATAGTCCAGGACAGGACTAGATAGCAAGAAATCTGCTACCAGTGGTGAAGTTGGGATAGTAACTTGGAGAACCATCTTCTCTCTGGCATTTATACTGGAACAGTAGATTTGTTCAACCCACTTGCCAACCCTCATGTACTTTCTTCCCTATTAAACTTTTCATTTCTCACCACTGGCCTTTTGGCAGCCTTAGAACTGACACAGGGAAAAGGGAAATATGTGACAGAGCACAGGAAGGTGACAGGTTAGAGAGGGTGATGAAGAAGGCAAGTGTTGCTATATGTACTATCTATTGTTTGGCCAAAGATTTCTCTGGGAAACCTTTTGCAGAGACAGAAAGACCTCTGGTTTTTAGAAGTGATGTCTTAGAGGGCACTAGCTTTGGGAGAAAGGATACTGTCAGGGAAAAGAGTAAACTGGATCTTGGTGAAAAATATCCATAATCCGTAAATATGATTTAGTTGCCTTGAAACTGTGCCATCTGGAGGATTATTAGTTATTTATCAAAATTCATAACTCTGAAGGCTTTGTGATATTAAAGTATTTGCCAACTTCGCTTTACATGAGTCAAGTGTTCCAAATAAAATATAGGTTCCAAATTAAAATCACTGGTCAATGAATGATGAGTTTGCCTACTAAGCTCAAAATGGAAAATATAACACACTCTCTTTTCTCTAGCTTAAAAAAAATCAAGTCTTTTTTTAAATTCAGTTTTTAAAGTGCCTTGAGTCTTTTGTAGAGTCTTAATTAGCTTTAAAGGAAGAAATGCCATTGACTTTTATGGGTTTTGGAAAGTATTAAGAAACCAGAGATTCATTCATTGTATTTTCTTAACAACTAAAGTTCTCATTTCTATTACAGCATATCTACAGAGAACTGTCCGTGAAAAGATTGAAAGTAAATCAATCTATCAATCTAATGCCACAATATATGGTACCATGTTATAAATTACAGGCTTTGTATATTTCATTATGATATTATGTGTTGTAACAATCTGATGTATTGTGGTTGGGAATGCTGTATCTTATAATGAATCATAAAAGGAGCCGTATTTCATTTCATAAGGTGCCACAATCAGAAAACCAATTTTTTTAAATGCATCCCAAGTGCCTTTCTAAAGCAAAAAAGTTTTTTGGCTATCTTTATTTCACCTATTTGCAGAAAAAAAATAGGGATCAAATTTTCCCACCTCCTTTTAACTATTAGGTCAGGTACATAAATCCCCTTCTCCCTCCTATCTCCCTCTACAAATAGTAATTTTTTTATCCAAAGGAGAAACTACCCCTGAGGAAACAAGTATACTGCCAATAAGGGAACCTTGCTTTTGCTGATGAAATCAAAATATCCTGCTTTACAATGAATTTATTTTTACTCTCCTGCTCTTCAAAAACACACATATACAGATGTGTGTGCCACTCATATTAAATGTCAATTAATTAAATTAATATTATTTTAATTCCCCTCTTTTCTGTGATAAGGATGATGTTTATGGAACATGACATTTGGTTAGGATTGTTGATTAGGGTTAGGTTTTCCATGGCAAACATGCATTCCTAAAGCCTCTCTTCACATGACATTTTCAAATATTATAAATACAAGACAAATTTCTCTCCCTTTCTCTCTTCTTCTTTCTCTGACCACCCATCTTCCTTTCCACCCTTCTCTGTTTCCTAAGTATTTACCTCCCTGAGCTGTGTGCTATATTCCATAGTCATCCACTTGCATCTTCCTCTAGTCTTTAAAGGTCTGTGCATCTTTTACTTTTTTATGTTACTAAGTGAAAAAGTGGACCAAAACTGTGTTTTGCCCTCTGTTTGACAGCATCTCTCCTCTACTGACAGAACCTCCATTGATTCAAAGTGGCTGATACAGAGTGGAGGAGAGGATGCCTAAATTTTCCCATGCCATTTACTCTCTTTACTACCCACCATTTTATCTTTGAAAATAGCATATTTGTAGTTTTGAGAATTGGTCTTTTAAAGAAAATAATAAGCTGAAGTTGGATCTTCCTAGAATTGGAGGGGTTTTATTTTTTTTAACTTAGCGACTACAGCATAGCAAGCAAGTTAAAACTGGTGATGACCTCTTAAATACAAGTATACTGTTAAATGATATCCACAGATCAGCTTGTATGTAGAAATGTTATCATGAAATATTTTCCAACTAGAATGTTGTAAGTCATTTTGTGTCGCTTAATGTATTTTACCCCATTCCAGAGATCTTCCCAAAGAAACATTCTCATACAAGGTGAGACCTGTAACTTCTGAAAAAGAACTCGATTATTTATTCTTAAAGTTGGTTGTCCTTTGTCTATTTTATTTTCCCAGAGTTTTTTTTTTTCTTTTCTTTTCATAGAGTAAAAGGAGAGAGTTTCATAAGGAAGTATGTCAGTCTGGGATATTTCACTGGGCAACCAGTATGGAGTTGGCACCAAGTCTGGAACACTACAACAGAGTAACATGAAAGACCTGAGACAGCATACACAGAGAGGGCCCACGAGGGCTGGGAAATTTTTTAGAAGTAAATTTTGTCCCAAATTCCATATATGCTAAAGGAATTGAGCCCCTAGAGTTGATTGAAAAAGCAGAAAAGAAAATCAAATACCCTTTTTTTGTTGAAGGCAAAATTATTTGTCATTTTAAAATGAGCAGTATTTGTTAAGTGCTTTGTAGGTGTCAGGCACTGCACTAAATGCTGGGAAAGATACAATAGAATCATCCGAGCATACAGGGCTCACAGTCTAATAGGTATTTTATTCCCATTTTACAGAAGAGGAAATTGAAGCAAAAAGAAGTCAAGGGATTTGTCCAAGGTCACAGGGCAAAAAAGTGATGGAGCTAAAATTAGAGCCTAGGTCTCCTGACTCTCAGTCCTTTGGTCTTTCCATTAGGCTACACTGTTTAATAATAACTGTGGTATTTCTTAAGTGCCTTCTTTGTTTGAAGCATTGTAGTAAGCACTGGGATAGATACTAGGTAATCAGGTTGCTCACAGTCCACATTCCATGAAGGACTCACAGTCTAAATAGGAAGAAGAATAGATAGTGAATCCCCATTTTACAGATGAAGAGACTGAGGTACAGAGCCAAGTTAAGTAACCTGTCCAAATTTACAGTGCAGGTAACTGGTGGAGACAGAATTAAATCAGGTCCTCTGACTCCCAGGTCTATGATGTTTTCACTAGGCAACATTGCTTCCCCAAGCTCAGAGGGCCAGATTTAATGCTAATAAAGTGCCCCATACGTGCTGGGATGAACCCATATTTAGGACTTCTTTTTAACTTCAGGACACCTGTGAGAGGAAGTCCCAAAGAAGTCAATATTTGACTTGAAATATAAATCCTATTTTTAATACTGCTAAATTCCAATACAAGTTGCATGAACTTCAAAAATACCACCAAATGACAAATGGGTTTTATTAACAAAAAAGGAAAATAAAATCAAAAACTCTGTGAATTGGCAGTTTTCAGTCATCATCCATGTGTCCATTAGTTTTCATGGTACTGGATACGAAAGGGTGAATTAAACATGCACTCTTTGTGCATTAAACAGTTACCTTTCATACACTCATTCTTGAAAATGAGTCAGGCACAATGTCTTAATGCAAGAATTCATATTGAGGTACTTACGCAGAGAAAAACAGATAAACTATCTGCAGTGGCCTCATCCAGAATACAAAGATTAGGAAAATCTACTGAAGATTTGTCTTTAAAGTCCTGATCTTCTGGTATTCACTCCACACTGAAATGAGGATTCTTTTCATGTTAATCTTGAATATTTATGTGAAATAAAATAAGTCTATTAATAGTGTCAATGACACTTATTAGTCTTTTATATTCATATTGTTCTATTTTATGCAAACTTAAAGTCCATAATATCATGCCCATATAAAACCTTTTGGAAATTATTTCTACATTTGGCCTACTTTTAAATGGCTAAATTATCTTCTAAAGTGGAAATTTTACCCTGCAAGCTAGGAAAAAAGCAGTTTCTGAGTGATAGCCTGAAGATGTAGCCACAACATTTCCAAATAAAAGATCAGTTTTGATACTTCCTTTTTCCTGAAAATGACAATAATTCTGGGTTCTGAGAGTTACACGAAGATGATGATAATCAGTAGAAACTACATATCATACAACAAAAAATAATAATAACCCCCATATTCCCTATCAAAGAAAAGAAGCTTAGGCACCTACAATATTTTGTTTTGGAATAGGAGTGCTTGCTTGGAAAACAAAGTATTTTCACAGTTAAAGTTACTTTAGATTAGAGCATCTGGCTGAATTCACACTGAGAGACTTAAAATATTACAAGCACCGTTTCTCTGTTTTGATGTATAATTGGCAACACTAGATTACAGTGCTAGCTCCAAACTGCTGTATTTTTATAGGGAAGAGCCTCTTTTCATTCAGTCTTAATAAGCTTGCCTATATCAGTTTTTCTCACATCAGTCCAAGTGTCACATTTGGGTTGGGGGAAGCTTGTTAGCAGTAATTACCAGCAGTAGGTTCTATTATTTGCCAAAGTAATTTTCACTGCTAAGTACCACCAAAATGCTTCAAGCCTTTAATTTTTTCCCTTCCTCTTGCCTTCCTTTGCTTCCTTTTAAGTTAGTGCATTTTCCCATGATACTGCTCTCTGTGGTGCAGGACAGGGCAGAGACAAGGCGCTGGGTATCAATGTGCTCTTGAGAGATGGGGTCAGGTCTAGCGAAAGCCTTTCACAAACAGACCCTGAACTCTATTAGAGATGCAAATCCACTCTCTAAGTGAGGATTGTTTCGGCAACATAATGGAGCCCGAGGAATTCCAAGGCAGTTCGCTTTTCAGCATAGGTCCTTTGTCTGCGTCTTAGCAAATTTCTGCAGCCTGTTTAAACTCCAGCTATTGTCCCATTGCTTCATTGATTTCTCTCCCTGCCACTAACCCACAATAGGTTGATATGAACATCTTTGTTACTGCTTTTGTACTGTATATATCAGAGTAATGTTTCAGCAGATTGAGGCCTAGCAGGAAGAATTAAACCTGTACTACACAGGGCATGATGAATTGCAGGATTTACATATCATTTTAAGAGGGAATTTTTCTGCTCATTGCTGAATGCTGTTGTGTCTCAAAGGATGTTGTCTGAAGACAGAGTGACAGAAAAGGAAGTGATTTAGATTCTCACTGACAGCTTAATACACAAAATATACACAAATTGTGGGAATTCTCACAAATCATATCCTTTAGCACTGCATAATAAATTTGATTATGTGGCCTTTACAGCTAATAATTTGCATTTCAAAATGGAGGGAATGGGCAGGAAACAGAATTCAGTGAAAACATTCCCTTAAATAGAGCTGAAATTGATCCTGGCATATAGTAAATGCTTAACAAATACCATAAATATATATTATACAAATGGTATACAAATGCTATATACATACACACCTATATATATGCATATATAATATATAGGGTTTGTCAGATGCTGACCAGCACAGAATCAGAGTCTTTATCAGTGTCAACATCAACCATCATGCTTTGCTGATTTGGAGAGGTGGTCCATAATCAACAACCTGGTCCCATGTCTGTATGTGTGTGCTTCCGGAGAATTATAATCAATGAATATGCAGCTGTGAGCAACTTAAGGACTTCTGATGACACTCTCAGCCAGTGGAGCTGTATCTCCCCAAGGAATCAGACATAGCTGTGTCCTGGAACCTGGCTAGATAGGGTAGGTTTCATGCCAATGGGCAATGACCTGATCAAATTCCTACAATCTTGCTGCTTTCAGCCATAGCGCAGCATAACCTGGTAGAAAGAGGACAGGCTGGGTGTCAGAAGACCAGGATTCCAATCCCAGTTCTGTCACTCGCCTGCTGGGTACCCCTCTGTAAGTCAGTTAACTTCATTGTACTTCATTTTCATCACATGTAAAATGGGGATTGAATATCTTTGCTCCCTTCCACTTTTAGACTGTGAGTCCTGTGTGTAGTAGGAACTGTGTCCGACTATTTCATCTTGTATCTACCTCAGCTCTAATATAGTGCTTGGCGCTTAGGAAAAGCTAAAGTACCAGAAATACAGTTATATCATCATGGTGAAATTTTAGGATCTTGATGAATGTGTCAGGGCAGCCAAACTTTTTTAGAAGTTGCCAGATACTAGGTCTATCGATCAGTAAAGTGCTTTTGTCCTGATGTTGTTCCCTTGTAGTTCTCCTGTATCTGATGTGCAGCAAAGATACTAAGACGTGAGTCCATATTGCAATTCTGGGAAGGCATACTATAGTATTCTTTAGTGCCGAGTAAATCAATCAGTCAGTGGTATTAATTTGAGCACTTACTATGCGAACAGCACTGTACTAAGTGCTTGAGAGAGTACAGTATAAGGATTCCAGGTAGGATTTGGCCAACAGTGGAGACCTGGTAACCCACATTAATCTCCTGTCTTCCTGAAGAGGGTGATAATATTAGCATCTTTTAAATCCTGTGTCATTTTCTCAGTAATCCCTTTGTTGAATAAGAGTTTGTGCAGGCAGCAGTACTTTCTCTCCCAGCTTGCATAACTCAGCTGGCCTATCATCAGAGCCAGGAGCTTTCCCATTCTTCATGGCTATGTGTGCATTGCATGGCAACTTCATTAAAGTTTGGAACAAAAACCGTGTCTTCACTTTTTGACAGTATTTCATGCAGAAATCAGTTTGCATCAATCTGACTTACATCAAGTGCTGCAAGTAATAAATGTGAGAGAACTTAAATTTGGCAATTAAACTAGATATGCTGAAGTGTAGAGTGAGGTAAGCAACACATGAAAATAAACAAAGTTTTGATGAGCAAAATACCATTTAATGTGTATACGCATTAATTTTTTTCTATGGTTCTTGTTAAGCACTTACTATGGGACACGCACTGTCCTAAATTCTGGGATATATACACACAAATTAGGTTGGACACAGTCCGTGTACCATATGAGGCTCACAGTCATAAACCCCATTTTACAGGTAAGGTAACTGAGGCACAGAGAAGTTAAATGTCTTGCCCAAGTCACACAGCAGTCAAGTGGGGGAGCCAGCATTAAAACTCAGGTCCTTCTGACTCCCAGTTCCATGCTTTATCCAAAAGGTCATGCTGCTTCTCATGCTTATATTCTTTTGGTTATTCATTAACTCATTCAATCGCATTTACTGAACATTTACTGTACTAAGTGCTTGGAAAGTACAATTTGTCAACATATAGAGACAATCCCTACCCAACAACCTTCTAGGCTCATGGTCTAGAAGGGGAAGACAGACAACAAAACGACAGGAACCACTACCACCAAAATAAATAAAACCATAGATAAATGCACATCATTAATAAAATAAATCATGAGGATACATCAATGCCCATTTTACAATTTCATATGGGACACTCACTTTGTTTTGCATTTGTTTGTTTAACACAGAGTGTCATTTTAATCACTTGTTGCACCTACTGTTCTAGCAGTGACATGGTTCAGAGGGATGAAAGCATGCAAGTAGATACTAAGCAAACTATTAGTACTATAATCAATTCCTTCTCTTAACCCAAAGTCTGTGTGACTGGATCAAGGCTCATTCATTATTGATGACAGAGAACTCCATCATCATTTTCACCGAATCAATTAAGAGTGCTTAGCTAGGTCTTAGTATTTTAACATCAAGTCAATATACTTGAACACCATAGCCTTATTATCACATTCAAATACATATTTCAACGTCAACAGTCTTCTACAGGTCATGACTTGGTTGGTATCTTCAAAAATAAAACATCTTTTCTAGGGTTGTGGTTAGTGTTTTCAGCACTCATTGAAGAGATAAAATACAATTTATAGTACTCTTGTATCCAATCTAGAACAAGCACTGCCTCCTTAGGCTGGTGATTACAACATTTTCTTTTGAATATATTGATTGTAGATACTTTAATACCAATACTTCTTGAGTATCTTCACTCAGAAATATGCTTGTCTGGTATCTCATTGGTTGTCTTTTCAGTGATGCAAATATTGACAAAGCATTTGAATTCCATTTTTCCTTCAAAGGCAGCAACCTGTGTCAAAACACAAACTGGTTTAAGTGCCCAAGACCTGATAGTTTTAAGATGACAAATACAATTTTCTCTTGTTAAAGGTCCATACACAGGAAGTTGAATCAGTGCTCACTAGACAACAGGACTAGTGAAGCATAGGCACAGTGTCACTGTAATTCTAATTTTAGTATTCAATATATGAGTGGCTCAGAGGAGCATAATACCAGGAATTGTGACATCAATGGTCTCTGTGCTCAAAGCACATAGAGATTTAAAAACATCTAATTAAATTAATTTACATATTCATTTTAAGGATAAACTCAATTTGATCCTAACTACTCCGATTGAATAAATCTGGATTAGAAAGAAGATTATCAAGAAATTAATATCATTACTCTGTCCTAGAGTAGAACATTATTTCTGAATAGTAATCTGAGAAGTGGTAAATTGCCCAGGCTTTTCAGTAGACATTTGTTGAGAGATATTATATATACATCACTGTACTGGGCACTGCCTTTTGAGGAAAGCATTTTTTCTCATTATGGAGAGTGTCATTTCAGAAAGTTCTTTAGCTATCTACCTACCATGTAGGGTTTATTAATGAGATGTAGTGATTTGCAAAAATGATAACTGTAGTATTTCTTAAGTGCTTATGTGCCAAGCACTATACCAAGGTCTGGTGTAGATACAAGATAATCAGGTCCCGCATGGGGCTCACAGTCTAAGTACAAGGGAGAACAGGTTTTAAATCCCCATTTTGCAAATGAGGGAACTGAGACACACAGAAGTTAAAGGACTTGTCCAAGGTCACAACAGCAGACAAGTGGTGGAGCAGGGATTAGACCAGATCCTCTACCTCACAGGCCTGTGCTCTTTTCACTAGGCCAAATGCTTCTCTGCAATCTCATAAGGAAGTGTCTCTCCGCCTCTAGATTCTGAGCTCATTGTAGGGTAGGCAGAGAATGTCTATTTATTGTGGTATTGTACTTTCCCAAGTGCTTAATACAGTGCTATGCACACCACAAGGGCTTAATAAATACAATTGAGGGAATAAATTAATACCTTTGAAAACTATCTTTGCTTCCATATTCTGTGCTCTTCAGCTTTCATCTAATGGCAATGCTTTTTCATTTTCCTGTCCTCAACCCTGGTAAATTTTAGACTGCTCTTGTCTAATCTCTTTTTCTAATTAAGCTCAGGTTCTAGTCCAGACCTTGGCTTTGAAGTGGGTCTTCAGTAAAAACTGATGAAGATGATGTTGATTGAGGATGATAATGAATAACAACGATCGTGACAATGATGATAGCAAAGATGACAGAGTTAAAAACAGGTAAATCACTGATTTTCAATCAACGATTATCATAGCACACATACCCATGAAGAAAATCCATTCATTTTGATTGCAGAAGATGGTACTCAGTTTTTAATGTGGTCATTCTTCTCATTTTTAGAATAATGGTTTGCCTTTAGACAATAAAGTATTTTTGGAGCCCTCAAAAGATCAGTCAGCATTATTCTCTTCCATGAAATATTCCTCTCAACTCTATACTATCACACAACTTCAAAATTCCATTCTGAGTAAAATATCAGGCATAATTTCCTATAGTTCTTAATAAACACTGTAAACCAACTCTAAATTACTTAAAATTCACTACACAGTGGTGGAATATCCACTTTTTTCAATTCTTACTATTATTTTCTCTTCTCCTCCCTCCCACTTGCTTCTGGTATTTTCTTGTGGTTAGAATTTCTTCTAGAAGGTTTGCAAAGGCAGAGTGAGGAGATGAAATAGCTCACTTTAGAGACTGTAAAATGTTGGGTGGAAATTGAAACTGATGGATAAGATTAACTCGAATTATCTGTATATTTCAGCTAAGCATTCTACTACCACATCTCTTTACCAGAGAGAATCAAGAATTGTCTAGATCATTACACAAACGTTTCTAGTTCTTCTAAGCATGAGTCATTTTTAATTTTATAGATCTTGACATGATAAACTAGTGGGAAAACCTGAAAAATCTACACTTTTGTCAGAACAGCTATCTTCACAGGGATTAACACAGAAGGACCTGGGTTCTAATCCCATCTCTGACAATTTGTCTGCAGTGTGACCTTGGGCAAGTCACTTAATTTATCTGTGCCTCACTTACCTCACGGGGGTAATGGGGATTAAAACTGTGAGTCCCATGTGGGACGTGGGATGTGTCCAACCTTATTACCTTGTATCTACCCCAGCACTTAGTTCAGTGGCTAGAACTTAGTAAGTGCTTAACAAATACCATAAAAAAATTGACATTCACAATTTTCATTGTAAACAGGATCTTGTAAAATATGAGGTCCATAAGTAATCATTCTGTTTTTTTTAGTTTTGTAGAAAATATACAGAATTCAATTTTTCAATTTGAAACAATAGGCTTCACACTATTATCTTCTTTGGGATTGTCAAGCTGTGAATTTTATACATGCATTCTACTACTACAGAATGCTTAGGAGAAAAGAAAATGTCAGAAATTGGAAATGAGTGCTACCATCTATGAGCCAGAACCTTGTGGCTTTTCTTTGTGCTGAGATGATGAGCCCTGGATATTTAATCTCTGGTTAGGACAAGTTATAGGGTTTTGTGTTTCATTTCAAGAACACTATTTACAACAAAATCTAATCACTGAACACAGGGTTCGGTCTTGGATAAAAATGCCTCGTCATCTAAATTTAAGTAACAATGTTTGGATATTGGAATAATGAAAATCTCAAACTATGACTTTCCCAATAATCTTAAAAAATGCCATTGACTCTTGAGCACCCAATTAAATCTAAATCAACACTCCATTTCACTTTTGCATCAGTTGACAACATCACTATTCTTCCAGCCCAGAAATTTGCAACCTTGGTATTAGCTTTGATTCCTCTCTACTTCCCACATCAAAATCCATGTCTAAATTTTTACCACATTTTCTTCTGTATTTCCCAGATCCTCCCACTCTTCTTCAGTGTTAGTTTTTTAAAAAGTGTTAAGCATTTCAGCAGATGCTTAACTTTGTTAGGCAGCAATCAGTCTCTTTAAGTCAGTACTAGGATTTTCTCAGTTGAATGTACATAATTACAATGGGGTTGTCCTGATATCATGGCTATTAGCTACACAAATACTTTGTCCTGTTTTAGCCAATGTATATTGGAAATTGTGTCAAGTGTGCAGATGATGTTTTGAAATATCATTTAAAAATATCTACATGGTTATTAATTATCAGTGCCTTTACTAGAAACATTGATTCTTCAATTCATTCACATATTAGCATGCTGCACTTACAGAAATAATTCAACAGCAGCATATAGCTTCTGGGATTTGAATGGATGACTCCAGTAGCAAAGAAGAGATGGAACAGTAATCATTTCTTCTGCAATAATAACATGTGAAAAACTAATGAATTACTCTACTAATGTCATAGATTGAGTTAACTGGACCATCAAGTGTAGTGTTTCTGATTTGTTGTTTTTTTCCAAAGTTATTTGAACAAACATTATTTGGGGGGAAATTTGGAGGTTTGAAAATCCTGTAGGATTCACATCTAACATAGCTAACATTTGAATTACTAGACTGCTAAATGGAAATCACTAGACAGTCTTTTGCATTCATTTTACCCGTTGTTGGCATTTCTTAATGTTCCCTGCTCAGCAATGCTTTATGCTGCAGCTTTGGCGCCTGGTGAGATTGTGAGGGATATAATTTATACCACAAACACAGCCCACAGGAAATTCCGTCACCCTGTTCTGATCTGATTTTAGAGACCAATCTCCCCTATGGGACAATTTCTGAGAAACCAGTTACTTGATTTTTGAAGACAGCCCTGGAGATACAGATCCAACTCTCTCTCTCTCTCTTTTTTTTAGGATTCAGTAGATTTGACATCATATTAGAACTGCATTTACCATGACACTGGCATTCATCCTATTTCAATTTGCAGTCTTACAATTTAATTCAAATTTTAGCCTCCTAAGGACCTAGGCCCACTGTAAGCAGAATGAAGAGTGTGTAGTGGGAGAGAGAGGATCTAATAAAATCCATCCTGATGAACCATTTCATTCCCCATCTTGATGGGCAGGAACAGTTAGCAATTTATGCTTTGAACAAGGCACAAAACAGGATTGACTGAAATGAGTGAAACATGATAAGCTGTGGAAAAAAAATAGAGCAAAAGCAAAATGTACTATAATAATGATGTCCACATCAGAATGGGCTAAGCCTTTCAGAAGAACTACCATTAAGAAATAAATCAGGTATTCCTTCCTCCAATTTACTTAGCCCCTTTCTCTCATAGACTGTTGGGGAAAATATGGTTAAATGTTTAAAATTATTATTATGGAACTTGGCTCTCTGATTCATGGCTCCCCCACCTCCACGACTCACCCACCCCTGACTCTCTATTGGGAACAGATGAAAAGAAAAATTGCTATACTGTGTATTGGTCAGTGCTATGCTTTGTATTACTTCTATCATGATATTTAGAGATTTGAACAGCTCAATACTGAAGTAGAATGCACCAGTGGTGCTTGGAGTGTTCCAAGCCTATAGACATCTGTAATAGGTTATTCAAAGGTTCTACAGATGAGATGAGTTATCCACCCACCCAAAGGCCTTTTTGAAGTGTTCCTTCATTGGCTTTTTTTCAGCCTCCAGTTTTAGCTAACCTCGACAAAGTCAGGTTGATTATATTAACAGTTGTTTTTTTTATCACATAGTCATTATCCTGAGTCTGCCCATTTCCCTTCATTACAAGATAGTTAAATTCTGTCTTTGTATGTATTCATTCATTTAATCTATTTTTCTCTATAAGGGTCGTTTTCCTCCACTGCCATGTACATATTCATTTATCAAATGACAAAAGGGTACCAGAAAGAAGGTTAACAAGAAAGCCACATTTTCTTCTTGGGATATATGAATAACTCTCTCAAGAAAAGACCTGTTCTATCCTTAGTGATGGATTTCCTTGTCATTATAGTGCTGCATTACCGTCTTCTTTTGTGAGTTTGATGTATCTGGATTATACCTTCTTTGAACACTCATTCTCTGCGCTAACTGCTGCCATCTTTGGTTGCCCGTAATTTTGCTATCCGTAGGAACCTTAAATGGAAATTTCCAAGAGAAAAACCAAGCCTAGGGCTTGCTAAAAGTTGAATGCCTGTGGAGAAAATAAATGGATTCATTTTCTGGGGAGACGGGGACTATAATGCGTCACTCAGTTCTGTACAGAGACTGTTTCAGGAATAATCAAGGTTTATATCAGCTGTATGTCAGAGATCCAGTGCCCTTTCTTTTGGAGAAGAGACCAGGAAATATCTCCTTGTCTCATCAGGAAGGAATCCATTTCTGTGATATTTTCCCACCATTAAATATTATTGTTGTGCAAATTAGCTATGTCTTTCCTAAATGCAGTTCTCAAAGCTCAGTTGATTCAGGTTCTTGAATTGTTGGAGCCCTATGTTCTTCTCATCTCAAAGTCTGCTTTGTCAAGCACTGATTGTGGGTAAGTAACGTGTTGCATATGTTGTGAAGAGATTCTATGCAATCATTGCAGGGAGTCTTGGAAAAATTCTGTCTGTTTCACTTTCCTTCAAACCCCATGAAAATTTAATGACTTCCATTTTCTACAGATGACAGCCCAGTTAAGTTTAGCTAATTGTAGATGATGGCTTGAGTCACAAATCACAGATACTGGAGATATCTGAATTTGCATGAAGTGATTGAATATAAGAAACATCATGAAATTTGAATGCAAAAACAGTCAGTATATAGTTTTTCATTCATGCAGTGAATTGGAAAATGTCCTTCACTTTGCAGAACTTTCATATATTAACAAGTCTGTTGTCCCATTGGCAGCTAAATGATACAATTTCTGACCTTTGTATGAGGATCATGGACTTTAGAAGATTTGTTTCATTCTTAGGTATATCTTTTCATGTACTATATACTTAAAACAAAATTATATCACAACTTTCAAATATGCTGCAAGACCAGGAAATATTTTTGGATAAGTATAAGATACACCATATTCAAATTGATACACAGAACTTGGTTTTCAGGGCAATCAATGATCAACGCAAATGCTTGACCAACTTCACAAATTCCCTAATTCTATGGGAGGCTATCTAGGGTTAAGGGATTAACATTCGATCAAGATAATTTCAGGCAATAAGTAAAGTACACAGGCACCTGAGGATATAGCCTTGTCCATCACAAAGATAGCAGCTGCATAGACCCTCACAAAGATGGTGAAAACAAAGGTTACCTGTCCCTTTGCTTTCATTTAAAATGGAAGGCGTTAGTTCATGTATAACTCAGGACGAAAGTGATCTATTAATGGGGCATGTCAGGTTTCTGGAGCTGATATTTATGGGCACCTCAACTGAGGGTCAGAGGCAGGGGTAGCATTACTATGGAGATAGGAGCAGAGAAGTAATCTTCCAACAGATTTTGCAAGAGGTTGTGTATGATGTTACTATATTTTACTGCATGTGGTGCAGCACAACAGACCTCATGAAGTGTTGTGTAAATAATAATAATTATGGTTTTTTTAAGCATTTACTATGTGCCAAGCACTGTTCTAAGCACTGAGATATATACAAAGTAATCAAGTTGGAAACAGTCCCTGTTCCACTTGGACTGCAGATGAGGTAACTAAGGCACAAAGAAGTTAAGTGACTTGCCCAAGATCACGCAGCAGACAAGTGGCAGAGCTGGAATTAGAACCCATGACCTTCTGATTCCCAGGCCTGTGCTCTATCCACTATACCATGCTGCTTCCTGTAACGAAGTCATGGAGAATGCCGTGGAAGTGCACTATATGAACTAAAGATGTCACTGGAATCAGGGAAAGGTGCTAAATGTCTAAAGCCAGCCCTGCAGCCACAATGATTTTAAAGGATTTCATGATAAGATGCTTGTGATACTTGAGGAATCCTAGCATTTATTAATTTAATATTTAATAAATTAATTTATTTAATTGCATAATGTATACCTTGCTATTAATACAAGGCTGTATTTTTTATGTTATCACTGATATAACTGTAAGAGACAATAGAACTGATATTACTGATATCACTGTAAGAGACAATAGAATGTTTCATAGAAACCATTTACCTAACATTTTTTCTTAAACACATTAAATATACTTCATATTCTGGATGTTTGAGTACTATGGATGTTAATTATAGACTGTGCTTAAAGTGAAGTTTTCCTAAGGAATATGTATCCTCTTAATTTTTTGCTACATTAAATGCTAAGAATATTTGGATAAATTCCAATATAAACCACTGTCCACTGAGCTGTTTATACTTCTGTACCATCATTATTAACGTTTATACTTCATTTTTATCCTTTATCCCTTGGTTCATTTTTACCTGCTGCATATTTGAACTTTGAGTCTGCTTGTTTCCCTCATCAGAATAGAAGTTCCTTGAAGGTAGGGATTGTGTCATTTTTCTTCTATTTGATGGTGCCCAGCTTGTAGTACAGTATACACTGTGAGGTTATGAATAAATGCCACTGATGATATTATCATTCACTGAAATGAGGAAAACATAAAAATAAAGAACAGAAAAAAGGTTTTAAAGAAATATTGGAGCCTGGTCTCAGAGTGATAAAATGGTGAATTATTAGGAGATAGTTGTAATGAACAGACCAAACGAGGCTGGAGTGAGGAAAGGAGGAAAACTGAGATATCAAGAAGTCAGTGAAACGCATTATAAGTGGCAAATGTTTCAGGACAGTGACAGAACTATCTTTTCAGTCACACCCCCTAGCATGGATAGAATGTCACTGTTGGTAGTAGCATCATCTTCAAAAATAAAGAACCTTTTTGAGCAAGCAAACCCACACACATGCTATTATGATACAGAGAGAAACTGAGCAGATTTCTGACCTGCTGTTATAGCCAAAATATCCTGCTGGCACTTGCTCCTGTTTCACATCTTATGACACTTGGATTTCTGCTTTGCTCCTCAGGTCTATTACTCTAGAAACAAGGGTTTCTGACATAACCTTGGGGAGGAAAGAGGGCTCTGAGGTCAAAATGAAAATATTATGAGTCTTTAATATGAAAATGCAAAGACTGAGAGAGAACATGATTCCTCACATGATTGCCACTCTTGGGTATAGAACACAGTTTTGGATGAGCTTTGGTTCTGGATTTGTGTGGAGAAGGTGTGGAAGTAATATGAGGAAGAAACTGTTGATATAGGCCCCTTCAGAAATTGATCTCTGTTTCTATATTGGGGTGTAGAAGGGAAATTGTGCATGCACCATTTTGGGAGTCATAGGGCATCAGGAGAAAGGGATGTCTTTGTTAGAAAGAGTTAGAAAGAGGCAGGGGCCAAGAAGTAAAACAGAATTATCAACCAATGGAAAACATTGACAAAAATGTATTCCATTAAGTTAAAAATCAGATTGATGTACATATATGCAAATATAGTGAAAAATGTAAAACCGTTGATGGTGCTCCTAAGCCATTACATGGGTAATCAAGAGCTCCAGATAGGAAAATCAAGCCAAAGTGGTATTTGGAACCCCAAATGACTTGACTTAGATTAGCATATTTTGGAGACAATCAGAAGGACTAATTCTCTGGAGAAGACACTAAAGTCCATGGAAAACATGGAAGAGGAAGGCCAGCAGCTAGATGGATAGAGATCATAACAACGATAACAGAAGAACCATTAGAAAGGTTACGGATTATGGCAGGAGAGGACATTTTTGTACAGAAAATATATCCATGGAGCCACTGTGAATCAGAAACTACTTGATGGCACTTGATAATGATAATAATAGGAAAATGCCTGGGATGTACTAGAATATATTCTTTTGGACTCTTTATATACTTGACATCAGATTGTCTTATTAAATTGTTTCCAATGGCTGTTTTCTGTCACAGTTGGTACATTTTTCAAGAAACGCACATGAAAATCCTTTCATTTTGTTCTTTCAGGGAACTAAACCTTGACCTAATCCAAGGGCTGACAAAAAATAATGTCTTTGGATGACTTTCTTTCTCCCCCAGAATGAGATGAAATGGGTGGTTACTGTCTCTAGTTGTTAACACATGCATACATTTTCCTCTATCCTTAGGCATTCTTATGCTTACATATCATGTTCTTTAAGATATTATGACTCGCAAAAATCAATAATTTATTGCAGGAAGAGCTTCTCATCAATGTCATTTACAAATGACAATGCTCAGCACGTAATGTGCAGTGATATTTCCTGTCTCTTTCATTTATTAGGTAGTTGGTTTTAAAATGAACAATTTCAGTAACGGATAGATCTATCCTGGTAAATTTAATATTGCTTTTTTCAGTTGAACATCCTCCAATATTTGTCAAGCTAATGAAAACTGAAACCTGTTGTTTTATAGTCCAAATAAATCATTGCTTGGCTACTTTATTCTGTAGCTTATTATGACGTACTACCCTGCCTGGTATATGCCTGTTCTCTCCCTGAAAATTAACTTCCAGTTTACAGTTATAGATAGCAAACAATGAAATCTTGCAGATAGTGGAAAAATATTCCTCTCAGAAAACTTGCATTAAAATGTATTCAATACAATGGAGACAGAGTGACGGAAAAATACAATTGACTGACAAAAGAAATCATTCTATAATAATATAAACAGGACAGTTCCCGAGTTAGGGTCTGGGTAACCTTCTTTCAGGGAACTAAACCTTGTCCTAAACCAAGGACTGCCACTAATACTAATATTATTACTGTTCAATGACCTCCTAAAAGCTTTCCCCTCCAAGAGTCATTTCCCAACTAATTTCCATCACTCTGGGCTTGTTGCACCCTATAGATATTCATGCATTTGATGATGGATCTATTTTTGTAGCACTGACCTTACTGTAAGACCCTGTCTGGGCTATAGACCCTAAAGCCCCCATGTTGATCCAGCTGAGACCATATATGAATGATCATTGAATAGGAGCAAGTAAGATGAAAATATCTTTTCTAACAGTACCAAAAATTGCATTTAGTGGCACTTGAAGTCATAATATACAAACTTGTACAAATTTAGGTTTTGTGGGACCCCAAGGGCCAAACGCTGCAAACTCTTTGAAACTAACACTGCCAATTAGTTTTCACTAATTTTTCCCCATTCAGCCCCTTGTGTCAGAATTTTGGGGCAATTTCAAACACAGTGGAATCAAACATGTCATCATCCACTATAATATATGTGCCAAAGGTGTGTTAAATGGTCTTTTAGAAAGGTTGCCATCACTTCCCTTAACTATTTAACAAGGTGAAAAATTAGTTCATCTGATGTATTTGGATATCTGGAGATTTGGACACTGTACAGTGGCATAACTCAAACAGAATGTGTTGACTTAGAATTACTTCAGAAGTAAATAGACTTCAGAAGTAAATAGTTTACAGTTAATTCAACCACATTTTGTGCTAATCAAAATTACAGCAGGTGAACTGCTAATTTGGATTCTGCCCCCTCAAGTATTTAATACATACCCATCCAAAATTCCTTAGCATTTGGTCTGAATGTTGTATATTTTTATTTCAATGTATAGTTAAACAACTGATTGTCAATGCCTTAGAAAGAATCCATTCTTTTTTTTTTCCATTTTGTTTTTAGGCCAATGAAGGGAATACCTGGCATTACAATTTGGCCTAAAGCATGAATATCCTAGATACCAAAAGTAAAACCACAAAAGCAGTCCTGGTGCTCTACACAAGACCACAACCTGAACAAACTGGAGTTACAACTTCCTCCTCAAGAAATTCTGCAGTCTCTTTGAATGATGGTCCTCATGGGGTCAAGGTCATTGGCAAAGCAACATGGGAAAAATCCTATGCAGCTGCTTGCTTGGAGCAGGCCTGTGGAAAAAACAGATGACTTCAATTTACAGCATCATTACTCACAACCTTTACTGACATTATACTAGCCTACACACATATGCCATAAACTGCAAAAGTGCCGTATTCCCAAATGACTGATATTAAAACTACAATACGTCAAGACAGATTTGGAGAAGGTGGTGTTGGCAGATGGATGCTAAATATTCATCTTATGTATAGATAGATGGGGCTTCACCTCAGTTTCCCCAAAGTAGCTGAAAAACCCTCTTGCTTCTATTTTCAATCTATACAAAAGAGAAACCTATAAAAATGAAGCACAGATCTTTGATGTCATGGGGCTTGGTGGCTGAAGTTTAGTCATGCTAACCACATAAATATGGAATGATACTCATTTTTAGAGGTCGTTTGATGAGCACACCATTCACATCTATCAATGGGAAACTGAGTTCCAATAAGATTCAAAAATTTAATCAGCACCATGTAGTAGAAACAATAAAAACTCACAGCTAGTTTTCAGTTATATTACCCCAAGCAGATAATATAATACCTGTGATTCTTCTCTCTGCACAGGGGAAGGATGAGCTGACCTAATCTGGAGGAATGCCTCTGTGGACTTACTAAGGAGGTGGGTGGGGGCACAGTTATTTCTTTTAGCCACGATTTCATTGAATCCTAAGTGCCAAGTTCTGGGTTAAGTTCTGTGCTCATTAGATTGAACAGAGTCCAATATAGATTTCATAATCTGAAATATAAGAATAGATGTTTTATCACTATTTTACAGTTTGAGTAAACTGAGGCACATAGTCTTTAAGTGGCTTGTCGAAAATCAGGGGAAGAGCCAGGATTGAATAGAGGTCCACTGATTCCTAAGATCACATCATTCCCATTAGGCCACGCTACTTTTATCTCCATTTTACATATGAGAAATCAGTAGAGAAATTCCCTCTCTGAGCTGTTAATGCAAAATGTATTCCTTTAAGTGCCCAGGGCAGTTTGGGTGTTTCTCTGGCAGTTAGTGGAAGCAGGGCAGCTGGGTAAACTAACAGCAATTACACCACTAGCCAACAACAGCATAGGCAACATCATGTTCCCCTCTAACAGCTCCTTAAGCTGACCAGTTCAAATAGTCACACTGGAGCATTGCAGAGGAGTTGGAATGATGATGATGATGACCATAAGGAAATCTACTAGACTCAGTCTCTATTTTCATTATAATTCAATGTTCTATAGCTAACATTCTGTGGTTTGCGATTACCTGTTATGTAGAGAATAACTAGACTCAGACCAAAGAGCTCTTTTTGAATTTGCATTTTAGATGGGATTTGAAATATGTATCATCAGAAAAAAAGTAATAATGTGCTTCCTTCAGTTTTTCTAATCCTAGAATTTTTGAAACAAATGCATCATTAGAAGGGATAAATAAAGCAATTTTTAAATAGTATTTGTTAAGCACTACCGTAGATACAAGCTAATCAGTTTGGACAATGTCCACTTCCCACAAGGGCTCATAGTTTTCAATCCCATTTTCAGGTGCAGTAACTGAGGCACAGTGAAGTTAAGTAACTTGCCCAAGGTCACACAGCAGACAAGTGGTGGAGGTGGAACTAGAACCTAGATCCTCTGACTCCCAGGCCTGTTTGCTCTTTTTACTAGACCACACTGCTTTCCTGCTTCCAAGTAATGACTATACAATTGTGACCTTTAATGTATGTATGTTCATCTTTATTGAATCTTCAATTTGCCTGTGGTATATATTTACATGCAATTTATGACTGAATTGTACTCACATTCTTATTTATGTTTATATACTTAAAAAAACCCTCACATTTACATGATTTGTATAATTTGGACCCAACAATAAGTTCTTAGTTGAGGGCATCACATACAGAAACTACAACAACAACCATTGTATTGTTCCACAACAGAATTCAGAGTCACATCTGTGGTTTCCTGACTCTCATTCGAGTTAGGAAGGAGACTGAGCAAGTAAGGTGGTGATGGGGAGAGGGCCAGAGAAAACTGCAAAGCAGACAGAATAACTGGAAAAGCTGCCACCTGGCATTTCTGGAAGAGTATAAACTTCAGAGAGCCAAGATCCCCATTTGAACCATCACCACTGCCAACACGTCAGTAGTCTCTGATTGTACGATGACAAGATGCCAAGCCAGGGAGGCAGAGTATGTGGGATCACAGGGATGCTTCTGTGCTTCACCAACTTATCAAACCTGCTTTCACAGTCTGTTTTCAATCCATCAGTGCTATTTATTGAGTGCTTACTGTATGCAGAGCACTGTACTATGTGCTTGGGAGAGTAGAATAGAGTTGGCAGACATGGTACCTGCTCTCGGGGAGTTTATGGTTATTCATCTGAAGTGGGAGTTAGGGCCACCCAAAGGTTGTATAAACCTTAGCAGCTTAAATGCCTAGAAATTCTGGAATCCTCCCTGCTCCTCCTCCTCTCTGCTGCACTACAGCCTCAAAGAACTTAAAGAAGGCATCTTATGGAGAGGAGAAATCAGTATACTGAGGAATACTCCCGGGAATAAACCCCCTTTGAGCACATATCTGCTTCCTTCAGGCACAAATATCTCTTCATCATGACATGTACTCTCCTTCAAGCAAAGCATAACAGAGAGAATGGAGGATAAAATAAATAAGGCAGCTTTCTTCTCCACAACTCCAGACACTATAATTGCCCTCAGGAATTGAGAATTGAGCTTAATAATAAGGTAAATACTGGACATATACTTAATAATATATTTAAGTAAGGCCTAGTGTACAATTTTATCTTTTCTCAATTTATATCATTTGGGGTTAAATTTAATCTTTCAATTATCACTTTAACTTATTTTATTCAGTACTGTATGGTATTTCTAGAAGCTAGACACCGCATCCTTATGAAACAAAGGAAAGGTTATTGGTGAATTTATTACAAAGCACCATATGACAGCAGTAGTACTGTCAATATGTAAGGCAGAGTGAGGTTTCATTCAAATTCTTGTAGTTAAATGTATTGGAAGGACACTGAGATTGAAACGGTCAACCAAAATGATAGTAACTGATACAAAAGCAAAATTTCAAGGACCGAAGTTACAAGGTAGGTATTAAACTATAAAAAAATTCTAGGTTGTTTTTTTTTTAACTCAAAAGGTAGTTGAAATGTTGTGTAAAATAAATTTGAAAAGTCAATAAACAGCAGAAGCAAGTTATGCAAATTCTGGTCAAAGAGGGAATTAGGAGGTAAAATATTAGACTACAAATACTGGATTAGAACGGTGTTGCCAGCTGATTATTTGTATACACTAAGATTAAAATGCTTCATCCTTATGGAATGTAAATGAGCCCATATTTGGGACAATAATATGACAACTTTTTTAAAAGCTTACAAATTACACAATATCAATATTAGAGCTATCTCTCCACATTAGCTGATTTGGCTTTTTTTCTGATAATCAGAAAGGGACAATATTATAAATTTGCGGCATTCATTGTATCCTAACATTACAGAATGAAGGATGATTTTCTATTAAAAATACCTAGGAGCTTCTAGAAACATTTTTCAACACTGACTTTAAGAAAAAAGGCCAGCTAGACAGGCAAAATCCAAATAGTTTCACTTAATTGATAAATAAATGCTAGGCAAAAATCTTTAATCCATAAGAGAAATGATTATTGCCCAAAATGTAAAGAAGTATGTGACAACAACAAGTTAGAGAATGAAAATTGGCAAAGAATCAGTCCTTATTTCTGAACAAATTTCATAAGGAGGCCTACCTGAGGAAAGGAGAGGTAGTGAAGTCTCATGGAAAAAGCATGAGGCTAGTAATCAGAGACCTTAGTTCTAGTCTGCTCCTTTTATTCATCCCCACCCCAACCAGCCTCACAAACTTATGTACATATCTGTGATATTTTTGAGTTATATTAATGTCTGTCTCCCCCTCTAGACTGCAAGCTTGATGTGGGCAGGGAATGTGTCTGTTTATTGCTATACTGTATTCTCCTTAATGATTAGTACAGTGCTCTGCACACAGTAAGCGCTCAATAACTACGATTGACTGATAGTCCTAGCTTTTGCACTTGATTACTAGGTGACCTTGGCAGGCCACTTAACTTCAGTTCATTGGCTTCTTCACCTGAATAATGGAGATTCCAGATCTGCTCTCCTCTACCTCTTAGATCATGAAGACTAAGTGGAACAGGGACTGATCTGTTTATCTTGTAATTATCCCAACATTTAGCAGAAGCCTTGATACATCATCTATCAATCAGTGGTATTTACTGAGTGCCTATTATGTGCAGAGCACAGTTCTAAGTGCTTGGGAGAGTACAACAAAAGAGAATAAGCAGTCATGTTCCCTGCCTATAATGAGTTTACAGTCTAGAGGGGGAGATAGACATTTATATGAATAAATAATTTATAATAAATAATTTAAAGATGACAATACCTTTGAAAGGATTTGGAGAAAGGAACAATTTTTATATAGCACAATATGAAATTGATTGCCATTGATTGCTTCTGGAGGGCAGGATTATGTCTGTCAACTCTATGTAAGCTTGGACAGGGAATGTGTCTGCTATTCTGCTGTATTATACTCTCCCAAGCACTTAGTATAGTGCCCTGCATATAATAAGATTCATTACATATCGCTGATTGATTTATTATATTGTACTCTCCCACACCCTTATGACAGTAAACGCTCAATAAGTACCACTGATTGATTGATGGATAGTATTTCAGCCTCACTGGTATCATTTTTTAAAATGAATGACAACTATATCTTGGTATATTTGAGCTCTCTCCTCTGTTTATATTACCTTTCTTCTCTTCCTGATTTTTGGTCAACTTTTTCACTAAACCACTCTTTTTCATTTCCTCCTCCAGGATTCATTTCGCCTCTCACTGACACTTTTAGCAGCCATCTTCCTTTCTTGCCCTTCCAAGAATTTATCCGATCCCTCCTGGCTTCTGTCTCTCCCCACTCCAATACATACTTCACTCTGCTGCCCAGATCATTTCTCTACAAAAATGTTCAGTCCATGTTTTCCCACTCCTCAAGAACCACAAGTGGTTGCCCATTTACCTCTGCATCAAATAGAAACTCCCTACTATTGACTATAAAGCACTCGATCACCTTGCCCCCTCCTACTTCACCTTGCTATTCTTCTATTGCAAACCAGCCCATACACTTCACTCTAGTGCCAACCTACTCACTGTGCCTCGTTCTCATCTATTTCTCTGTCCAAACACCTTTCCTCTTCATATCCAACAGGTAATTATTCTCTCCCCTTCCCAGCCAAGAAGTGAAGGACAGCTCCTCCAAGAGACTTCCCTAAAGCCTCATTTCCTCTTTTCTCACTCCCTTCTGCGTTGCTCTGACTTTGCTCCCTTTATTCATAACCCTTCCCAGCCCCACATTACTTATGTACATATCTTAATTTACTTATGTATATGAATGTCTGTCTTCCTTTCTAGACTGTAAGCTCACTGTGGGCAGGGAATGTGTCTTTTATACAGTTATATTGTACTCTGCCAAGTACTTAGTACAGTGTTCTGCACACAATAAGGTCTTAATAAATAGAACTGATTAATTTCCAGCCATGTATGTGCAGCTTGCCTTCTTTTTGTTCACAGCACATGCAAGGACAAAGCTTGGTGTATTTGGAATACTTATTTGGTCAAAAGAATGGGTAAATTCCAGAGACATTTCTATCTATAGAGTGTGATCTAGTGAGACTTTAAATTGTCAAATAAATAGTCTCAATCTAGCCCTAAAAGTAAAGGTGCTACAAGGAAAAAAGTGACCAAGTTAAAGAGAGAGTAGCTTCACTCTGAGGAGACAAAAGAATGCCACAGTCCCTAAACGTAGTAATTTAAAGTGCCCATCTGTAAGGCGTTTATGCTTGCTTTCTGAGTATTGCCTAATAATGAACGCTTCAAACATTGCCTTTTCCATTTGATACCGAGAAACAGACAGGTTCATTTCACAAACACAAATCAATGAAGAAGCTGAAATAACCAGACTCTTTCCCTTACCTCCCTCCCATGCTGCTCCATCTATTATACCAAGCTACCGCTTAAGGAGAATAGGCCTTCACTACACCCTCTGTAACATTTTCAATTACCTGATATTTCTGGGTGAGATGGAAGGATGAGACAAAATAAAACAAAAAAAATCCTACATCCTTTGCCTTGTGAGCAGCATCTGGCCATCATTACATGACGATTACCAGTTAATCACTTGAAACTCTTTGGTTTAGGAACAAGAAGGCATATTCCATACTTTCTCTGTAACCACACTTAACTGGCGGTCTTCTCTGGAAGCAATGAATGTAATTCTTCGGCATCTCTAAGACATTAGATTATTCTCCTAGAATGGTACAGCTATTTAGAAGAATCCCATGACAGACCACTGACTTCAATTTTCTTTTCTTTGAATTCTCCATAACTAGTTTCCACCACACTACTCCTCAACTATGGATAACATCGTCCTTTTTAAAACTGCTGAAGGACTAGGAAAGGTGAATATGTGGTATTGAGATTGAATGGGTGGTAGAGAGGTTCAGTACCAAAGTCATGACAGCAGCACCATTATAAAGCAGATTGAATTGGTTTAGAGCAAGGTAGCAGGAAGTGTTTTACTGTTTCCTATCATGAAGTTGTACAGAATGGCTGAATATAGTCTTCTGGATTCTTTATAATGTCAGTCATTCAATTTTGCTTTATTAACACTTGCTCCATTTAATGCTTGGAGTTGTTAAGACATTCCTGTGAAATAAAAATGTTCTTTAAGGAATTGTTATTTTTTAGTGACTCATAAATCATAGCACTCAGCCCTAAAATAATTATTGCCTATTTTAATCCATTTTATTGCTTTCATCTCTGAGGCATAGGATCAGTGTTGCAATAACACTATTCTTGTAGGTCATAACAAGCATAAATGTTTTCAAATCACAGATATTTCACATGATGAAGGTTTTGCTAATGGAAGTTAATGTGCCAATAAACATATGGATAATGTGGTTTAATGATTTACCATTCTAGCTGGTCTGAAACTAAGATATCACAAAAATCAGACTTCTTTCTATGAATTTACTTATACAACTTAGCTAATAAAACGACATAGCATGTTTAAGGGAAAAAAAGTCATATTCTCCAGCTATACCTCTGAAGGACTTGGAATTTACACATTATCACTTTATTTTGCTTTGCTGTAGCAGAAGTAGTATTTACTGAGTGTCCTCTTTCTTTATTGCACTGTACTAGATGCTTGGGAAATAGAGAGCAATGAAGTGACTTGCTTCCTACCTACAAAGAGGTAATACTCTGATCAGGGAGGCAAACATAAAAGTCTTTACAACTAGAGTGAATAAAATCAATTAATTGACCAGACATATATGTGGAAAGGATGATGCAAATAAGCAAGTACTTCCTGAGTATGACCAGGTATGATATATATTCTCCTGTAGAGATAGATGGCATTTGTCTTTCACAAGTATGACCTGATAGACAGAGCAGCACCCTGTCCATCTTCAAATCCCTGTTGAAATTATATGTTCTTCAGGTAGTCTTCCCAAACTAAGCTCTCATCTCCCCATCTCATTTTCCCTCTCTACTGCCTCTCTCAACCCCTAAGTACTTATATAATCCTTACATCATGAGCCCCCATAGCACTTATGTACTTCATTCATTCAGTCATATTTATTGAGTGTTTTCTGTTGCAGAGCTTTATACTAAGCACTTGGGGAAGTACAGTATTCTCATGTGCATCCTCTATCTGTAATTTATTTTAGTGTCTGTCTCTCCCATTAGACTGTAAGCTTTCGAGAGCAGAGCTCATGTCTATCAACTGCATTGTACACTCTCAAGCGCAGTATTCTGCTATTCCGTACAAAGTAGGCCCTCAGTAAATACCTTAGATTGATTAAAGTAGCTGATTCTCCCTTTGAGCTTGAGGATGTAACCAGTGGTCCTTTCCACATGGGGAGGGCAGAAAGTCTCCCAGATCTTTCCATCTGCCCAGTTCTGAGATTCATGGAGATGGCCCAGGATATGCCTGGCTGACCCTGAGGAACTGTTTACTGTTGTGCAGTGGATAAAAAGACTCCTTTTTACACTGGGGGAGCATATTGAGCCAAGACAGGTTACAGAAAAAAACTGCATATTTCTTATTTACCTCAGAGCTGACGTCTCTCCTTAGCTAGGTCTGTATGCTCAAGCCTCACTTTCATGCCTAAAAATGAGCTAAGTAGCTCAAGGGCTCGACCCATGAGAGGCACTCAATGAATATTATCAATAATAAATTTTTAAACACTATGTGCCATGCACTGTATTAAGTACCAAGGTAGATAAAAGATCATCAGGTCAGGCAGTCCCTATACCTCACTGGGCTCGCTATCTAAGTAGGAAGGAGAGCACTTAAATCTCCACTTTAATCAATCAGTGGCAGAGCACTGTACTAAGCACTTGGGAGAGTAAAATGTAACAGAGTTGGTAGACATGTTCCCTATGTACAAAGAGCTTAGAGTCTAGAGATGTTAATTATTCCCCATCCCTCCCATAAATTAATTGGGCTCCCTCGAGTCTGAGAGAACATGGAATCTCCAACAAGGCAGTTTTAGAGATGGGGAAACCGAGGGCCAAGGAAGTTAAGTGCTGTGCCCAAGGTCACATGGCAGGCCAAGGGCAAAGCTGGGATTAGAATTCAGAATCCTCTGACTCCCAGGCCCATGCTTTTTTCATTAGCCCATACTGCTTTAGCAGTAATAATGGTTTTGAATAGGAGGATGATGGTGGTGATGCTTCCGGGCCTGGGCCGAAAAGCAGGAATAACTGATAAGAACAAAGAAAGGCAAGGGCACTGAGAGGTATATTCACAGAGTCAGAGATTGTAGTAAGAGTCATAGTGATGATACATACACATGCACACAACCCTTCCCCGCAACCTCATAGACAATTTACCAATTTGCCTCTGCTGTATTTCTCACCATCCTCCTACCAATATGGTGTGGCTATAGTTTTTAACACCATTCAGCCTAGGGCCCTGAACTCCAGTGTCGCATTTGCAGAGGTCCAACTTGAGCTGCAGAGCTGTGGACGTTACACTGTAGAGCACCACTGAGACACAGAGATAGCTCAAGCGAATCATGCTGTTTTTGAAGGTTTTTGCGGGGACCACCTGATCTCTCTTCTGGCTACACCAGAACATGCAATAAACATCACAGAATTCTCCAGCTAAGTTAATGCAGTAGAAGTGATGACAGTAGAGGTAATGGAATTTATTGTACTCTCCAAGCACTTAGTACTGTGTTCTGTATACAGTAAGCACTCAAAAAATACAATTGAATGAATGCATGAATTTATGATGCACTGTGTGCAGAACACTCTACTTAGTGCTGCGAAAGAATTCAGAGATGGGATTCAATATGGTCTCTGTACCTCGGGGCAATGCAGAGACTCTCTCTTTCACCCAACCTCTGCCACATCATAACTACTGTGGTATCCACTACTGTCCTTTCTTATCACATAGCTGATGGCAAACTATACTGACCACTTTCCAGGGCCTTAAACCTTTCCTGTCTTCTTGGGGATTGTTGTCACCTGAGACCTGTTGATGAGAAAATGAAGATTGATCCCTACCATAGAATCATATTTTATAGATATCTGGGAGAATAATGTTTGAAATGAAGTGCTACTCTACTGTGAAACATGGATTTGTAATAAAAATAAAAATTGTGGTATTTGCTAAATGCTTACTATGTGCCAGGCACTGTGCTGGGTTGGAAACAAGCAAATTCTGTTGGACAATGTCCCTGTCCCAAATGGGGCTCACAGTTTCAATCCTCATTTTACAGATGAGGTAAGTGAGGCAGAGAGAAATGAAGTGACCTGCCCACGGTTATAGAGCAGACAATTGGTGGAGCTGGGATTAGAACCCACTATTCCCTGCTGCTTCCTTGTAATCACATACCATCTTATGTACAAAAAAAGTTGGCCAAATATAACCAACAGTGAGCCCTACTCTCTTATCCAGAACTCCTGAGGCCTTAAAACAGAAGCTCTGTGGAAAGAACATGGGTTTGAGAGACGGAGATCATGGGTTCTAATCATGACTCTGCCACTTGTCAGCTGTGTGACTTTGGGCAAGTCACAACTTTTCTGTGCCTGAGTTACCTCATCTGTAAAATGGGGATTAAGACTGTGAGCCCCACGTGAAACAACCTGATCTCCTTCTATCCCCCCCCGGTGCTTAGAACAGTGCTTTGCTCATAGTAAGCGCTTAGCAAATACCATTATTATTAATATTAAAGTGCTCTCTAGGAAGCTTTGGGGAGGAACTCTTCTTCCCTCCACTCCTCTCTCATTTCCTATCTGGAGCAGGCACACATCTGTTTCCAACAGAGCCACTCCATTGATAGACAAGGCCAGCTCTCACAGCCTCTCCTCTCTTCCCTTCAACTTTTATTTCAGGTGTCTGGAGTAGACACAGGAAAGGAAGTAGAGAAGTAGCATGGATTTATGGAAAGAGAACAGCAGTAGAAATCAGGAGGCCTGGGTTCTAATTGCAGCTCTATTGTTTTTTCTCTCCTTTGTTGCCTCAGGCAAATTACAGTAATATGTTCATTGTAATTTACTGAGCTAGATACAAAATATTCAGGTCAGATATCATCTCTGTCTCCTATAAGAGTTACAGTGAAGGAGGGAGAAGGAAGATTCATTTACTCCCCAATCTGTAGATGGAAAACTGAAGCTCTGAGAAGATAAGTGACTTGCCCATGGCCACACAGTAGGCAAGAGGTAAAGTAGGGATCAGAGCCCAGGTCTTGGCTCTTTCCACTGTTGACTTCTGGGTATGGTGAGAATAGTGAGCTGTGACCATCTCTGCACTCCTTCTCAAGCAGCAATGCACTCCGTGGCACAGGTACAATCAGGGTTTATTTTTCTGTATAGATTGCTTTCAGTATTGTCACGTACCACTTGCTAATTTATGTAATATACCACATGACAAAGAAGTAATGATCATAAATTATTCCTTGGAATATGCATTTATCTACAAGTTTCCTTTTGGGGGAAAATAAGATGGAAACAATAATCATGAATGAAACACAGCTGGAATAACCAAAAACAAATGGAGAGGAAAAGAGGATCAAATTAGATTTTTAATCCTATCTCTCTTGAATAGGCCAACAGCCCTCCTCCCCTTTCTCCCGCCCCACCAACCCACTCAAACTAACACACACCCACATACACAAATTCCTGCCCAAACAGCCACATGGCAGATCTATGAATGATCACTACCTCAGACTACAGATTTTCTTTTGCGCACTCAGTCAGTGGAACCCCTGACTTGCCCTGACTCCCTATATTAAGTTCTGGGCAACTTTCCAGTTAAATTCTATGTCATTACTGAACTGTCACCTCCAGTTCACCTTCTAATGAATGAAAACTTCACTAAGGAAACTTGGTCCTTTTATATCAATATCCAGACATCAGCTATTCATTCTCAGCCCCAATTTCTTTCCCATTTGCTAATTTTTATTGTAAGTTCTCAGATTGGTTTAGGAATCTCCTGAGTCCTATTTATGTGTCCTAGTGCATAGTAGAGGCTTTATTTCCATTATATTTTTTAAAAAAGACCTTCTCCCCAGAGAGTAAGGTCACAGGACCTGCTAACTATTGTGTTTAGCAGCACAAAGGCGAAGTTCTGTTCTTATAAAATTCAGCAAAGCTTTATGCAGCCAGATTTGCATACCCGAATCCCTAGGCTATTGAATCCATCAACCGTTGGATTTATTGGAAATGAAAAAGGGCATGTGTTTATCAGGGGCATGCTACATCTTTTTGTCTTGATATTCTGTTTCAGAAATAGTTTAATTTCAGATTACAGGAAAGTATACATGCATAATGTATGCAGTTGCATTCTACTTGAAGTAATAGTAACTTAAAAGTATGATAAGAAAAATGTTTTGATTCACTGGAAAAAAATCTAAGGGCTATACACTCTGTTCTATTTGCTTAAACATTTTCTAATAACATTCATTCATCACCTAGTTTTAAGCATACTGATAAATTTTCCATGTTGCATTTTTGGTGTATCATGATACTGCAACAAAGAAAATCACATTTACCACTCTTTTGCATTTCATTTTTAAACAAATCATTACAAATAGTAAAGTGACATTATAATAATTGAAATAGATTATTTTGGAGCTACTTGTATTTACATCCAAACTCTAGTGTGTATTTTTTATACCCAATGAATATTGCCTATAAAATTTTATCTTAAAAGTATGCAAATTTCAAATCTTTAGGGTAACTAGTCACATTTTGCATTTAAATAACTACCTGTCTTTGAAATTCAGATTACTACAACTAATACACTGTAATTATTACATCTCTAAACATTCAGATATATAGAAAGGGTTAGATCAGGTTATGACTTTATATTGTGTGTGTATAAATGAATGTGAACTGGATTTCTTGTGATTTAGAGGTTTATTCTGTGGTAGCTATTAAGCAGTTTTATGTACTCCTTAGCAGAAATGCAAAGACCTGGAGATATTTGAGGCTGGAAAAAAATGTCTGAAAACAATTTTTCAAATGTTTTGGGTTCAGTAAAACCTGAAACACTATATGGTAACCACTGTTACTCTTCATTTTATGTATATTTCAAGGGGAATTTATTTCAGATGTTTTTGATTAATCCACACTTAGTTCATCAAACGTGTTGTGCAAGAGTTGCTTGATTCCCAAGAAAACTTTTTTTAACAAGCAATTTTTCCATTTGAATAAGGAAGTCATGTTGTGCCAGTAATAAGAGGGACACAAAACTGGAAATGCTTCTGTTGACTTTTCTGTCTTGGAATCTGCAATTTTAATGCATCCTAACTTGGGAAAATGTTTTCTTGACTCTCTAAAAAGCAACAAAGAAAAACTAACTGATTTACTAGGCACTTCATGAAGAATCCAAAAATTTTAACGAATAAAAAAAGCATGTGAATTCGTAAGTTTACCAAAGACCACAAAACTTTTAACTGCAAAATGGCAAACATATGTTTGAGGTATTTTACAAATATCAGACCCTGTATTCAGTAAATGTTAAATTATAAAGATGTTTTCATTCCGGCTTGGCAATTCAGTATTCTGAATTTTGAATCCTATGATAGTGTGAAATGCATGTCAGTTTTTATGTTAGTTACATTCTTCATTCACTAAAGTGCAATACTGCAGTATCTTTGATTAAAATCCATCAAACTTTATTTTAAAACTGTAAATTCTGTGGATAAATTGGAACTGCAAGCACCTGCCAGTTTAGTCTTTATTTTATGATGGTCCCTAAGACATATTCTGAACCAATCTCAGGATTACTCTGAGGAATGGCTTCAATTTACTTAGATAATATTAATTCCTAAGCAATATAGTATTCTCAAAAATAGTGCAATGCTGATCAGGTTTTGTGAATTTCTTTTATGCTGCAAAATTTATGGCTTTTAAGGCAGTTCTTTATATAGTAGGACTTTGGAAAATATGCAGGTAGAAAATCTAATATTTTATGCATGTTGTATAAATACTGCAACACTAATATAGAAAGCTATTTAACAAAAATACATAGGTATCCTGTATTTGAACATAACTCTGATGACTGTTAATCATGCCTGTAGGTCCGAGTGAGTGAGTACTTAGAAGTATGACCTGAAGTCCCTTTCTGCAACCACCTGGATTTGTCATGCACATGTAAATGTTTACCTTGAGTCACCCTTTTAAAAGCTTCAAGAAAGCACCTAGATATACCCTGAAACTTTTTGCCCTTGAAACAGACACAAACCTGGTCTGCCTCTGCTATAAGGGTAGGATGCTGGGCAGGAGGATATTTCTGAATTTTTGCTGTGATTCCTGCAGTTCAGTAAACCTTTCAGCTGTGCTTTTGGGAGTCAGTCATCCAGCCCAGAGACCCCCAAGCTACTAGCAAGTGGTTCTGGGGAAATTTCGAGGCTGCAACCCAGAATAATGGCCCACCCCTTTCAAAGGGGCTGATTCACACAGCCAAGTCGTTAATGACATGACTGAGAAGAGGCTGCATGTCTGTTGTGTGACCTTGGGCAAGTCACTTAATAATAATAATAATGATGTTGGTATTTGTTAAACGCTTACTATGTGCCCAGCACTGTTCTAAGTGCTGGGATAGACACAAGGGAATCAGTTTGTCCCACGTGGGGCTCACAGTCTTAATCCCCATTTTACATATGAGGTAACTGAGGCACAGAGAAGTTAAGTGACTTGCCCACAGTCACACAGCTGACAAGTAGAGGAGCCGGGATTCGAACTCATGACCCCTGACTCCAAAGCCCGTGCTCTTTTCACTGAGCCAGCCTGTTTCTCGCTTCTGTAGGCCTGTTACCTCATCTGTAAAATGAGGATTGCGATTGGGAGCCCCTCAAGGGACAGGTGTCCAAACCGATTTGCTTGTATCCACCCCAGTGCTTAGTGCAGTACCTGGCACATAGTAAGTGCTTAACAAATATCACAGTTATTATTATTATGTATATCAGGAGTGATGCCACCCAGTGCTTCCAGTTCTATACACAAACAGTTCATAACCAGACTGGACACATCCTAACGAAGTTCAATGTGGTCTCTGCTTGTTCTCAGGCAGGGAAATAATCTTCCCAGCTTTACTTCCAACCGGAGGTTGCCTCCATGGCTCTGAATTTCCCGGTTCTTCCTCTTTGGAGGAGCTGAATAGGCTTAATGTATTATTCCCTTCAATCTCCATTAGCCTTCAGCTGCAGCATCCATTAGAAACTCCTAGTGTTGTTTATGACTTTGCCTCCTTAATTTGTGGTTCGAACAAAGGCTTGATTCATTTTAGAGTTTCCCCATTACTGAGTGTGGTACACCAGACCAATCTGCCCCTTGCTGGGGGGGGGGCTCCATATGGACCCCACTGTTTGTGATTGTGCTTTTTTGGATTTTTAAAGTGTTTATTCTGCTCTCTCTAGTTGCACCAACTACTTCAGGATACTAATTAAGAGCTCTCCATTTGGCACATATATCCTGTGTGACAGAGCTGTGTTTGAACAAGTATTTCTGTAGACTGGTTAAATAATGAGTCTCCTTACTCCTGCTATTTGATATTGGGTGAAACTGCTCAGAACACCAGATCCAGCATCTGTGGTAAGTCCAACTGCCCAAATCTGCAGTTTGTTATGAAGTTTGATGCACCCCTCGATATGCCATTGTCTCCAAAGCCATCTACTATTTTGATGTAAACTGTATTTGGTTGGTGGCATGTGCATTTTGAATGCACCCAATTGCCTCATTAGCAGTTTCTAGTATGCAGCCAGTGTCCCTTCACCCACCCATCTGGAACTGGCTAGATGAGCCCAGCCACCAGTGAAATACAGTCTCAATCAATGCACTATAACCATAAGCTATTGAGAGATCGCTGTAGTGGATAGACTAGCTTAAAGAGAAGGTGTCAGAAGAATAAAGGCTATGCAAAAGTTGTGATGCTAGAGGCAGTTTCTACATGCATCAGCAAAGAATGTTTTTATGCATACAATGGGACATAGATTTTGGAATCTGTGCTTCAGATTCCAAATAAGAACTACTGAGTTGCTCTTAGCACACAGCCAGCCCTTGTGTTCTTAGCAAACATGATCAACTCAAGGAAGGCTTACAGAAACCAGCATTACATCAGGAGCAGCGTGGCCTAATGAAGAGAGCACTGACATGAGAGTCAGAAGGACCTGAGTTCTACCCTTGGCTCCGCCACATGTCTGCTGTGTAACCTTGGGTGAGTCACTTAACTTCTCTGTGCCTCAGTTACCTCTTAGGTAAAATGGAGATTAAGGCTGTGAACCCCATATAGGACGTGGACTGTGTCCACCTGATTACCTTGTATTTAGCTTGGTGCTTAGAATAGTGCCAGGCACATAGTGAGTGCTTAACAGATACCATAAAAAAATTACATAATATGAGTTATAGATAGGGAAGGGGGACTGTCAGAGTTAGGAATTCAAGATTGTGCAAATCACCATAAAATTAAAAAAAAACCCTTCTAAATATCATTCAAAGCATTATATTGAACTTATGAATGCCATCACAACATCTCTGAAGATTGAAAACCAGGAAAAAATACTCAACAGATGGCAACACTTTTCCCCTACTCACCTTCAGCAATTGAAGATCTGGCACTTCAATTTATAGAAAACCTTCCAATATGAAGAAGCACAGAAGTCATCCCAGCTACTGAGCAAGTGACTACAGCAATCACTGAAGCTTTTGGGGGAAGGGAAGGAGTGGAGAAAACAGGGGGTGACACTCTGCTCCCACATCTCTCCTCACCAGTCCAGGATCTTTCTTCCATTCCCATCCTACTGAAGCTAAGTCTGAGGACTCTGAGCTGTGGTAGTCAGGACTGCGGTTCTCATAAAGCTCTGCCTGCTGGGGTTGGGCCAATAGGCCAGGCTTGCAATCAATCAGTGGTATCGAGCTGAGGGCAGAGGACTTGGGAGAGGCCAATACAATAGAACTGGTAGACACAATCCCTATACTCAAGGAGTTGATCCATCAATCATATATACTGAGCACTACTGTGTACAGAGCACTGTACTAAGCATTTAGAAAATACAATTCAGCAATAGAGACAATCCTGGCCACAGTGGGCTAAGTCTTTAGTGGTACAGTCCCAAGTGCGTAGGTGACACTGAAGGGAGAGAGAATAAGGTGGAGTGATGAGGTATTAGGTTAGATTTGTTGGAGGAGATATGATTTCAATGGGGTTTTCAAGATGAGGGGAGAGGTAGCCTTTTTAAAGTTGTTGGGAGGGGATGGGGCTCTGCTGCAAAAAGGACAGCAGAGGGGCAGGAGTGATTGAGGCGAGAAGTGTGATACATGCAGCCACAGTTGAGGGCAACTTTTGTGGCAGTAGGAGCAGTAGCTTTGGCTGGAAGCTGAAGCCGCACTGTCAATTTGGGAGCTTCATTTAACCCAGGGCCCTGCGATTCACACCCATGAACCTCTGGGTTAATCCTGCCCTAACTCCAGGATCTCATAGATACCACCATCATCGCTATCTTAAAGAAAGGTGAAATTTCAAATTGGTAAGGGATTACAGCTTTTTATTCTTCTGAATGATTTTCAAGAGCCCAATTATAGAACTCTGCATGTTGTAGTGTGCTTAATAAAAGTATGATGCTGATGAAAATGATGAGGATGATAATGTGCTAGGGATAAAATTTGTCAGGAGAATAAAATGGCATTCCCCAAAGTACTGAGGGAGATTAAATTGATGAAAATTCTACAAAGTACTCCAAATTGTATAAATTTGATATTCTGAATAGATATGTAAGATTCCTATCATTGCATTAATAGCACTTCAAGAAAAACAATTCTACTCAAGCAGAGACAATTATAATTTATCCACCCTTGCTTATGCCTGGGATTTGTCTGGGCATGTATGCTATAGTGAAATATTTCAAGGGTAAGCAACCTATTTCTTTCTACAGGAGCAATTCATGAGGCCAATAATGACAAAGGAAATGTTTTGCAAGGAGATATGCCTTGACGTGCTCCTGGATTTGGCAACACTTGAGCACAAGGAAATTTCTCAAATCAATCGATGGTATTTGGTATTTATTGAGAGCCTACTGTGCAAAACAAGATCTATTGGTAGAAACTCATCTCAATTTATTCCCCATTTCTTTACTGACTGCAGTTTGCTATTGACAGTAGATAATGATTTATGTGGAAGGTTGACAAGAATTAAGGAGTCTCACGGGACCTCCCAGTTCTAACCTTTCAAAGGAAGCTTAGAATCTTGGATTATTATTTTTCAGAAGCCCCAGGTTCTAATCTCAGATCTTACTGGCCTCTTATATGACAAATTGAGCCATAAAAACTAACTGTACTTTAGTTTCCTCGTCTCTAAAATAGGGTGTTTATACAGATCCCTGCAAATAGTGAGCACTCACTAAATAGGAGTCACTGACTGACATCTCCCCTTCTCTGTCTACCTCTTTGGCTATGAGTCCTATATAGATAAGACTGTTGTCTGACTACTGGTATCTCCTTCAGTGCTGAGGACAGTGTTGAATAAGTTTGGAACTTTATAATTAGAGAAGTAGCGTGGCTCAGTGGAAAGAGCACGGGCTTGGGAGTCAGAGGTCATGGGTTCGAATCCCAGCTCTGCCACTTGTCAGCTGTATGACTGTGGGCAAGTCACTTAAGTTCTCTGTGCCTCAGTTACCTCATCTGTAAAATGGGGATTAAGACTGTGAGCCTCATGTGGGACAACCTGATTACCCTGTATCTACCCCAGTGCTTAGATCAGTGCTCTGCACATAGTAAGCGCTTAACAAATACCAACATTATTATTATAATTTCTTAATAAATACCACAAATACTCTGTTCTCATATTCCCCAGTCCTTTTTGCTACATATAGAAAAATAGCCAAGTCTCCCGTTAAGTTACAGCATTACAAATTTGGGAAAACATTTAATCATACATTCAGTGCTAGGGAAATCACCAGAGGTCATCAAGCCCATACCATATTGACCATTTTCCTCTGTGAGTAATGCTTTGAACGTCTAAATATTAAATGCCACCTTTGGTTGAAAAATTGGTGCAACACCACTAAAGTATGTGAAACTACAGTGGTTAGAACCTAAAATTACAACTGTCACAAGTCATCATGTATGGCCTGGTTGAGCTACACAAACCAGGATTTCTTGGGGCAGGAGCTTCAAAAAGACTGTGAACCTAAGAGAGAGAAACAAAAAACACCTTAGGCAAAAGCTGTAGCACAGATGAATATGCCCCACTGGGGTATGGGGAAAATGCCAGCGGATGGGGTGCCTCAACGAGTCAGGGTTGCCAACTGCTGAGAATGATTTGGAAGTTTTCCTCCAGAGCATGACCCCACCAACTCTTGTCACCAACTGCAATGAAGGAACTGTGATCTAAAATGGAGGGGAGGGCAACATTTGCATGGAGCATAGATAAGGCAATGAGAGTCCAATGACTCATTTTAATCTCAATATTTCCTGGGAGATATGCATGTAGCAAGTACTGGCTTTACCACAGGTAATACCCCAACTACCACTTCATCACTTCTGTATCAGCATGTCTGCTAATTCAGTTGTATTATACTCTCCCAAGTTCTCTGCATGCAGTAAATGCTCAATAAATGTCACTGACTTGCTATGTTAGTATGGTGTCATACACAATGGCTGCATTTCTGTATATTTTGACATACACTATTCATCTGCATATCCATTTTGCCTTTCTTCTCTCTTGAAATTAGGGTTTGTCTTTCCCACTAAAGTGAAAGCTGCGATCACATTTTCTCACTCAGTTATACTCTCCCAAGTGCTTAGTAGAGGGGTCTGCAGGCAAAAGGTGCTCAATAAATAGTACTGATTGATTGATTTATCTCACAGAGCACTACTATACTGCAATGAATGCTTTGTGACAAAGGAAAATTGGTGGAGAAAGCCAGAGCAGGGAGCAAAACCCTGACCACAAATCTTGAGCTTGCATTTTCTTATTTATCTCTCTATTTTTTATTTGTCTGTCCGTGGTACCTGTTGAAGTTTGTGAAAAGGCAAGGCTGTATCTATTCAACTTACTTGGTATAGCACAGAGCACATATAAATAGGTGTTTCATAAACACTTCAGGATTCTGATGGAAGCAGAACAAACTCTGAATAACTACACTACACTCTCCTGCTCAACCGTTTATGAAATGTATTTCTTCTGAGTCACAGTTGAAAATCCTCTGACCACCACTGTATAATTTGGTCATATGTTACCAGTGAGAAAAACCCTCGCTTTATGCAAAGGCATAGTTGACCAAGGGGCTTTCAGTAATAGCTCCCAGGTTTGTGCTTCTGAGGGATGAATTTGGGTTTGAGCTGTGGATCATGTGACTCCTGGAGCTATGAAAGTCTGGATTTGTTGGTATGTAAGGCCCTATTTTCTCAGACTTTGAATAATATAAAAGAAAACAGCCAGAAGGAGATATATGGTTCTGATGTGAATGATGATATGAAACGCATCTGTTAATGCACACTAGGATTTATATGATGGGCATATGGCCTAATGCCAAATAATGAATTAATTAAATCTTTTACCTTGATGTGAGAAAAGACCCCAAACTATTCCACTGTGACTGCTCACTACTGTCACTTAATTTAGATTCTTTCACACTATTCTCTACTAGCTCTCTGATTTCATTTTAATATTCCTTGAGTGCTCTTTTCTCATGTCCTGCCAAAATGACATATATTTCATAAGTCTATATGCTATAGAGTAATTTTTAATTAATATGCATCTATCAAACAATTTCAGGGTGTAGTTACAATATTCTGTGACCCATTTCAGGATAAGGCACATGTATGTCCCCCATAGTTAAGATGGTGTCCATTTCCTTAAGATGGTTTTACATTGAAATATAACTCTTTTAAGCCATTTTTAGGATATATGTTTCCAAAAGGGAAACATTTTAAACCTGGACCACTAAAAAAGCTAACAAGCCAATTAAATATTTCCCAAGAGTCCATTGTCTTGGATCACTTTTTCAGAAACAGTGCTCTGATGATCAGTCAGTGGTATTCTTTGAATACTTACTGTGTGCTGAGCACTGCACTGAGAGCTTATAAAATCAAACTCAGAAATGAGCAGAAAAGTACTTGCTGGAGAATATTTGCTGCTCTGCTAGTTCAAGCTGGTTTCTAAATGACAGAAAACATGCTTTTAGTTCACTTATGAACTTTCTAGAATTTAATGATAAAAGTTGTTGCTTAAATATGGTTTTTATTTTGTCCTCTCTATTTTCTCATCTGAATGTATTCCCCTGTGATTTTCTACTTTGACCATTTTTTTCTCTCATAAGCTGAACATATTTTTCTTTTACAATCTTTGACACAGGAGTTTGGGGCATTTTTTAACTATTAGCTAATAAAAGTAATTTCCCATACTCCTTCTATTACTATAGGACAGCTCTGTTATGCTGCTTTCCTATTTCCTGGAGCTGTATACAATCCTAATATATGTTCATTAATTCAGACACAGTTACCATTTACTTTATTTATAATTTTGGCTCCCTGGGATATTCTCATGAGATGCACATCTCATTTTTATGGGCGTCATGGGGGAACAGCAGTTATACAATCATGCTCCAGCAGACTTCGATGCCTTACATATATAAATTCTGAACACTCACTCTACAACAGTAGACATATACCCATCAGAGCAACGATCCAAGTCACACTATTGCAGTAATTCATGTCATATCTCTAAGACAGACAATGTCTGATTAGCCCCTGGATTTCCACTGTTTTTAATGTCCATTATTTAAAAACGGGTCTGTTTGGCAACGGATCTAGTAAAAAAGAGAGACCTCTGGTGTGTCTTTGGTCTCCTTATAATGCCTGCTGGGGCAGAAGGCCCAGAGCAGACATAAAACAGGCATACAGCCCTACAACATCTGAACAGTGTTTCCTGTCTCTAGGTCTCATTTTTACACTTGGCATGAGATACAGTGACCTTTACCCTCTTCTTTAAAGGGATGCCTTTTATGGGGGGTTAAGAGTGACTTGGCCTCCAAACTAACATAAGTCTTGGGCTTCTACTGATCTCCAGTTCTACCATATGTGTACTGAGCCGTATATGCTGATTTACTGGTATGGGCAACAGTCCACCAAGAACTGAGCACATGGCCATCGCCACAGTTATTTTACGCTAAGCATTTGTGTACCCCACTGATCATTACCAGAGTTAAGAAAGCAGGACTTTGGGGATGTGAAGTTATCTGCTTATTCTGCAGCATTTGGACCACATGAATTAGTGATAGGACCGACCACATTTTACAGCCACTTATACCAATTAATACCGAATCCAAAAACAGTATTGGTCCAGTAAATAGTATCACTCTATCATGTCCGCTTCCTTCTGATTTGAGCCATAAATATTTATTGCATTCTGCTCTGCAGATTACTTTGACTCCACATACATTTTCATGCCCAGGGGGCTGATTTGACTTAAAACCTTGAATATTAAAACATTTATGTTAGTCCAGTAAAAGGTGGCACATTATTCACCCTATCCATAAGAGATTTGAAAGCAAGTGAAGATTTTCCTTTGCTTACCATTCAAATGCAACATTTCTGTGCTTACAGAAGACCCACAAAAAACAAAGCTCTAGGAAATAAATATAATTTTCCTCAAAACACTGAATAGTCTTCACTGATATAAAAGTTCAGAGGTGATATCCTAGTACATGAAATCTATACTGAGACCATGAGCATATTTCTTGTACCTAACTCACAAATTTTGCTTTCAACATAATTCAAATGAGTAGACACAAAAATGACATTTACTTTACATTTGTTTTATGATTTTGGGTTTTCCTTAGCTACTTTAAAGATGCAACCTCAATTGTGCATTTCAAATGGAACATGACACTTTCTCAAAGATCAAAATTTCATGATACTGTTTTTGTTAATTTTACTAAGTTTTTCTGTCTATAGTGTTCCATTCTCATGATATCTATTTCCCTGCTATTCCTAGTTACATAAAGTCTGCCACAGACAGGGTGGTAGTATTGTGCATGGCACTACGATCCACATCTTTTACCCTCATCCTTTCCAAACAAACTTGGGGCTCATCTTGTGACAGGCTGTTAAGTACTGGAAAGAAAGAATTAAGAGAACTCCCTCTTTTTTGCCTGACTTACAGCTTCTAAAAATCTAAACACAGGAACATCATAAGGTTCAGAAACTTATGAAACCACAAGTCAATTTTAACTAATTCCTGTATGCCACATTATTGAAATTTACAAGAGTTAACAAGCTACCATGTGGTTTAGGTTAAGCATATTCTGGAGAGCTAAGGTAAGCCCAGAGAAGAAAATATTAAGGATAGAATGCTAAAAAATTCATATATCTTTCTACCTTTTATAAATCAAAATTGTTATTTATTCAACCAAAATAGAAAGAATATTCCTTTTTTAAAGTAGTGTCAATAAGTAACCCATTCCCATAGAACAACACTTGTATCGAAATGAATTTCACCCACATTCCTTTCTATTGACCCTACATATATTATTGAACACTGAGGGAAAATAGAATTTCCAAGACCATATTAGAATATTCAGAAGTGTTCTATTGTGTATGTTTTAGGATCTGATTTTGAAAACAGTTCTTCACTCTTCTTCACATTTGAAGTAATGAAAACGTTTTAGTTAGAAGGTTGTGTTAGGTAGAATGCCTATGAAGAAGAGAGGTATACCTTATATGCAAGCAGAAATAACTGCACATATTTTTTTTTTAAATTGATATTCTACTTTTAAGTCTCATCAAAAGGATTATACAGATAATTCACCAGCACCAAACAACTCTAGGGAGCATAGAATACTCTTGATCAGTATACCTGGTAAACTTCTCACTCACCTAATTGAAGACATGTCCAAAGAAGTAACTCAGTCTACCTCATTCCACTGATTCCAAACCTTGAATAAATGGCATTCCTCTTCTCTTAAAAAGGCAATCCCAGTGATGACCGTTTTCTTCTGCCTGTTCTGAGACAATATGGATATTATGTGGTGCTGGCTAGGCAAAATCTTTCCAGTAATTAGCCCTTAGTTCTCTTCAGCCTACTTTTTGCATTACCAACCCTATCCCAAATTGACAGAAACATTGTGAGAATGAATATAATTAGATATGTCACTGCCTGCTATTTTTTAATTGCTACATATAATTTTAAATCTAGATTACACCTCTTTCCATTACAAAAATTTCATAGTTTATAAAGAGACTTTTTCAGAGGAAAAAAACCCTCAAAAAACCCTTATAAACTTCTAGGAGATTGAACTCTTGGGTCATTCTGCACAATTGATGGAGAATGTTCCATTTCTATTGAGGACATTTTCAGATGGTATTTCCTTAGGTTAGTGTTTCCCAATTTAAGTTTCTCAGAACACTAGAAGGAGGATAGAGAGGCCACTCTGGATACCCTGGGAAAGTGGAATGCCTGGAAACTCCCTGAGTCCCAAACAAACTAAAGCAAATCTAGAGTTATTACAGGAAAATGAAAAGGTGAAGACCAGCTCCAAACAAAAATGGAGGAAGGTTGCATAAGATTCTAGAACCCCTGGAGACATGACCCTAACTAGAAATGAAATTAGGAGAGTTCAAGGACATCTGTGAGCCTGGGCATCCAGCCAGCCAGTCTATGAGATTCACAACCGTCTGGGAGCCTGGGAAATTGGCCAGATGGGTCTGGGGGAACAGATAACTGATGCAGAACCCACCCAGAAAAGGCATACTAAAGAAAAGATTTTAAGGGAGGATGTTCCAGTGTGTCCATTATGGAGTCTCTTTTGGCTTTCCCAAAGTTATTTGGAAGACCCTGGGGAGTGAAATATACTGATAATGATAATAGTAAGAAGAAGAGTAACAACAGTATTTTTGAGCATTTATTCTGTGCCAAGCACTGTAGTAGAGACCAGATAATCAGGTAGGACACAGTCTTTATCCCACACAGAGTTCACAATCAAAGGAAGAGGGAGAAAAGGTATTTATTCCCATTTTAAAGATGAGGGAACTGAAACATAGAGGTTAAGTCACTTGCCCAAGGTCATAAAGCAGGCCAGGTTTGAATTTTGGGTCCACTGATTCCCAGGCCCATACACTTTTCACTTTCCATAAACTTTGTTGCTTCTCATACCAAAGACCATACAAATCTTCATTCATTGATTCAATCTTATTTATTGGGCTCTTACTGTGTGCAAAGCACTGTACTAAGTGCTTGAGAGAGTACAATATAACAATAAACAGACATAGTCTCATCCCACAATGAGTTCACAGTCTAAAGGGGGAGACAGGCATTAATGCACATTAAATAAATAAATAAATAAATAAATAAATAAATAAATAAATAGAATATAGGATCACCGAGAGAGTGGTGTAGATAGAACTTATATTCTTGTCATGAAGAGTTGGGAACTTGTAGAATAAAATGAAGAGTCTCCAAACGGGTTTGGGGCTAGATCTGGGGACTTCCCAACACCCAGATGCAGCCTGAACCCTTAAAAGGTTCACAGAAATTCTCTCACAGCCAAGCTACACCCGAGAATCAATAGTCTTCATATACATTAGATTTGGAGGCAGATCAGAAACCAGAGGGTAGTAATAATACCAGTATCATTAATTGCTGGGAAAGAATACACAGGTGAGGATTAGGCAGAACCCCTGACCCATGGCTTGGGAGATGACAAAAGCAGAGTTCATCATGAAGAATCCACATTAGGGTTAAGGGTTAAGTTAGGGTTGATAATTGACTAATTAGAAGAGTTTGGGTAAGGACAAGGTTAAGTAAGAAGAGGGGCCAGGAACAATCCTGTCAGTTTAGACTGGTTTAATTCTCCCAGGTGGAAGTTTAATGAAATTGAAAACTTAGAATGCTTTTACCATCCTCCATGAATGACTACACTGATCCAGTAAGTCATAATTCTATTACTTATTAGGCAACTTTTCAATATCAACCACTGTGCTATGTTCTGGAGTAGATATAATCAGATGTAAACTCATTTTGGGCAGGGAATCTTCCTGCTTATTGTTGTATTGTACTTAGTACAGTGCTCTGCACATAGTAGGCACTCAATAAATATGATTGAACAAATCAGACAGGGTCTCTATCCCTCCCAAATAAGGCGAACTCAATCTAGTAGGTAAGAACAGGATTCTTATCACCACTTACAAATGAGGAATGTGTGTCCCAGAGAGATTAAATGACTTGGCCAATGTCACCTAGCAGGCCAAAGGCAAAGTTGGGGTGTAGAACCCAGTCTCCTGACTCCTGGTCCCATGTTCTTTTCACTAGTACATGATCTAGCCCGAAAACTCATGGTGGCTAGGAAATGCATCTACCAACTGTTACAGTGTACTTTCCCAAACACTTCGATTCAGAGCTCTGCATAGAGTAAATGCTCAAAAAAATATGATTGACTATACGTCATAGTTTTAGATCCTATTGTTGCTGATGCTAAAAAGAACTTAAGTACTACTGCTGCCAGGGGTCCTAAACAAACCTAAATAAGAGTATATGAGAAAGAAACAATGGAGAAGGGAGGTGAGTCTATCTACACCCAGAATTTGAGACTACTATGTTAGACCTATGTGCTTGTGGGTTTGCACACTATAATTCTAGAGCCGTTTTTTTTTCCTAACCTTGGGATTGCCCAAACCTATCCATGCCAGCTCCCATGGGTTGTGACATGGCGTATGAAGGGGGTTTTCCAAATGAAATGAGGACTTAGATTTTTGTTCTTTCTCTTGAAATATGCATTTTTAATCCTGGATCTTTCACTAGATATGTCTGTAATTAAGGAGAGGATCAATTTTAATGTTAAGTAAAATCTTCTAACTGAAAACTCTTATGATGCATCTCCAGAAAAATTACATCTTAAGAAGTAACAATGACAGTTTAGAAAAGAGAAAAAATTAATTGTGTAAATTTTCCTGTTAAATTGATTTCCAAATGCTCTTATTCAAATGTACAAAAGATAAAATACATCTGGCAAATTATGTGGGACATGTTTTATTAAATTCCAAATAGCCATACAAAAATAATGTAAGGAAAACAATGTTAGATATATTACATTTTATGAATCTTTGGATAAAGTTATAATTAAATGGATGGCCTTATTTAAAATATTTTAAATAATCAAATTGCCATAGATTAACAATTAACAAGGCTAAAGAAGACATACCCAGAGACATATTCTTGCACCAAATTTATATTTAACCAAATATAAAAATACCTATCCCAGAACACTCTTACAACTTTTTCCCCCGAATAAAGGAAATTGGTAGTTTAACATTGTCGTTTTTCTTCTCTGAGAGGGGTGAGTACTTGAAAATAATTTTTTTCCATTTTTTTCAAAACAGTCCATTTCCTATACTCACTATAATCCATGTTTATTCTTCATTACTTGTATCACTTGAATTACTTGTACAATCTGAGAAAATCCACCATAAAAACAATTTTTTTTTTTCTTTTTTTCAATGTTAGTTTTATTTTTGAGTCAAGGAAGGGATGTGGTTTTAAAACAGTGACATACAGAAATTTTCTGTTTACATGTCCTAGACAATGGGAGTGCAGCTTATTTAAACCTTTGGAAACAAAGATTCATCTTTCCAGAGATATATTTTGAACCCCTAATTGGCCTAACCTCAAAATTGTATTAACAACAGATAGATGAAGAAAACATCTTTAAAGACCAGAGAAAGCCCGCCTCAAAGAACCTTATTACAAGTGGGCAGGACCAAGGCAAGTCTCTTTTGTGATGCTGAAGAGACAATCTGTTCCTGTTTTTTTTGTTCCCCCTATAACTCAAACAGCCTGGCATTCACTCTGAGGTAATTTTGTAAACTGACAGTGCATGACAAAGAGTTTGCCTTATATTTTAGAAGCTAAAATGAGGTAGATGAGGTGAGCAGGAAAATTCCAGTTTGAAAAGTTCTCATGAAATAGCATCTGCTTTTAGGGCCATTTTGACACATAGTGGTTCATAATCCTGAAAGAACTGGCTATCATTAGGGATTTTAATGGAATATTTAATAAGAAGCAAGAAGGAGAGCCCTGCAGAGGGTCTTGGTGACCCATTTATTCCACACTGACCTGAGCCTGTAAAGATGATACAAGTCTCACTACTATAATTTAACCTTTCTGGGTCACAGATTCCTCATCTGAAAGTGGTGATGAGAGTCCCATTCTTACCTACTAGATTGAATGAGCCTTACTTGGGAGGGATAGGGACTCTATCTGGTCTGATTATTTTATATCCATTCCAGAACAATGCTTGATAGCTAAAAGTTGCTTAATAAATGATGTAATTGTTACTTATTGGATCAATATAGTCATTCATGGAGGATTATAAAGCATTCACATTTTTCAGTTTCACTAAATTCCCACCTGTGGGAATTAGACCACTACTTCTCACTACCTGCCCACTGCCTGGCTGAAGAAAGAGAAAGTAGGATAAATGAACATTAGGGTTAGCTCCTGTTTTGCTTTCATCTTCCTGCACAAATATGAAACCTTAGCAAAGGGGCATGTAGGGAAACATTTATTTGCTTCTGCAGTGGACTGAGCCAAAGCAACTGCATTGTAGCCAGATGACATTGGAAGTGCATGCAACAGCTATATTTCAGAGCCATTCAAACAGGTTATGCTTTTCTCCCCTTCTACACAGATAACTTTAATTCAGGCAAGCTTGTCAGGTTAGTGAACTCAAACCATGGAGATCCAGTTCAGGTTGGGTTAAATCTCAAAAAGTCTGGCTGATGAAGATAATTTTAGTAAAATGGATTAGTGGAAAGCATATGGTAATGGGAGTCAGGGCCAAGGTTTTAATGTCAGTTCTGCCACTTTTTTGCTGCATGACCTTGGGCCTCAATTACCTCATCTGTAAAATGGGTATTAAATCCTCTTTTATCCAATTTAGACTGTGAGCATCATGCATGGGGCAGTGACTATGTCCAACCTGATTATCTTGTAATGAGAAAACACTCATTAAATATTGTAATTACTCTTGTTGTTATCATATAGGTTATTCTCCTGTATTCCAAGGGAAAAATGTATCTTTGCCATGAGTGAAATGTCCTGTTTTCAAAATAAGGCAGAGTTGACCTCAACACTGTGATTACATCAGAAATAGAATACATTTATTGTTGCCAGAACTTGGCTCTGTGACTATTCAAACCCACATGGGAGGTAAAATTACAAATAAAGTAGGAAGCCTATTTTGGTTAATTTTTTTTTCTTTCTGAAGGCTACAATTCACAGAAATGTTCTCCAAACTCCTGAAGATCTCGAACTTTCTGTGAAAAGGCAAATTAGGCCAATGAATATCTTAGGAGAGTTCTACCAATTATATCACCGGTACAGTATGTCCTCTTCTACTCTATCCACCTCTTTCTCACTCTCCCTCTTTTCAGTGCTATGCTCTCAATGACATATTCTAGGAAATCTAATATAAAAACTATGATCCCAAAATGATTTCAACCTAGTGAAATGTGCACACTTAAAACTTATTGGCACATATATATGACAGAATGGCAGAGACTACATTCCAATAAACACCAATATGGGAATTAAATCACCTTAAACCTTTGGTATCAACTCCATCCTGCTCCCTCCAAGGAGGACTGCTGGAGCTATACTGATTGGTTCCCTGTTCCAGGGCAAGGCATCCAGGCTCAAAAACAGTATTGGAGGGTGTCAGGATCAGAGATTTGGGAAAATGCCAAGAGAGGAGCGCCTGGTGCTCTCTGTGCCCAACACACAGGCATTTTGCAAGGTGATTCTGTATTTTGGGCTGATAAAATGAAACAGGGTCATATTCATGTAAATAATTAAGATTCAAAGGTAATAAAAGTTGTATGAGAGGAGTTATTGGAGGTAATTTTTAAAATGTGGGGCTTCTTTCATTTTGTATATGTGAAATAATTTGAGGATATGCCATGCATGATGGTATTTATAGTTGAATAATTCATACATTTATATTAAATAATTAATCATTAAGTTGAAAAGTTCCTAAATTCCCATCCAGAGAATAAACCTGTCTCTAAAACAAATAGAGTTCATTGAAAACACACCAAGTGCTATATATCTGCTGCTTAAATAACTGGATTATGTGCTGTAAAAATTATGTGCATCATACATGTGCATATACTATATGCACATATATATGTGATCTATATATGTCATATAGATCACATATATATATGATATATGCACATCATAAATGTGCATATTCTTTAGAGAAGCAGCGTGGCTCAGTGGAAAGAGCCCGGGCTTTGGAGTCAGAGGTCATGAGTTCAAATCCCAGCTCTGCCACTTGCCAGCTGTGTGACTGTGGGCAAGTCGCTTCACTTCTCTGTGCCTCAGTTACCTCATCTGTAAAATGGGGATGAAGTCTGTGAGCCCCACGTGGGACAACCTGATTCCCCTGTGTCTACCCCAGCGCTTAGAACAGTGCTCTGCACATAGTAAGCACTTAACAAATACCGACATTATTTATTTATTTATATACATGAGTTGAACAGTATAGCACATATACCTTATATAAATAAACACCCCTGAACTTGGTTAACTCATTGCTAAACAGCCAACACTAGTAGATAAGTACTACTGGAAAAAGTATTGTCTGGGCCTGGGACGGAGGGGGCTGGGAGGGATGGATACGTGTGTGTGCGTATGCGTGTGTGTGTCGGAGAGCAGGTTCCTTCCCCTAGACTCACATTCAGCTGTGTTGACTCAAAACCAATTCTGCCAGTGAAGCAGATGGGCCACAGTCTCAAGATAGATGGAAGATCCATCCCTGTGTTCTAGCTGAAATATGGTTAGTGTGATCAAAGTGCCAACCACTCGTGCCACCCAAAGGGGCCCGGGCTGCTTCCCCCCAGTCCAAAGTTATATCAAGCTCAGGGACTGAAGATACTGGGTTTACCCAGTTTCCTAGCTAAGTCCCTGGGAAGACTCATAGACACACTCAACCATGACAGCACAGATGGTACAGTCATCACCAGCCAGACCCAAAAAGGTAGTAGAACTATTGTCTTCAGCCCCTGTTCTTGGTTGTATCACCCCCATGGCATTGAAAACCAATGGGATCATGCAGTATTCAGAGGAATGTGATCCTCCTCACTTCTTACCTTGCTCCAGCCCAATTCTGTTGCACTCCTTTCCCTCTCACATAGAGAACAAGGCAGCCCAAAAGACTAGATGACACCAACAACCCTTGTCCTAAATTATCTGGATAAAAGCAACACTTTTGACTGAAATATATAGTTGATGCTAAAATTTATCTTAGATATAGACTTTCCAGATGATTTACTAGTGCAGACTTGCTACATTTGGTGATTTTTGGAATCTGAAATTTCAAAGCTCCAATCTGGAATGTACTGAAATGTTCCATCTTAAAGTGAAGGGTTAGCTATTAAATTGGAAGACAAACCAGGAAATTTCCTATTTAGCTCAACAGACATTTTTAAAGAATAGAGAAGTCAAGAGAGATAGGAAAATGATTTATCAAAATGAGTGATAATACACTAGTCTTCTGGAAATTTAAATCCGTCAATCAATGGGAGTATTGGGTGCTTACTGTGGTGCAGAGCATTGCATTAAGCACTTGGAAGAGTACTATACAATATAGTTGGCAGACATGTTCCATGCCCACAAGAAGCTTGCAGTCTAGAGGGAAAGATGACATTAAAATAAATTATAGATATGTACATAAAGGCTCCCAGGTTAAAGAGCCCAAGATACTAAACTCTGGAACATAACACCCAAAGCACTAAAAAAGAGGAACATAATTAAAATCTATGTCACTAAGCTTAATTCTAAATCAACTTCTAATTCCAGCCCAAGAGAAAGATAGGGATGGGGAAATAACAGGCAACTCAAAATTGCTCAGGAGTTGATATTTGTGGAATTAAGATTCCAAACTGAGAAGCCCCAGCTTTTATATTCTATATTCAAAGTCTCAGCTTTTCTTCTTGTAGTAAAGATTCTGTGAGAACTGTCTTTCTATTTAGCCTGTTTGAGGCTGCCCTAAGGATCAAATACATGTCAACACATGTCTTGAGAATACCCTGAATAAGACATTCACAATCAAGGTCCGAGCTCCTGCTTGAAGCAACCAGCCCCGACCTCAAAAAAAGCCCCCCCAAAAACAAAACAAACCCCAAACTGGTCATAGTTCTATGCTTGCACAGACTGGGTCATTTGGTCATAAATTCATGCTTCAGATGACATTTTTAAACACCACAGTCTCTGGGTAACAAGGTAAATCTCATTAATATCAAACTTTAATGGTATTATCAAGGTCCAGATATTCTTTAAGAAAAAAGTTCTCTATGTTTTACCAAGCATTCATCTCAGGAATAGCAGCAATCTCTCTTTGATATTTTCCTTCTGTTTAGATTATTCATGGGTCTGCCTAAGACCAAACAAGCTGGCACGGTCTGCTGCATCTCAGACTAACATTACCAAAGGAAGGAGTATGGTTCAGGCTTCTCAATTACCTGCTATTTTCACTCTCTTCTTTCCATCCCCCTTAGACAGTGGGTGGTTTTTAAATGTTAGATTTCCACTCCTGTATTATTCTTTAATGGGAAGGGATCCTTGGATAAAATTTTCAATATGCAGCATTTGATTTGGAGTTTTAAAATATCAAGCTTGAGGGTATCATTCTATCCCCTTCATGGACATCTTTCTTTCAAGGACAGTATGTGCTTTGTCCTGGAAATGGACAGCCTTACCGCATGTTCAATTCAGCAAAACTAACAATTTGCAATCCATCAGTGCCTTGGTAACAATCTCCACCTGGGAAAAATGTCCATATTTACTTCACTGGGAGTATGTCATTAACCAACGCCATTACTCTTGTATTTGTACTGTATTAATATTTGTTAAGCATTTAGAAGGTGTTCCGAGTGCTGGGGCAGATATAAAGACAGGTCAGTCTCTGTCCTCATGGGGCTCAAAGCCTAAGTTGGAGGGAGAACAGGAGGTACTGAATCCCCCTTTTAGAGATGGGAAACAGACACAAGAAGTTAAATGACTTGCTCAAGGTCACACAGAAGGCAGTGTAGAGCAAAGATTAGACAACAGGACCTCTGACTCCCAGGCACAGGTTTTTCCATTAGGCCATGATGCTGAGTGGAACCCATTAATGTTGGGGGTTTGGGGGAGGGTTGGGGGGTTTTTTTGTTTTTTTTTAGTTTTTTTTTTTAGCACTTTTCTATGTTATCTCACATGAGTTCTATTCAGCATGTGGGAACTGTGCCTACCTAGTTTGGCTGCAGATTAAATGTACAGTTCTTGAATAACATTTTCTTTGGGAGTCCTGAGTTTGATCATTCAAGGCAATACTGAAATTTTTGATGAGTGTTGGCTTTGAGAGATGGCTTTCTAGGGAAAGGAATTAATCCAGGTGCTCCAGAACCTCAACATGAATCTGAATCATAGGGGTTAGAATACGCTCATCAGAAGGTGTTTGATGAAGTTTTGGAACAGTCCCAGTTTTTCATATGTTTTGGTTAAAGGAAGTAATGCTGGCTTTACTGAGAAAACATACTAATGAAGCACCGGAAAATTAAAGTACCATAATATAAACATAAAATAGAGAAGCTCATAGCTCATCAGCTGAGCTTGAGCAGATTTCCATACATTTGCTAATTAATTCTATTTTGGGGGGGAGTTTATTGGTGGTCATAGCAATGTAAAAACAAATACTGAGAAGGATGTTGGAATGCTAATGAATTCTTATTTAACTCGTAACCTCAGAATTATATGGTGATAAATTAAAATGAATTCAGGTTTTATCATTCTTTCATCACAATATTTATCTAAAGAACCATTTTTTTTAGGTAGTCTGGGGCATGTGAAGTCTGTTTATTTGCAATTCTTTCATCCATAGAGACCTAGGATCAAACGCTGGAGACAAGTGAAAGTGAATTGGATCATCTACTTTTACATCTACTGGGAAATTTATCTTTGTCATAAAGTAAACTAAATATTTGGCACATTTGGAAGCTTATGCTCTAAGCAGATTCAAATTGGCACCAGACCTACCTGGCAGTCTCTAGGCTATGCCAAGATTATGAGTTTGAAAAAGTGTCTTCCTAAAATTTAACTTACAAGGTGTGTTTGAGAGAAAGAAGCAATTTCATCATAGGCCCAGAGGCATAAAGCTCTGTTAGTATTCAGTTCATTGGGGTAGTTAAGTGCCCACCCTATGTTTATGCAGGAAAATTTGAAAATGGATTACTAATGGAATATCTGTGAGAGGTAATGACTTGTTATGGATATATGCTTAATTGTACTTACACACACTGCGGATATGTGTGGTACAGTAATGACAATTGAAAAAAAGAGTGCTCTAGGAATCCCAACTGTTCAGTGATTTAAATACTGCTGGAAACAGGCAGTCAGGAATCAGAACTTTACCAGATAAATGGGTCCATACATGAAGTGAACAAAATGTTTGTTTGCTTTTTTAACAAGATTATTCTCATTTATAGGGTTCACAGTCATTTAACAGTTTATACTTTTGCTAACATTTGTACATTTTCCCAACAAAATTTAAGAAGTGTTGAATATAGGGCCCAAGCTATAAGATGCGTCTCTGAGCCATCGATGATGCAAAATGCCATATGCCAGCCAAGCTGCAGCACAAGAGGTTGAGTCAGAAACACAGCTTCAACTCTGAAGCTAAAGCTTCTTTTACCTTAACTAGGGACCCCTGATTTTTATTTAGAAAGAAAGTGGAGGCGGTTTTCTCTAAGCTCCCACAAGACCCCACTAGCAAAATCTGTTCAGATGCCACAATGTGATGTGCTTATACTAGGCTTATGTTAGTGGCTGCTCTGGCATTAACCATCCTGACAAATTGCAAAGAGAAATTCCTTAAAATGAATAGTGCCTGGTAAACAAACACTGATGAAAAGAGCCTTTAATCCCCTTCTGTCTCTGCCTCTGCATACCATGCTGTGGCTATTTCCAGGTGACTTTACTGCATTTCTCTACCTCTTCTTGTTTTATTAATTAGATGGAAGAAGCAAAGTACCTAAATACTTAGTGATATGAGAAATGTATCAGCCATTCATGCCATAAAGGAAATTCTTGTGCCACTATGGTCTAGAGGTAGTAGCTATTTGTTAAAATGCTGATTAGACTGTAAGCCCATCTAAGGGCAGGGCCTGTCTCGTTACCGATTTGTACATTCCAAGCACTTAGTACAGTGCTCTGCACATAGTAAGCGCTCAATAAATACTATTGAATGAATGAGTTCACTTTCATATCTTTAAAGCCACTCTGATCAGAATTTTAAAACCAATGATTTAAAGAAAAAAAATCGATTAGTCCTCCCTTCATATCAGGCAGTGGCTCGTGTCCAAATTTCATTCATCCTTTTTGCTGTTACAGTCTTCAAAGGCCTCTCCCTTCAGGGGAGTCAGCCTTTTTCAGACTGCTGCTTTGCCATGCTTTCCTGTCTTCTGACTGCTTCCCAAATGTCGTCTGCTAATCCACATCGAAGCTAACCTCAATTGATGGTTCGTTAAAGCATTTCTTCTATTCATTCTGCTTTGGAAATGACATTTTAAATGTGAGAGGAGATGTCTTGAGCCTGCATCTTCAAGGGGCCCTAAACCTCCATCTCTGCTGTGACTTTACTGAACGTAGTGGGAGGCATGCAACTGCAGCAGCAGAAACACAACCCTGCTTTCCCAGCTATGTTCAGTCACCTCAGCCAGTCCCCCAACCTTAGAAATTTTTCTTTTTATTATGGAATTTGTTGAGCACTTATGTGTCAAATACTGTTCTAAGTGCTGGAGTAGATTCAAGTTGATTAGATTAAACACAGTCCCGCATGGGACTCTGAGCTCATTATGGGCAGGGAATGATCCTGTTTACTGTTGTACTGCACTTTCCCAAGTGCTTAGTACAGTATTCTGCACACAATAAGTGCTCAGTAAATACAACTGAATGAATGGGACTCACAATCCAAGGTCACACAGGAAGCAACTACCTGCGGTGGGATTAGCACCCAAGTCCTTTGACCCACAGATCCATGCTCTTTCCACTAGGCTATGCTGTTTCTGGACATGGAACCTTAAGACCTACCAAGCCAGAAATGTCCTGCCTCTCCCTTACTTTCACCTTCTCTGAGAAAAGTAGATGATCTGAATTTTAAGGGATGGCAGCGGTTAAAGGATGAAGAACCAGAATAGGAAATACTATTAATTGTGGTCATTATTAAGTGCTATGTTCCAAGCACTGTGCTAAAACCTGGGCTACATACCAGAAAATCAGGTCTAGCACTGATGTTGCCTCATGGGGCTCAATGAGAAAAATCTGCCAGAAAGGCAGGAAGAGGCCCAGGAAATGCATTAGAAATCTCAAAGGAATATTTTAGAAATCATATAATTTCATGAAAGAGATAAAAAAATAATAGCCCTTGAAGCTATTTGTTGCCTATTGGTGAATAATAATGATGGTACTTGTTAAGCGCTTACTATGTGCCAAGCTCTGTTCTAGAACATTACAATGATGAAAAATAGCCTTTAAAATGCTGTAAGCTGTGTTTGTCTTTGTTACTAGTAATATGAATGGATAAAAGATGTCACCTGTCATATAAGCACTGCATTTCTCTCTTTCTCTTCCTCATATCAAACCTATGACCTCATACTCTCCTTCTTTTGAACTTCCTGTTCAGGATGTTATCTTCCCCAGCAGTAAGGAAGGGAAAGACTCCAACATATACATTTCAAGTAACATTCATAAAATGAAAGTACATAATAACCAGAGCTACATGAAATATGTACTCCAAGAGCCAAAATTAAACTGGAAAAATGTCTAAGTGTATAAGGTCAGAGCTAATAAACTGAACATAATCTCCTGTGCCTTACCGGACAAGAAATGAAATTTTAATGATCCAAGAAAACCCTGGATACTCAGTATTCTGGAATACAATACTAGTCACCTGAACAACTGCTGTGCTCCAGAAAGGTGGTGGGAAAGGACAAGAAAGAAAGTTTTGAGCTGCACTGTGGGCTTCATCTTTTTCTTCCTCTAGACTGAAGTTCACTGTGGCCACGTAACACATTTCCACCAACTCTATTATACTGTACCCTCCCAAGCATTTGGTACAGTGCTCTGCACACATTAAGGGCTCAATAAATATGATTGATTGATTGTGCTAAGATGCTCTCAAATTCAGAGTAGTCACTCCTTGAATTAAACCATTAAAGCTACTGGAGCTCAACTGCCAAAACAAAGATCCACATAGACATTTTCCAAAGTAAGATTTTTGGCTAATCAACACCTTATGGAGCTAGATGATCTCAGCGGTTTAGAAAGGTAAGCACATTTGGAAGTTGAACTATGACTATGCATCACTGAGATTCTGAGTAAATTATTCAGCATACTAAATGACTCTCTAATGTAACACTTCTGGCCTTTGTAGACCGGAAACTGGTTCTGGGCACCAACTGCTGCGTGATTTTATTCCTCCACCTGTGGATGTGTACACTCCCACACTGAGGAGGACATCTGCACATACACATGGATTAAAGATTACAGTATAGAAAAATTCCAGAGTGTGCCTGGAAGCTTCTCACAGTGAATCAACAAGCCAGGGCACATCAGCTGGAAACACAGTGCTTTTTACCTGAAAATATTAATCAAGCTTCTAAACTTCCTCTGAATCCTGGACATACTTTGCACAGTTAAAGAATGGGAATCAATATGAATATCTTTGAAGGTCTTCTAGAAGGTCCTTGATCATTTTAAGTAGAGACTCATGACTGAAGAATGGATTTTCTTTAGATAGAAAATTTAAAACTAACTTGGGCAACCAGTCACAGGAGCATTAATGTATGTGAAAAGTAGGTTTCCAAGTCAATTTCAATGTAAAATTATAGTTCCCATGTGATTCTTTCCATAAAATGATCAATAAACCCCTAAAATGGCCTGAATGTCTGATACCAACTTGAAGTCCCCAGACCATTTTCTAAAAGGGAAAGCTTCCTCCATCTTGATTCCACAGAACAGCTACCCATACATGACAAGATCAATTTGAGGTCATAATATTGTAGTCTCACAAAACATTCATTTACAATTTTCCTTTCTGTATGCCAAAAATCCTTCAGTGACTATGACCACTTCCTGTTCTCAATTATAGTAAATGCAATAGAAATTTAGGAAGCGGCAGCATAATTAAGTCAGATGATATCATAGGAGGTTTTCATCTTCTAAAAAATAGGCTTCTGCATTCATCCAAATAGCAAAACACAGCAGAAACAGCCTTGTACCCTCCAAAATGTGGTTATTTATCGAGGAAGAAATCACAGGCTTGGTGGAACCGTGAAGAATATTTTTGATGGATAAGGGGTAGAATCCCATGCCAATCACTAAAATTTGTTACTTTCAGAAATTTGCAACAGAATCCAAGTTGAGAACCCTCAAATGAATACCAAAAGCCACATGCCAACCCTGACCATTCTGTTCCCTCATCTTAGTAAAAGCAATGGAAATATTGTTCTACAACAGGGGAGATAACTGATCTGTTATTTCCTTTTTAAAATGAACCATCTGCTAGCCCAGAAAAAATACAACTCATTCTAGAAACTTCAATGCAATCCTAGATAAGTTATTTTATTGAAGCCTGACAAAAGCTTTGGTCCATATCAAAATAAAACATAAATCAGTGGTATTTATTTATTATGGTATTTGTTAAATGCTTACTATGTGTCAAACACTCCCTAAACCCTGGGGTAGGTACAAGTTAATTAGGTTGGACACAGTCCCTGTCCTGCAGGGGGCTCACAGTCTAAGCAGGAGGAAGAATGGGGAACTGAGGCACAAAGAAGTTAAGTGACTTGTCCAAGGTCACAAAGCAAGAAATTGGAGAGCCAGAATTAGAACCCATGTCCCTTGACTCCCAGGCCCATGCTCTTTCCACTAGATCACGCTGCTTCTCATGCTTACTGTGTTGCAGAGCACTGTGCTAAGCAGTTGGGAGAGTACAGTTCAACAGAATGGGTCGACAATTCCTGCCCACAGGGAGCTTACAGACTAAAGGGGAAAGACATATTAATATCAATAAATACATTATGGATATGTACATAAGTTCTGTGGGGCTGTGGGTGGGGCATGAGTATCAACTGCTTAAATGGTATAGCCACAGATGAGTGGCAGCAGAGAAGCAGAGAGAAATTAACAGATTCAAACAGGAATTGTAGTCTGATTGGAGACTCTACTAGTGGGCACTAGAGGTGTTCTTCTGACCAGGAACTCCAATGTTAAACCATCTGCCTGCTTCACAGTCTTTTCCAAGGCCATCCCAGGTAATCTCAGGACACACTGCCAGAGCTATGAATATCACTGGCAGATTAATTATGCATGAGAATCAATTATGTGTAAATGAGGCTGCAACCCCACATAGCAATTATGACATTTATTAAGTGCTTACCATGTGCCAAACACTGTTCTAAGCATTAGGGTAAGTAGAAGGTAATTAGGTTTGACACAGTCCTTTGTCCCATGTGGGGCTCACAGTTCTAATCCACATTTTACAGGTGAGGTAACTGAGGCACAGAGAAGTGAAGTGACTTGCCTAAGGTCACACAGCAGACAAATGGCAGAGCAGGGATTAGAACCCAAGTCCTCTGACTCCCAAGCCCATACCCTTGCCACTAGGCCACAAACCCTTAATGAAAACATCAGAGTCCATATATTTCTGAGACAAATCTGGTTGAACTGCGACCAAAAGGGAGTATAAATCCTCTATCGGATGACTGAATAAAAGGTAGTTGTGATTGACTCTTGGTGGACACCTGGAATTTCTAAGCTTATAATGTTTTTCTTGACAATGCATTTTAAAGCTTTAAATTGAGTTGCAGAGTATGTTCTATGCATTCTCTAAGAAGTCTATGAGGATTGCTTCAACATGCGGCTTCCAGCTTTACAGGGGCAAAAATGTTAAAGATCTGCAGCTTCAACAGTTGAAGGGCCTTATTATATTCAGTCCCTGTTTCATGTGTGAAAGAGACTTAAGTGGTGAATAAACTGTCAGAAGTTCTAAACAGGTGTCTGTCACTTGATGGTAGGTAACAAGGGCATAAAAATCAGGGTGGCCCCTAGAATAAATGCTAACTTGTTTAGTGAAGTTTATTAAAATGCTCAGTGATCGGTGCAGTTTCATTACTACCACAATTTTCCTTAGACCCCAACATTCATTCATTCAATAGTATTTATTGAGCGTTTATTATGTACAGACCACTTGAGATACTGAACTAATTATTGAAAAGAATGCCAGTGCTCTATACTGGCAATCTCTCAGCCAGTTGAAACGGTGTAGGTTCATTCGATAGTATTTAATGAGTGCTTACTATATGCAGAACATAGTACTAAGTGTTTGGAATGTACAATTCGGCAACAAGCGACCAGCCCCGCCCCATAATGGGCTCACAGTCTAAACGGGGGAGACAGACAGCAAAGCAAAACAGAACAAAACAAAACAAGACAAAGGAAGGCTTCAATATTCCACCAGAGAGCAACAGAGAGCAACAATTTGAACTCCATCATCGACATTAATGGTACTTATTGAGTGCTTATTTTTGGCAGTGTACTGAACTAATTGCTACTGAGTGCACTGTACAACAGAGATGATAGACACATTCCCTGCCCACATCAAGCTTCATCATCTCTGGTGGCAAGTAATTCATTCATTCATTCAATAGTATTTGAGTGCTTACTATGTGCAGAGCACTGTACTAAGCACTTGGAATGTACAATTCGTCAACAGATAGAGACAATCTCTGCCCCTTGATGGGTTTACAGTCTAATCCCGGGAGACAGATGGATAACAACAAGACAACTTGATCACAATAAATAGAATCAAGGGGATGTACATCTCATTAACAAAATAAATAGGGTAATAAAAATACATACAAATGAGCACAGTGCTGAGGAGAGGGGAAGGGAGGAGGAGGAGAAGCAGAGGGAAAGTGGGGAAAGCAGACTTATCTGAGGGGAGGTGAATGGGGAGCAGAGAAGGAGCAGAGGAAAAGGGGACATATGGACCACAAGCCCCAGGACTCTCCTTGCTGCTAGCCTGTATAGTGCATAGTAATGCATAGTGGGGGAAGGTACAGTTTTCCTTTTTCATTTACTTTTGAAAAGCAGGTCATTTTAAAACACACTGAAAACTATACCCATCTCCCTTCTACCTCTCTCAAAACCAAGTTCATCAAATCCCTGGAATGGACAGGCAAAAAACTCCACCTTCTAGATAAACTGATTAAAACCTTCAGAAGATCAAGGAAAAAAAATGCCACGGGTAGATGGCAGTGGGACAAAGAAGGAAAAAGAAACTTTATGCTCAGATACTCCTCTTTGGCAAAAGAATGACACTGGTGCCATGAATGTGGGATGGAGTTATAGGATCACAAAGAGGGGCAATCCCCACTTGAGCCAATTCAGATGCTGTTTATCTTTTTTCATCCATTTCCATCTGCCCTGGACCGATAATGGACAATCAAGGCCTAATTAGTGTCTACTATTGCACTTCCTGACAATAATGCATGTCTTAATCCAGATTCCAATCTTCCCCCACCCTTCTATTTTAATGGTGTTCTGAAATTAGTAATATCAAATTGGATAAGAAAAGATATTTTCATCAATCTGGAGGATTCACTAGAGAAACAATGACTGAGTTAACATGATGTTGTTGCCAAGCATCAAAGAAAGCAGTTTTTGTAATTGTCTTGCTCTTCACTAACTCAGTTTTCTGTTGGGTGGCAGGACTTTAAACATTAATTATCACAGAGTGCTAAAGAAGAAGGAATTTTCCCCTTATTTACTTTTAGTTTTTATGTACTCAAAAGCATATCTGATTTAACAGTAAACTCACTTTTCAGATATTTTTATGGTCACATTATAGCAGCAAACATGAGATTTTGATGTGTCACAATAATATAGAGTCATCCTGTGTACTCAAAGGCCACACCCCAGACAGACAGATATTTTAGAGCAACAGGGATGAATATCGAGTGTTTAAAGGATAAATCACCTATCACATAATTCATTTACAGTGCTTTCGACCTTTCGAGCCAAAAGTGGGACCAAGTTTAAGAACCCATTTTCAGGTTCTTATGAAATTACTGTCCTTTAATTTGTGGACCAAGAGAAATTGGAATCTAATCTCTGGAAGCAAAAAGCTGTTTCTGAAGAAACTCATTTTACCTTAATTGCACAACTCTGATTTTGTCATTCTGGTTAACACAATGAGGGAGGAGGAGGATGGGGAGGAAGGAAGCAGGGGTGATGGAAGGGGAGAGGATGTGTGAGGGTCAATCTTCAGTGGGATTATCCAAATATCATTTGCTCAACTCTTACTATATCATATTGATAATTATGCTGTGTGGCCTCCTAAGTTTGGTTCTGCCTAGGATCTGCAATTCCTCAAATATATAAATGAAGGAAAAGCTTCAAAGCTACATTTTTCATCCTCTTGATTTTTTTTTCTTGTCACATTTGAACTCATTTTGAACAATGGAAAAAAAAAAGAAGAAAATGCTTTATGAATTACCACATTGCTTGGAGTGTCTGGTGTCATCTTTATTCAGCTAAAAAGAGCCATCAAGATTCATATAGAGAGATAGATTTGGAAGATTTGATTTCCTAAGAGAGTAAGCAGATCAGCTAGCATTCTTAATGTACTAATGTACCCCTCCTCCCTTCTCAGTCCTCAATTCTCTCCCAACCTCAAATATATAATAGAGATAGAACAGATCTAACAATGGAGGCATTGGGTGCCTCTTCACAATCTGTAAGGCTAATGAGCCTCTTGATTTGGTTTCATTATGAATGTTCCACCGCTGGCACTGGTCTTTGGTTCTGCCCCTGGTTACATCAACATCCACTTCCAAGCATGATGATGCATTACTAACATTCTCAGATGCCAAATCTCTTCTTTACACTCACTTTTTTATTCTAATATCTATGAGATTTTTTTTCTTTTCATGGCTTCCCCCCTCTGAGAGGCAAACAAATCTAGATTAAAAAGTAATGAGACTATTAATTAGAGCCTTTCTACAAGTAGGTTGCTCTGTTTGGGTGTTTAATCCTCTGTTGTTTCCTTCTCTGTCTCTCTCCCTTGGTCTCCATTAGGGTTCTATGCGTGTTCAGTGAAATTAATTCTGGTTTACACAGATTACAACAGGAGGCAAATACCTTTAGCTTTGAAAAAACACAATCCACTGACAGTTAAAAAATCTTGGGAAATCACAATTCTTTTCTTTCATCAGGTATTCAGAAAAGCAATTATCAGTTTTAAAGTTGTTATTGCAAATGAATGATTTTAGAATAGTTGTACTATTAATGAGAAATCAGACATATAAAAGATTGATAGGAAGATCAACAATGACTGAGCCCCTTAAAGAACTAGATAATCTCACTGGTGTGAGCAACAGTCAAATGTCCTTCTTAGGCTGGGCTGGTGGGTCTCCCCCCTCTACCTTCTCTATAGAATCTTGACAGTTTTCTACCCTACCTATCCCCAAGAGGCGGGTAGGTATTCTTCAGGACTTACTCAAGTGAATTCAGCCTGCCTTCCCTTTTTCCTCAAAAAGTGCTCAAGTCAAAGGCTGGAAGAGTAACTAATTCCTGGCAGTGTGGAAGGGAATGAAGACATTCCACTATCTGTAACATAGCTTTAGGTCTCATCTATTTTGACCACATCATAATGTTTGTATTTGTTAAGCACTTACTAGGTGCCGAGCATTGTTCTAAGCGCTGGGGGAAATACAGGGTAATCAGGTTGTCCCATGTGGGGTTCACACACTTTTAATCCCCATTTTACAGATGAGGGAACTGAGGCACAGAGAAGTTAAGTGATTTGCCCACAGTCACACAGCTGACAAGTGGCAGAGCCAGGAGTCGAGCTCATGACCTCTGACTCCGAAGCCCAGGCGCTTTCCACTGAGCCACACTGCTTCTCCACATCATGAGAAACCACGGGAAAATGAGTACATTTTGGAAGTAGGTGTATTTTCCTGTGTTCATATACAGGATTAGAAGATTCCCTTTTGCCATACAGATCAACCGGTCTCAAATGTGCAATCATTTTGCTGCACATTTGAATCCTTGCTAGTTGATAATGTATACCTTATCCTACTTGACAGGGGTTGTTTTGAAATTATTTGTCTTGTAAAGGAGAAGCAGCCTGGCTTAGTGGAAAGAGCATGGACTTGGGAGTCAGAAGCCGTGGGTTCCAATCCCCATTCTGCCACTTGTCTGCTGTGTGACCTTGGGCAAGACACTTAACTGCTCTGTGGCTCAGTTACCTAATCTGTACAATGGGGATTAAGACTGTGAGCCCCATATGGGACAACTTGATTACCTTGTATCTACCCCAGTGCTTAGAACAGTATTTAACAAATACCATAATTATTATTATTATTATTATTATTAATAAAGACCACTGGGATCATCCTGTTATACATTACAACCACCCCCAGTTTCACGTCGATCATGTTATGACTTGAAATACTCAGTGAGATGGATGCACTATTCTAGATGAACATTTCAGTTACTGGTGCTACTAAATGATATACCATTGCACAAAAACCTTTTTTGAATAATTCACTCATGGGGGCACTTGAATTACTGAAGGGCTAATAGAGAAACTCTCCTGCAAATAACCTCCTGCAAATAACATAATGTGGAATCTGGATGAAAAACAAAACAAATCTATTTTGCACTCTTGATTGCCCTGGGCATGAAATATTTTCCCAGGAACTTCGGCTTTGCCTTGCTTTATAGATTGCATTCTGGCTCAATGCAAGGGCTGTATCAGGCAGGTTTTCAATTGCTATCATACCCAATCATTATCTTATTAAAAACTGATAAGGAATTACACATGCTAAGGGCGGAAATGCCAGAACAAGTACTAGCCACTGATCTCTATCTCTGTTCACTGACTCCTCATTCTGCTTTTAAAGCAATGAGTACCCAGAAATAAGGAGAGCCTCAGATCCAGGGCAGATGATCAATAAAGAATGGAAATTCCTCATTTGTCACAAGGACCGGCAAAAGCTGGGGCTATTGCCATGTGGTTGCACTGGGACTCCATGGGGTAGAACCTCCCTTCTCTACCCATTATCACCGGGGCAGAGACCACTGGAGCAGAGTGTGAAAGAGCAATCTGTAGGACATTGGGGAAGCTGTAGCAGTCACACTCTGAAGGGCCCTGCCAGAAGTAGTAAGCAGCTTAAAAACTGCTCCTTTCATCAGGAATGCATGCCAGCTCTTATTTCTCCTTATGCTGTTGCTGCTGTTGTTGATGTATCATGCTCGCTCTTCTAACCCTACGATTTCTTTCCCTGTGTGTCCAGTAGCTGTATTGTCCTTTCCAAGCACTTAGTACAGCATTCTCTCCATTAGTACAGTGTACAGTACAGTTCAGGGATGACATAAAATGACCACAGCATGATCCCTGCCCCCAGGCAATCCAAGCACATCTTCTCCAAGAGGTCTTCCCTGAAAATGCCCCCATTTCTTCTTATCCCAGCCCTTTCTTTGCACTCAGATCTGCACCCTTATTTAACCCTCCCTCAGCTCCATAGCACTTTTAAACATATCCATAATTTATTTATATTAATGGCTGTATCTTTCTCTAGACTTTAAGCTCATTGTGGGCAGGGAACGTATCTAAGTGCTCAATAACTATGATTGAATAAATGAATGAATGAATCAGTTTCCCCTCCTCCCTTGCTTTTGTAGAGACCTCTGTAGGCCTTGTGCCTTTCCCAAGGCCTTAGTATACTGTTTTACAAGAAGTAATTACTTTTTATTTAATTCTAAATATGAAAAGGACTCTAAGCCCCTCATTCCTGTATTGACAAATCATATGTTTATTGCCTAATACAAGTTATGACCTGTCCCAGATTCACAGATCCTCAAACACCTATTCCAGATTATAACATAGAAGTGTTAGAAAAATCAAATCAGAGAAAAGGAAGCCTCATGAAACCTAAAATGCAGCATGATTACAAAGAATATTTAGAGAGTCTCAAACAAGAAAACTGATTAATCTACATGAAAATCATAAATTCATTATTATTAATACATTTATTTATAGCCCTTAGCTTTGAGTCATCTTTTGGGTAAAGTCTTTTGGCTGAGATAACAGGAATTCAAAAGACGGGGAAAAAGAAGGAAAACGAGGATGTTATTTGTTCTTTTTTCCTCTCAAAAGGACCAGTCCTGTTGTTATCAGGGCCAGAGCCTATGAGCAGGGTAATGCTCCTCACTAACACTGCTTCCAAAGCAGAAAGGTCTGTGAACCGCTATTTGAATTAGATCACTTCACATAGTCCATTTCAGTCCTCAGATGGTTTGAAACTAACCTATTTCTCCTTCTGCTAGCCAAGGCCCTGTGTTTGTAAGAGAGATGCCCAATTTCACAAATGACCTCCTCAGAAATTTGGGACAATTCACTTGTGGGCTGAGGTCTTATGTCCTCCTGTATTTCAAGAAGAGGATGACATTCTCCAGCTCCTATGTAGGGAGGTTTCTATAGTTAGGTGCTTGTAAAGCTCTTCAGAAGAAAAATGTATGTTCATGGGAGATTTTTTGGCCACTATCATGTTAGATTCCCTCTGTGATAAGCTATATGTGCACATTAATTGGAATTACCAAGCATATATTCTCTTTGAATACCAGGTAGAATATATATTACTTTAGGGTTTTATACATGTTTAGGGTTAACCCCATGATACAGTGTCCAATTATTTTTGAGGGATAGTGGATTTTGTTTCACTACCAAGCTTGTAGTATTCCAAGATGAGTATGCTATTTTGCTCTTTTCACTCTAGTACCTTAAACTTTGAGGTCCTATTGTACTAGCAAATCCCTATCTCAAAAGACCAGTTAAAATTATTCCAGGACAGCTCAGTTGACCTTTAATCAAAGATCCATCCCACTGATTTAGCAATTCAGGTTAGTCCATTAGGGAAGAGTTCTCCATAATGGATGGAAAAAAAACCCACAAAACCCCAAAACAGTCTGAGGATGGTTTGTTTACAAATTGCAGAAGTAAGGCACAGAGATTTAAATGATGGGTCAAAATGCTCAGTAAGTGAACTGCAAAGCTAAACCCCTACTGTGGCCCCAGGCTACACAAAACATGATGCTCCCCAAATTACAGATTATTATTCAAATTGATTGCCTATGTAAACACATTTGCATTGTTGATCCTATGTTGGAGAGCTAAGAAGATCATCTAGCTATTTACTGCTCCAATTATAGCCCATTATTCTATATGGACTATACAGTCTTTTCCACTACATTGCATGATTTTACAGTCTTGGCTAGAGGACCACAGCCAAATAGGAGAATACAATTACCATAAAGTGGCTACGAGTAGGTTATAACATGACTGAATCATTCAATCAGTCCCAGTCCCATTGGTTGAGTTTGAGTTGTAGTGTAGCCTAATGGAAAGATCATGGGCTTGGGAGTCAGAGGTGGTGGGTTTTAATCCCAGCTCTGCTACTTGTGTGCTGTGTGACCTTGGGAATCACTTAACTTCTCTGTGTCTCAGTTACCTCATCTGTAAAAGGGGGATTAAAAGTGTTAGTCCCACATGGGACAACCTGATTACCTTGTATCTACCATTGCACTTAGAACAGTTCTTGGCACAAAGTAAGTGATTAACAAATGCATTATTATTATTAACTAGAGACTTGGAGGGTGATGATAAGAAGATTGAGAAGGGAGAGCAAGAGCTTGATCTTACAATTGCCATTTGCTTGCTACAAACCATTTAGATATTGCCTGTTTATTTTTTTTTAAATACACCTGAGCCAAAGGGGCCAGATCTACTTTCTTAAAAGTCCCGATAATGATAATTATGGTATCTATTAAGTGCTTACTATGTGCTGAGCACTGTTCTAAGTGCTGGGGTAGATACAAGATAATCAGGTTGTCCCACGTGGAGTTCATAGTTTTAATCCCCATTTTACAGATGAGGTAACAGAGGCACAGAGAAGTTAAGTGACTTGCCCACAGTCACCCAGCTGACAAGTGGCAGAGCCGAGATTCAAACTCACCCAGCTGACAAGTCGCAGAGCTGGAATTCGAATCCATGACCTCTGACTCCCAAGCCCAGGCTCTTTCCAGATATATGAAAGAATCCATCTCATCCTTGTTTGGGCAACACAGACACAGTGGAACCAGATGTCAGGGCCATCAGATGTAGGGCAGAAAACATGAGTTAGGCTTGTGGCTACTCAATATCAGGGACCTGGCCTTCTGAATATCCTAGCCCTGTTAACTCCCCCACCAAATCTCACTACCACCTAGTAAAGGCCTTGTGCCCCTCTTCACCAGACCCTTTTTTTCCCAGTGAAACAATAGGTGATATTGCAATTTGTGCTTAAAGCAGTGTCTGCAGGAATGCAACTAATAATAATAATAATAATAATGTTGGTATTTGTTAAGCGCTTACTATGTGCCGAGCACTGTTCTAAGTGCTGGGGTAGACATAGGGGAATCAGGTTGTCCACGTGGGGCTCACAGTCTTAATCCCCATTTTACAGATGAGGGAACTGAGGCACAGAGAAGTTAAGTGACTTGCCCACAGTCACACAGCCGACAAGTGGCAGAGCTGGGATTCGAACTCATGAGCCCTGACTCCAAAGCCCATGCTTTTTCCACTGAGCCACGCTGCTTCTCCAATTGTGTTCTGGCAGAAATGAGAGCACTTATTTCAGAGTGAGAGCAGTGTCCCTTATTTCCCTGTTACTATAACCGTTAGAAATTTGGTGCCTTTATGTGCCAGGTCTCACCCAGTTAATAAGGACCTGTTCTGCAGTTAGCTTCATTTTAATATTGGGCAAGGCTCCCAAATTCAATTTTGGGTCAAGCATATCGAACTCAATATCCACATATATTGCTGAAATCACTCTGGATGCAAGCCCAGTTCCTGTCAGAGATAACTTTTCCGGCAACTGCTAGCTTTGGCTGAGAATTTCATCCTTCTGCAGTCCTGGACTTTAAGGGCATTAAGGCAGCAAATACTTGAAATCATAACTGAGGGGAATGTTATGTTACAAATAATATGGAATCCTTCAAATCCAACCTATTGCTCATTGCAAATAACAAGAACAGCAAGACAAAATGCTCATAGAAAGTTGAATCACTTTCACCATGAAGATCCATTTGGGGGGGTTTAATTAAGGATATCTCATTGTCTACCTGGGATTGGACTTTTGTAAGCAATGTTTCTCATCTGTTCTTGTACCATTTCCTGTAGTGATAGTAGTATAAATAATATTTATTGAGCAACTTAGTTCAATGTACTATACAAATGTTTGGGAAGTAATGAGAGAAGAAGTGGCATGCTTCCTACTCACAAGGAACTTATATTCTAATTGAAGAGACATAAAAAATACTTACAAATAGAGACTACTCTATTTTAATATGCAGTTGAACACTCACATGCTAAAGTGCCAAAGATGGGTACTAACAATCTCAAAAGTGCTTGATGTGGTAGATAGGTTTATATAACAGAGTATTGGGAATTAATCCAGGAAGGCCTGTTGGAGGAGGTGGGATTTTAAGATGGCTTTGAATGTAGGGAGAATTGTGGTCTGTTTGATTTGGGGATAGGGGGAGTTTTAAGCCAAAGGAACAGGGTGAGTGAGGGGATATTTGGGGGGGAGGTGGCCGAGGGAGGCACATGGAGAGTCGTGAAAGAAGTAGAGTTATCAGATGGGCTTGGGCAGAACCAAGAGAACCAGCCGGAGAATAGTGGGAGAAGAGAGCAGAAAGATAAGGTGGGGCATTCTTGCTTCTTTCACAAATCAAACATGATTTTCTTTCACAGAATTATGGAAGCTGATGGTAGTCTGGCATATGACTCACTCCTGTATTGTAATTTGTTCTTTTATTTAACCCTCATTTCCTGATATTAAATCAGAGGTGGCACCCATTCTAAATATCTAGGATTTTTCCAAACATCACATGCATATGTGTGACAGTACGTCTGTCAACTCCTATTCCAACTCCAGGAAGCAGCGTGGCTCAGTGGAAAAGAACCTGGGCTTCGGAGTCAGAGGTCATGAGTTCGACTCCCAGCTCTGCCACTTGTCAGCTGTGTGACCTTGGGCGAGTCACTTAACTTCTCTGTGCCTCAGTTACCTCATCTGTAAAATGGGGATTAACTGTAAGCCTCACGTGGGACAACCTGATCACCCTGTATCTCCCCCAACGCTCAGAACAGTGCTCGGCACATAGTAAGTGCTTAACAAATACCAACATTATTATTATTATTCCACTTGCTGTGTCAGTGTCTAGCGGATGGAAATTTGTGTGCAAGGAGAACATAAGATGTGGTGTGCACAGAAAACTTGACGGTCTGCACAGTCCAACTCTGTTTCCAAGTTTATTCCACCTAAACCATTTTAGACAGGCCAATGTCTTTGCAGTTCTTAAAATTCTTCAGGGGAAAAAGATACAACATCCCTTGTCACCTTGGTCAACTGATTTACTATTAGAAATTTCAAGACTGTTTAGAACAACCTAGTTCACAGAACATCAATATTGTAATATATTTCTTCTAAGACCCACTCAAATTATGATTGATGTTTACAGACCCTGCTATTTTTATCAATAAATGCCCCACTCTACAAGCTCATATTTCTAATATTATTATAAATCTATGTTTGTAGCTTTTTTTGCAAATCCTATCAAAACATCAGAAGAGGAAAGAGCTGACTAGCAAATACATCATTATTACTCTTACTTCTAACTGAAGCCTGCAAATAATTTGAAGGGATTCTAAGACCCTGACTTATTTTCTCATTTTCAACCTGGCTTTGACACCCCTCTCTAGTTTTTGGTTCTGGTTGAACTCTTTCCCTTACATCTTGTCTCACCTGTTCTAGGTTCCCCATCAGTGGTGGTTCATGACATTTCTGAGCTCCCTTGTTGCTGTCACTCAACCTGGAACCCAAGTTTCCCCTAGTTTTCTGCTTGTAATTTCTTCTCAAATATCCATCTTTTTATTTTCTTAGAGGCTAGTTTCATTTTTTTCTGTCTTTGAGATTTCCTTCCTGATCCTGTAATCCATTGTCATCTGCTTCTTCTGCTTTAAGGATTCTCTTCTGTTTTTGCTTAGCCAGTCAAGATCTTCTCTGACTCTCAACTCTTTTCCCTTTCTAAGGTGTTTCTCTTAGGAGTATTTCCCTGCTGAGAATTTCCCACCTCTTTTTCCTGTTCCTACCTTTCCCTCTATTGTTTCTATTTTTCCCACTCTCCATTTTTCTCACCCGACTTTCTCAGCTCCAGGACTTCTCTTTTTGAAATGAACTTTCTTCCTGGGCCCTATTAGTCCTGCTTTATTTTCTCCCATTTAATACTCAGTCCCCACACCAGCCTCTTGCTCTAAAAGAGTTTCTGCACAATAGCCACCTCTACTCTGTTCCTCTTTATAACAGCAATGAGCCTACACATTTACACTGCACTTTCAAAGTTAAGGAGAAGATGGGTGGGAACATTTGATTAGGATCATGGATTTTAGGGAATCAGATTAGTAAAAATGGAAAAAAAATCCAGACCCTTATTTGCAGGAATTCTTACTCCTATTTTTAAAGGGGCTATTAAACATTTAAGTGACCTGCTTACCCTCAAGCAAAGGATGATCTGCAAAGATACATCCATAACTCCCAACCTAGTGTCCTTTCCCCTAAGAAATCATAATATAAACCTTACACCAAAATAAGCAGATATCTCCAGAATTGAATGTTGTCACAAGATTCTGCCTTGTACACAGCAGAGTGTACAATAGTGCATGGAGAAAAGGGAAGAAAAAAACAAAATCAAAGCTTATGTCCTTCGGTAACTGTCAAGAAGATCATGGCAACAGTGTAGCTTAAATCTCAGGGGAAAGTGGAGGCATGTCAAGCCTTCTATAGGGTTGTGAGGCCTTGACACCTCACAGATATGCCCTTGACACCTCACAGATATGCCATACAACTCCTTGGCATCACCTCATCATCTATAAGCCTTACTCTGCTCACTCCATCTCAACTTTTCTGGGTGGGACACAGGTGGAGGATGGATAACAGAAGGTTTTCCAAACAGCTAATAATAATAATGTTGGTATTTGTTAAGCGCTTACTATGTGCAGAGCACTGTTCTAAGTGCTGGGGTAGACACAGGGGAATCAGGTTGTCCCACGTGGGGCTCACAGTCTTAATCCCCATTTTACAGATGAGGTAACTGAGGCACAGAGAAGTGAAGTGACTTGCCCACAGTCACACAGCTGACAAGTGGCAGAGCCAGGCTTCGAACCCATGACCTCTGACTCCGAAGCCCGTGCTCTTTCCACTGAGCCACGCTGCTTCTATGGTTATTTGACATGGGCTGACTGGAAACAAGGGGGAAAAAATGCTCTTTGCACCAATTCAGGAAATGCTGAATGCTGCAAGACAGTTGTGGCAAAACTCAAAGTAGGGTCAGGGCCTAAAGCTACAACTATACTATTATTTTGTACCTGTTGATATAGCATCTGTTTGTCCCACATGGATCCTTTCTGCCAACTCTATCCATTGGTAAAATTAATTATTGTGTCGTCATTGAATTGATAAGGACAACTATGAAAAAGCTTTGTCACTTTCTACAAAGAGCAGTTATGTTTCCAAATATATCCCACTTTGCTTGCAATGGAACTGATACTCTGACTTCTAGCAGCACACAGGTTATATGGCTTAACTAAAGTACTTGGTTGAGGCCTTTCGATTTTACATCTCGATATATGAATTTTGACTGCTGCTCAAAGCCTCTGAGATTTGCAAAATCTGCTAGTAATAGGCTTCAGGGATAGATTAAAATAGGCCCCTGAGTTAATTCCATATTCTTGCTACTCACTAGTCCTGGTCCTGCACCTTCCAGTGCATTTAAAAACATCTGAAACATGCACTGGAACAATGAATTTAATAAATTTAAATACCAAACCATTGCTTAAGGTATTTAGCTGTTACACTTTAACAGTACATCATATTCATGCAACATGAACAAAGAAAAGAACTGGAATACTGCATCAGCAAATGACGACGAGGCAACACACACCCTATAAACCTTTTGGGTGGCCTGAACAGAAACTTCAATTAAAACCAAATGTTTCAACATCTACCCATCCAATAAAACATACCTGTCAAAATTAACCTCATAGCTAGCAATTTCAGGAACAAAGCCCTGATGAACAGGAAAGTAACCCAGACTAGCCACAAGCTGGGTAATAGTAGAATACCAGTTTGTTTCATCTTTTACACGCTATGAGTGTTCTGACGTTTAGCTGAAACCGTGTGCTCAAAGATTCCAGGGCTCTGATTAATTGAAAAATCAATTCAATTTGTAGCACCTTCCAATATTGGCATTTATTTTAGTTTTTGTGTCATTGAAATTTTTTAGGGTGTGAAGCTGATTTTTATGAATAAATGATTAAAAAAAATCAAATTAGCACTTGACCAAACTTTTCTTCTATGTTTGCATGTTTGGGTGAATGGATATGCAACATGAGCAAAGTCACACTTTGCTTCTTTGGAAGAGGAATTTGCAGGCAGGAACATGCTGAGCACATCTGCACATAAACACCTAATTGCTTCTTCGGATTTCTGCGCACCTCCCTATCTGTCTCCCAGCTAGACTGGAAACCAAACCGACTCTAATCAGAACCCAGTGCTCCGGAGGTTTTAGTGTCTAATCACTTTACTATGTGACCTTTTTATTGGCCAGAAAATCCTTATATCCCTCCCCACCCCCCTCAAAATCTCCTTAACAGCAGCTACATTCCAATCGATTGGGTGAGATGAATGTTATTTACACTTCAGTTTGCACCTTTATAGAAGATCTCATAAGGGAATAAATCCACACTTCTCATTGCAGTGGTACATACGGAAGTCTGGTGTTGTTAAGAGGAGGTGTTAGACACGTATGGGAATGTATAAGTTACAATCACACCTAAACCTCAAAGATTTCCAAGTGATAGAGTTGGAGCATTAAAAGGGAGCACAGAGAGATGGCAGAGATTAACTACTCTTAGCTTTTTCTTCATTCCTGTCTATTTGATGATGTTGTGAAGTAAAAGCTATTCTAAGTTTGTCTTAAACTGACAGACTATGGGGAAGTATAAAATATATCATACAATTATCATATTAAATACAATGAACTCTATTTCATATGCTTCATTCATTCATTCCTATTTACTGAATGTTTACTGTGTGCAGAGCACTGTACTAAGCGCTTGGGAGAGGACAGGAGACATTTCCTACCCACAATGAGCTTATAAATCACATGACATTAAAACTAGTAATTTAAAAGATACTTCAGTAGCATAATAGAAAGAGCATGGGCCTGGAAATCAGAGGACCTGGGTTCTAATCCCAGCTCTTCCAGCTGCTTGCTGTGTGACCTTGTGTAAGTCATTTCACTTCTCTGTGCCTCACTTTTCTCAACAGTAAAAAGGGGATTAAATACCTGTTCTCCCTTCTACGTAGGCTGTGAGCCCCATGTGGGACAAGGACTGTGTCCAACCTAATTAACTTGTACCTACCCCACCGCTTAGAACGGTGTTTATTAATAAAACTAATAATAATACTAATTGTGATATTTGTTAAGCATTTGCTATGTGCCAGGCACTGTACTAAGTGCTGGGGTGAATACAAGCCAATAGGGTTGGGCATAGTCTCTATCCCACATGGGGCTCACAGTCTTAATCCTCATTTTACAGACGAGGTAGCTTAGTCTCAGAGAAGTGAAATTACTTGCCCAAGGTCACACAGCAAACAAGTGGCAGAGCTGGGATTCAAACCCAAGTCCTTCTGACTCCCAGGCCCATTCCCTCTCCACTAGGCCACTCTGTTAGCACTTAACAAATACCATTAAAAACTTAGAAATTATATTTTTCCCCCTTTGGAAAAGCAGACATTAGCCCTAAGCTTTAGATCAAATGTAGGCAAAATAGGACCCTTGAGCCAATTCCATTGAAATGGTGACACGATTGACCATTTCAATCCTGGCAGGTAGCTTAGCAGTTTACTTTTTCCCTTCCTCTGGGGAGAGGAGATAGAAGTCTGGAATAAGAGAATAATGATAAAATGTTGTTCATTGGATTATCAAATATTACTTCAGGACATTATTTCTCTATATATAATAAACAGAAAGATTTACTTCTTGGAGTGAAAGAGCACTGGGAGCTTTATATTTCCTTTTGCAATGCATTTTCTTCTCTCTCATGGAAGAGGGCCTCCAATATTAGGGATGATGAAAATGGCATATATCAGTCTGAACAAGGCCTAACTTTAAATTTCCTTTGCCATAGACTTTCTTTTGCACAATAATTGTTTGGTATGTTAACGGTCTTAGAAAATGTACTGCCATATGCTTGATATTGCTTTTACTTCATCTAGTAAAATAATGGGCAAGATATGTACGTCTCCTATAGGAATTCAAGAGGATTCTAGTTCCGCTAAATTTTATCAGTATGCAAGTCTAATTTATAAAACTGATATTTCAACCATAAACATTTCCATATAAGGTATATGAAAGATTGTCCCTTTTGCACTGTTAAATTTTCCACCCATAATTTCTATGCTCACTTTTATTTTTGTCTTATGTTTAACACAGATACTTGGCTCTTAGTCCTCCCCTTTCTAAAATCATAGTATGCTGTCTTCTATTGATCTTACCCAGCAAACTATATCTCACTACATCTAAGAATGTATTTCATCACATATTTAAGTATCTTCTATTGTCCTTGATAATATTTTCCCAAATACATTTATGATACACCATCTTTTAGGGTAGCCTACTGCTGTCCACTCTCCTTTTGTCCCAGCCACTTCACTGACATGCAACAAGCGTTATATCAGTACAGGTTGACTGTTGAGGAGCCAGAAAGCTCTTACTGGCACTTTAAGCAATAATTACTGTGGCCTAGTGGAAAGAGAACAGGCCTGGGAATCAGGAGACCTGGATTCTAATTCCAGCTCAGCCTCTTGGCAGTTGTGTCTTTGGGCAAGTCACTTTAATCTCTGTGCCTTGGTTTCCCCATCTGTAAAATAAGGTTTAAATGTCTGTTTGCCATCCCATTAAAAAAAAAGCTCCTCTGGGCAGGGAACATGTCTTCAAGTGCCTACTATAGTGCTCTCCATACAGTAAGCACTCAATAAATACCACTGATTGCTTGATTGAACAAGAACAGTAAGATTATGTAAAATAATAGAGAATAATATCCGATCCATATTCACACCAGGTAAAGGGCCATGAGTGACAACCTGTATAGTCTGCTTTTAAATTATTAAGGACTCTATGCCTAAGGGTCATGGCTATATGAAAGGGTAAGGATTGGGTCACAATGAAAAACATGAAGCAATCCCTTAAAATTAGATTAGAAAATGGACTTCTAATAGTGGATGCACCATGTTTGTTAGGATTAGAGAATTGAGTTTGCCAAGTTATTTAACTTTTGTGGCTTAGGGAATTTTACAGCAAACTAAAAGTCCTGGCAAAGGGATATTCTCAAACTGAAAAAAAAAAGCTCTCATAAGAGTTGTTGGACACCACAAATCTCCTAAAAGAATATTCTGATGAGGTAATTTTAAATGAATTAGAGATGTGCAGCTTAAATTTCACTTAAAAAGAAACTGTTTAAAGTTGCTGAGCCAAGTAGAGTTTAGGTCTGGATAACCCAACATCTTTGAAAACTAGTCTTGAACATTTGATGAACCCAAATGGCAGCCAACTCCAGGACCTAGGTGGCTCAGAAGATCATAGCTAGTCACACACATGAAATTACCATATAGAAATTAAATTGCTAGAAGAACTATAAGGAAATAATTGGTCAGAAAAATGTAAGGTCTGGACTTAATACCCTTGTATTTCATATTCAACTATTAACTGTGATTTTTTCTCTGGATGGCAAAATAAAGTTGTACTTTTAATGTTGGTATTTGTTAAGTGCTTACTATGTGCAGAACACTGTTCTAAGCACTGGGGTAAACACAGGGGAATCAGGTTGTCCCACGTGGGGCTCACAGTCTTAATCCCCATTTTAGAGATGAGGGAACTGAGGCACAGAGAGGTTAAGGGACTTGCCCACAGTCACACAGCTGACAAGTGGCAGAGCTGGGATTCGAACTCATGAGCCCTGACTCCAAAGCCTGTGCTCTTTCCACTGCGCCACGCTGCTTCTCACTTTTCCCACTTGGTTATGAGAAAATAATGAATTAATATGACAACTAAACCAATAACTATAATTTTGTTACGGACTTTAAGTTTTCAAACTTGCTTTATTTTAATAATTTTAAAATACTACACATATAGGAAGTTAACCCATACCAATTTAAATGCCAAATTATATTATTCAAAAGCCAAGATCTACTCAGAGGAAGCAGCATGGCCTCATGGAAAGATCATGGGACTGGGAATCAGGAGACCTGGGTTCTAATACTAGCTCAGCCTCTTGCCTGCTATGTGACCTTGGGCTGGTTACTTAAATCTTTGTGCCTCAATTTCCCCATCTGTAAAATAAGGTTGAAATACCTGGTCTCCCTCCCACTTTACACTGTAAGCCCCATGTGGGACAGGGATAATGTGAGCTGATTATCTTGTATCTATTCCAGGGCTTAGTACAGTGCTTGGCACATATCAAGTGTTTAACAAATACTACAAATATTATTATTATTATTAAAACAGCATCCTTGCTATCTAATCACCTAGATCAGATAATAATTCAATGCTAGAGGAAGATCTTTGGCTGGATAGGTTTGCCAGTCTAACCAGTAATATGGCTATTAACAACCAATCTCACATAACAGGGAAAGACCCAAATCCCCCTGTGCTCTAAGCTAAGACATGTCTCCACTACGTAAGAGGGATCTTGCTTAGATGAGAAAATGTTTTAAAAAATATGGAGTCAGACCACTCACAAACCACACAAAGATTAATATTATCTCATGAAAGCTAACTTTTCTAAGAAAGCCAAAAATATCCGGGAGAAACCATGCTACAACAAAAAAGGGTCCAAAGGAATGAAAAGATTTCTTTATGATAGCAAGAATACACCTTTGTCGAGGAAAAAAGAAATTAGGTATTAGTATCAGTTCTGGCATAATGCATTCAAGTAACAAGACGAATCATTTCATATTGAGTGCTGTACACAGTAAGTGTTCAGTCAATAGCAATAATTGATTATCAACTTTGAAGAGCCCAATAACCAGATGAATGAATTTAGAGTCTGAAAATCAGAGAAGCCATTGAAATAGAGAGGAGACAAACTTACCTTAAATGAAGAGAAGATGATTGGAGGACCCTCCCGGCCTGCCTCCCTCTCTTAAATCAACCAAACCCAACCAGCATACTTCCATTCATTCCACCAAATGCTCCTGGTGGGAACTTCACATATATGAACTTTTCAGGAACCTCTGAACTCCAGAGTTTTCAAATGTTGCAAACAGCAATTTTCCCAATATTCAAAGGAGAAATCGTTTGTGTGTACTTGGTGTGGTTAGGTTAGTCAGTTCTACTTCAGCCCTTTGAGCCACAATGCTAATCACAGATTAGCTTCACCATCTAAGATGGTGTCTTAGAATACAAAGGACAATTATCGACCTTATAAAAAATGTGGATCCATAGAACAACTAGCCTATGAACCCCAGCGACAAAACAGCATCACTGGGCTATTGAGCCTGGTAGAGAGCAATACTTAGTCACTGTCTGAAGCCACTCAATAGGTAGCAACCTAGAGAAGGCACATACTAAAAATTTGAAGACTTTACATCTCTTTGTGCACACTAAAACCGACCCCCACTTCCACAGCACTTACAAATCCTTATACTTTATTGCTTCCTCTACTTGTAATTGATTTTAATTTCTATCTCCCTTTTAGGTTGTTTGCTCCTTGACGGTGGTGATTGTGTCTATTTATTGTAGTCAATCAATGGTATGTGACTGCTTACTGTGGGCAGAGGACTACACTAAGAGCTTGGGAAAGTACAATAGATTTGGTAGACACAGCTCCTGACCACAAGGAGTTTTCCTTCTACAATGGAGCTTACAGTCTTTGAAACTGAGAGTACAGTGTTCTGCACACAGTAAGCACTCAATAAATACCATTAATTGACTGAATACCTGCACTTATAATTATTCATTATTGAATCTGAAGCAAAATCCTGTTGAGTTTTGTGGCAGGAGAGACAGGCCCTGCTGAATAAGTACATCTGACCATGAACAGCCCACCTCATAAGAAGAGCAACTGTTACTGAGAAGGGAATAATGAAGAGCAGCTGAGGAGAGCCAAATCAAAGTAAGTGTTGAAAGGCAGGATGGGGTTGTCCCAGCCTATAAGGCTTCTGAAACAACCTGCTCCCGGCCTAACTTGTTGGCCCAGTCTTTACTTGTTAGAGGAAAGTTAGCATAAAACCAGATGTCCTCCAGCAAAGACATCAGTTTAGATGAAATAATTAGCCAATGAATAAGGAAAGCTGGCCCTACATCCAGATCTCCTCTTTCTGATGCAAGATTTTTCTGTTAATTCTGCCACCTGTTCTAGGGACAGTCTGCCCACAAATACTGTCACTGAAAAGGGAGGTCCTATTAGACACATCCAGCGGCACTGCCTAGGAAAGGAAGCTTCCCTATTACATCAAGAAGACAAAGCCTGAAAACCTCACCCACTTCCTTCCACTGACAATAATGACAATAATAATATTGTGGTATTTATTAAGTGCAAAACATTGTACTAAGTGCTGGGGTAGATCAGTAAATCAGACAATTCCTGTCCCAGAAAAGGCTCACACTTTAAGGGAGAGGAAGAAAGGGTAGTTGATTCACATTGTACAAATGAGGAAACTGAGGCATAAAGAAATTAGGTTACTTTCCCAAGGTAGCACAGCCAGTAAGTGGCAGAGCCAGCATTAGAATCCAGGTCCTCTGAATGTGACATATCATGGCATTTATCTAAAACAGCCCTTGGTTGCTAGAATAAAACAAAACTTGTTTCTCTTTAAGTAGTGCAAGTGTACTTCATCAGAAGTTTCCCTCAGACTTTGCCCTCTGTGAAAGTTAACATTCAGCAAAAGGTCCCATTTACAGAGTATCCTTTGATTTTCATCTATTTTCCTCAGCCACAGTGCAGGAAACAAAGAGCCAGTTCCTTTTAATGAAAACATTTCCTTTACTTACTCTTAGCTGCTATTCTTTGGAAGGAAATTAAGAAATGTTAACGATTGAATTGATCTAGTCTTGGGGAAAATTTCAGGGCAGACTGCTGCTTTGACACATGTTTCATGGTTGGTGCAAATAGTATGTACAGCACAGACCTGTCACCCAATCTATCTTAAGGCAATGTGTCTCCTATTGATCGGCTAGTCTGCCAATACAGGGCACACCTGACTAGTTGGAGTGATGAGGTAATCAGCTATCATGAAGATTGATCCATCACACTTTGAGAAACTCACCATGAGAAATAGGAAATGGGTTGACTTTGACAACTGTGACAAAAGTATTTGAGATACCATAATACTAGTAGGGAGAAGTTTAAATGTAAAATATTAATAAATTAAGGAATGATTAGAAATTGCGAACATTTTATGAAAAAGCGGCATTACCAGAACCTATAAAATACACAATGATCATAGCTGCATGAATAGGTGGGCATTTTGAAAGGAATCACATAAGAAGCTCAGCTTTTTGCAGTAATCAACATAAACTAGAGTAATTCACCAAATTAATTGAATGCCAATAGCCATGTTCAATCCAGAACAGGGCTTGGTCAGTACTAAACCCTTAATAAATACCATCATCATTATTGTCAGATTTTCAAGGAATTAGATTAAGAGGGTAAAGGCAGCAAATGGTCAAGGTGCTGTGGGAATGGGATTAAAGCTTTCCCATTGGCTTTAAAGCACTCAATTAGCTCATCTCCTATCTTATCTCGCTGATTTCCTATTAAAACCCAGTCAGCACACTTGGTTCCTCCAATGCCAACTTATTCAGTGTACCTCCATCTTGTCCAACTCACCACCAAACTCTTGCCCAAGTCCTCCCTCTTTCTTTAAACTCCTCCCCTTCATATCTAACAGACCACTATTTTCCCTATCTTCAAAGCCTTATTAAAGTCTCACCTCCTCAAAGAAGCCTTCCTCCCTTTACCTTTCTTCTTTCTCCCTTCTGCATCACCTATGCACTTGGATATTCACCCCACCATCATACCATTTAGACTGTAAACTCCCTGTGGGCAAGAAGCATGACTCCCAACTTGTGCATTTTCTTAATGGTATTTAAGTGCTTACTATATTCCAGGCACTGTACTAAGTGCTGGATAGATGCAAGCTTATCAGGATGGACACAATCCCTGATAATCACAGTATTAATCCCCATTTGACAGATGAGTTAACTGAGGCCCAGAAAAGTTAAGTGACTTGCCCAAGGTCACACAGCCAACAAGTGGCAGAGCAAGGCTTAGAACCCAGGTCCTTCTGACTCCCAGGCCAGAGCACTATCCACTAGACCATGCTGCTTCCATGGCATTGTTCTCTGCCAAGTGCTTAGTACAGTAAATACCATTAACTGATTCACTTTTTTAGTAATAAAAGTGCAGCAACAAGTCTCTCACACCTTAAAATAATTAACTTTTCTCCAGGACAAGAAACCAGTGTCTCAATACCTTGATCTCAGGATTCTAAACCTTCAACACCAAGCCTTTGGCAGGCCTCTGAGTCTACCTATCCTTGAGAAAACCCACAGGACTGATTTTACTGATTTGTTCCATTCATTCTTTAACGACTTGAGGGTGAAGGTTGAAGATACAAGGATCATGGCTGGGAGTTTGTGCCAGTATTGTGTTGTTTTTATCCTTAAATGCCATTTAACTTGTAAAGTTTGATTCTGTCATTCTCAAGTGTTTACAGGAATGCTGTCATATTAAAGAATGCAAATCAAAATCCTCTTCGAGTTATTAAGTTTGGCCCAAGTTCAACAAGAAATACTTACTGATGGAAACAAAATTCTATGGTTAGCTGACCTAAGCAGAGTTACACAAAAGAGACATAAGTCTCTTCAAGTGATTATGAAATCTTTTGCATGGAAATGTATACATCAGCAGTCATTTTGCACTGCTAAGATGAAAAATGTTTACAGGGAAAGGACTTAAATCTTCTGAGAGGAAGCTTTCCCCTGGGAGTTATCAGATAAAAATGAAAGGCTTCAAGAGAAAACGAATTCTGATAAAGAAAAACGTTGATCATTATTACCAAATGCATGTAGCTTGGAGTTGCACATGAACATACACCCTGACTTGTGACTCTTAGGTAACAGCTCATTAATTCAAGAAATGCAGCCCAATAAAATGTCTGTCCTTCCAATATTTCATGTTATTAATATTATTTTAAAACTGTGGCATATGCCTTTAATAGAGAAAAGTTAAAACACTGAGGTTAAAACAACACTTAAGTTAATGAGCCAAATGCCAGTCATGCCAGTGCCACAGTCATTTGGTCAATTCATGTAAACTGGTTGGGTCTTGGTTTTCTTTAGTACAGATTAGGAAAGACCCTATAAACTCTCAACTTTCCCAGGCTTTTGTGGAAACTGATGCTTGTTTAGCTTTCTCACTCCCTTGCATACACATCTCCAAATAAAGTTTGGCCCTAGTCGGTAGTAAACGGCTGTGGGATGTGGCGGACTGGACAAATTTCACCTTTGGGGGACACCTTATGGAAGCAGGGGAATAGGATCCTTTTCCAAGGCAAATAAGTTACCCAGAATTAGACAATAAAGACAGAAATGACTTGCTTTTAAGGACCCCCTAATGATTGCCCTGGGAATAAGGGGTAGAGAATTGTCTCCTTCCATTTCCTGCCTGTGATCCAACACCCTGGCAACAAGGATCTGGAAAACTAGGACCTTGCTTGCCAGGGTCATGGAAAGGAAAAGTGGCAGTCTCACAATCACCTCTGCCGCCTTAAAATCAATCATGTATATTGAGAGCTTACTGTGGGCAAAGCACTGCACTAAATGCTTGGGAGAGTACAATATAACAGATTTGGTGGACCTGTTCCCTGCCAACAGCAAGCAACTCTAGACTAGGATGCCAACAGCAAGCAACTCTAGACTAGGATGCGCTGGCCTGGCCACTGCTTTCCCTTGGTAGTCTGGCCCAGAGAGGCACTTGTTCAGGTTGTATTAGGAATGGCACCTGCCCAATTGAATTCTGCAATCCTGAGAGAAGCATAAGGCAGTTTCATTTTGGGAAGGGCTTTCCTGCATACCTTGAAGCCTAACCTGGAGAAAAGGCTTTAATTAAGGGGTGTTCTTCCTACTTTGATTTAATACCTTACATTAATAAAAGGGAACAGAAGGTAAAAGCGTAACATCCCATTATCACTTTGCTTTTTATTCTTTATTGTTTTCATTAGCCAATCAAAATTCATGCATTCATTCATACTTATTGAGCACTTACTGTGTGCAGAGCAATGTAAAAAGTGCTTGGGAGAGTACCATACAACAATGATATTATCTTCTTGGGTTTACTTCTGGAAAAAAAAAATCCAGGTACTCTTGCAGTTATCAATTGTATGCCCTGGGTCTGAAAGCTAATCATTAATTGATGTAACAAAGCACTTTCTAAAAGCTAAAAATTAGGTTACAGCTACAAACTGGACCAACGGATAAATTATGCTATGTCTACCCTACCTGAGAAGGGGTTCATTCATATATGTTACTTCTGTGATTAGCTAGTCTTATCTGAGCAGTGCACACGTTCCTTACTTCTTCCTCTGCGGGGCCCCTGTGATTAAGGGACAGCAGGTGACAGCTGGGTTTGGAGTGCAAAAAAAACCCAGGGAAGAAAGTGTCCAGAAAAGAGCAAGGTAGAGGCTGGTCTGAGGCTATAGATGGGGATTGATTACCACCTGCTAAGCAAGCTCCCCTCTAACCCAACCTTAGTATTTGTGTTCATATGTAGATTTAATTGTATGAATATGTATATTTATTCTGATTCCAGCATTTGTAAATATCTTTAGATGAGACTCCCCAGAAAGAATGTACAGTCCTTTTTCATTTTCCCAAGCACTTAAGACAATGCATTGCATTCAGATGTTGCTCATAATATGCCATTTCTACCACTAATCCTACGACTTATATACTTTTCCTCTGTTCTTCTTCCCCTCCCCATCATCCTTACTTCCTACCTCTGCACTAGCCCCTTCCCCACCCCACAACACTTGTGTATATTTGTACATATTTATCATTCTATTTATTTTATTAATGATGTGTATATATCTATAATTCTATTTATCTATATTTGATGCTATTTATGTCTGTCTACTTGTTTTGTTTTGTTGTGACTCCCCCCTCTAGACTGTGACCTTGTTGTTGGGTAGGGGTTTCCTATCTGTTTCCAAATTGTACTTTTAAGTGCTTAGTACAATGTTCTGCACAGAGTTAGCACTCAATAAATGTGATTGAATGAATTTATGATTCCCTATTTAAAATATTAAATACATGTATTATTTCTGACCCTGAAAATATTTAACTTTACTGTTAAATGACAAATTCTGGGTATCCACACATGCAGGCAGAGATGTTATCCTATATTTAGGATTTTGAAAAAGAATAACCTATGCCAGAGTATCACAAATTATTGTTGGAATTGACAGCCAACAGTTAATGCTATAAAGCATTTTCTTAATATGCAACAACTGAATTAGGTAAAGCCACAGCACATTTATTATGCTGAATAGTACAATAATTCTTTCAAACATATCAATTTTGGCCAGAAGAAACTTGGACTTGGACCCCAGTATACTATATATGCCCTCTTTTATTCTTTGATTTGATAATAGTCTGATGTGTTGAACAGTAGACAACACAAGGCAGTAGGAAGAGCAGCATGCAGTTGTTTCACTTTAGCTATGCATGTAGCTTTGTTTAGGTCTCCATGAATTGAAAAGTTCAATGAACGAACAAGAAACATCAATTTATCAATAGGACATTTCTGACAAAGTTACAAAAGTAAAGGCAAATGAAAGAAGAAGAGTCATGAATTGTGTTCAAAACCAAAGTAAAAATGGTGATAAATATGTATGTCCCTTGGAAACTATATTATGCCAAATAGAGTCTCCTGAAGAGCAATAAAGATACAGATTGGTAATAGAAGTAATTAATTCTGGTAGCTACAAAAGAGCTAGTGAAGCAGAAAACCCAGTATAAAACTGAATCTGTAACTGCAAAAAGCAAGGGCTCACTAATGTTTCTGAAGTATCAAACACGGCAGTTAAAACAGGACTGAGGTGGGTGGATATTTTCTACAACAGAGAGCAAGAAGGTACTATTAAGGGTTGATAGATTAAATGAATTATCAATCAGGAAGTTTAAAGAAGAAGAAAAGATCTGTATTTATTTCCAGGTATATGCCTTTATAAAGAAAGGATGTCTCAAAAGGGTAATGGCTAAATCCAACCAAACAAAACAAACAAAAAAAAAGATTCAAATTCCATTTTGGGGCATATTCACCCGGTACTTGGATATGATATCATGTGAAAATGCCATGTGATTGAAAGCCGTTACATTGCAACTCACCCTTAATAGGAATTGTTTTTTCAGTTAATATAAACAGTGTTGCTACTGTTTGAATCATGTCCCTAGTTACGAAACTGTAAGCATTGTTTCTCTGGTCCTAAATAATAAACCTAAGGAGCAATCATGTTGTTGAAAGGAAAAAATGGCAAAGTTACAGCAAATAAAAATAAATTTCAAGTGGGCAACGATGGTCAGGTACTTGGATTTCTGCCAAGAGTGCTCTACAGTTTGAGATTGGAAGAAGAGAAAACATGTTGTGGAGAAGATAGAAGGCTGGGGATTAGGGTTTTTTTTCATTTTTTAATGTTATTTGTTAAGCACTTACTATGTGCCAGGCACTGTACTAAGTACTGGGGCAAATACAAGTCCAGGTCTCACATAGGGCTCACAGATGGGGTAACTGAGGCACAGAAAAGTGAAGTGACTTGCCCAAGATCATACAGCAGGCATATGGCAGATTCATGATTAGAACCCAGGGCCTCTCCATTATGCCAGGTTGCTTCCACTAGTGGCACAAGATAGATGGAGGGCCTGAGGCTCAAGGGAATTAAGTTTGGCAGAGAGGGCGGAATTGAGGGCATGGATTTATGCATCAAGAGGGGAGGCCGGGTAAGTAGTGCAAATGGAGTGTGAATTGCCTGAGTTAAGTGGAGGGGGGCATCTAGTGATCTGGAAGTTTCTTTGAGTAAGAAAACAGCTTTTCTGGGTGGGTCATTTGGGAAAGAAGAAAGGTTAGGAGGTGATCAGAGAATGGTAATTCAGTATATGGCTGAAGTTAAAATGGAACAGAGATGGGATCCAGCATGTGTCCAAATTGGTGAGTGGAACAGGAAGCCGGCAGAGTTGAGAGGAAGCATGGGACTGGGGGAGGTGAAACATCAAGAATGTACACATAGATGTTTAAGTCCCCAAGGATCAGTGCAGGGGAGGAGAAGGAAATAACTTGAAAAAGTCATCAAATCAATCAGAAATCTGGAGACAGGGCCAAGAAGGCAGGAGCTAACTGTGACTTGTAATGATGGTTGTGTATGTATGGGTGTGTTACATAGTCTCCCATAAATTTCCTTTTTGAAATGCTAGTGTTCTGATAGATTTAAATCTTGCTTCCCTTATATTACTGCAACAAAAATTTTACTGTCAATCTTTAATTACCCAGTCAAATTTTAGCTCTTAATGTCAAATTGTCTTCCATAAGAACTTCTTCACACTGCACCATCTTGAATCCACAGCTTCCCAATCCCGTCTCCCTCTGTTGCCCTGACTGATCATGGGACTGTTCCATATACCCCTCAGCTTACACAATCTCTTGGCTTGCATTTATCTGGGCCACTTTTCCCCTCCATTGACATGGATAATTGCAAGTTGACTATCTGGAACTCACTAGTTATTTCATCCCCAGTTGAAAACTCACTTTCAGAATCCAGTGATAATCAATTCCCCTTGGGAGTTCCACCTGACTTTAAATTAGCTTTAAAATGAAGTGAAATGAAAAGGGATAAACTGCTTTAATGCAAGAAAAAGGACTTAGAAGTTAGTTTGCTCATAAAGTAAAATCTCCTTCCACCTCCCTTAATCAGCAATTGGCTGAAAAAAATCAGGTTTCAAGCAGGATTAGTAACTACAGACTGAATTACAATTCTGAATTTGATTTCTTTTGAAGCACAAGACTTGATTGGAATTCATGAAGATAGTTCTAACTCCTCTGTTGCCCTCTGCTCCTACTTCTGACAGGAAGGGGCCAAGGATGATAAAGTACATAAGGGTGAACGGAAGTCTTTCTATACTGACTTCATAAGAAACTTCCTCAGTCTAATGCAAACTCTTCAAAGGTAACCAAGTGAAGAATTGGACTGAATAATTTCCATTTAATTGTGATATCGGAGTCACCGGTGGCCAATGACAGACAAGTCTCAATCTGATCACAAAGACTTCAAGCCCAAGAACCTGAGGGAAGGACTTGATTTTAGTACGAGTTTGTTCAGCACAACTTGCACTCTCAACCCTACCAATTCCCTCTGGGGCAGGGAATGATACAATTGTGTGGCCAGATTGTATGGCCAATTGCACAGTGCTGATGCTGAATCATAGAACCATTCACCCGCAGATGGTTACCATGGTAGCCAGGCATCTTGGAAGACACTGTTGGCTTTGCCACCGATGTTAGCCAGCCATTCTCAATCACAATATAGTTATTAGCTAATGCAAAGTTTTCTTTTTGCCTTGTGCACTGTTTCACTAGCCTTTTGTGTTCAAACTCCTAATTCCTTGTCCACCAGACATTACGATCCTCGAGGGCAGGCTCAAGTGTACCAACCTTATTGTACTCTCCCAAGTGCTAAATAAAGTGCTCTGTCCACAGTAAGCTCTGAATAGATTCCACTGATGGATTGATGGATAATATTTTAGACTGGTTACTTCAAAATAAATGCTAATTCATTACCCTTTGCAAAGACTTTTGCAAAGAGCATGTGAGCTACTTCACTTAATTGAAAATGTTTTATACAACTGGAAAAATTATTTTTACCATTTCAAAGTTTACATTTTAAAAAACTAAAGAAATGCTTAAAGTTCAGAGATGTGTAACTAAATGACAAGCACTTAGACCATTAGGGTTATTAGAAATGTGTTGATTTTGTCACTATGAATATTGATTTTTGATCACTACTAGAAAGTATAACCCTCACTTCATTTTGTTTCTTGGCCTAGGGAAAAATGTGTTAACATTACTTGTTAGTTTTAGCTATGTGGATTCTAGATATGGTAAATCCCAGAGAGTTTGTAGGTACTTGGATTTTATTAAAGGAGGAACCAGCTAATTTCAAGAAATTAGTTAAGTGCCTGATTAATTTTCTACATTAAAAAATCACTCGATGAACCTGAAACAAATAATCGCCCCGCCTAGTTATTTTAGTTGAGTATTTTTCTTTAAGATATCTAGAGAATATTTTCCTAAAAGTTGTGTGCTTACTTTCAGTTAGGTCTTACCACAGTAAAGTTCCTCAGATCTGGTTCCAGGTATTAGAAGACAAAATGCCAATCCATTGTTGAGGAGTGGTGATAAGTGAAGAGCAACTTATTTTCCTCATCAGTCAATTCTCTCAAGTCTAGTTTCTCTCATGTCTAAGCACATTTTGATTTCCTTCTGCAAAAATATTGCCTAAATCAAAGATTCATAAACTCTACTTTTTCTGAACTAGATTAATACCTTTCATGGAAAATACACTTTTGAAAATCTCACATTGCATGGATAATCATTTCAAATCATATAATTTATAGAACTTTTAAAATTCTGCAACTTTTGCCTGCTATTATATTTAACCCCATACACAGAGAATGTCTTTTAGTTTAGTAAAGCTGAACTGGGTCAAGAGATGATCCAAATGCAGTTAGATAAAACTGAGTTGAAATTAAGATAAAAATTATGCAGTCTGAGAATGAGAGAACTTGATTTAAACTCTTTTTCTAAGTGGGAGGGGGAAACTAATAATGTGGCAGTATGTTGAAAATGTTTGATAAGAAAACTATTTCCTGCCTACCAGTACTTGTCTTTACATTTCTAACTCTTTTGATTGAACATTGTTTATGTATTGGGGTGAGATGATAACATAAAAAGGAACATGAAAGGAGTGTTGAAAACTTTCCTGATTAAACGGTATCTAAATTCTAAATGTTCTTCCTCTGAGTTTCATGAAGCCATTTAGATTCTACTCAACTGGTAAACTGTTTGGTTCTATAGGAACATAAATGTGGGATGTATCTTGTGATGATCTCTGGCCTCAATACGTGAAACAATCATTTTTAAACAGATTGCTTCCCTGATACATTTCCCAACTGGAAATGAAGTCTTTTTGTCATTTCAGCAAAAGCAGACTGGAGGATGACGGTATACGGCAAGGCCACTGCACCCCATCCAATGTGGCAGGACCCATGCAAGCTGAAGAGACTGAGAAAGAATGTTCCCTCCTCCCGCAGCATTCATACATTCATTCAATTGTACTTATTGAATGCTTACTGTGTGCAAGCACTAAGTGCTTGGTAGAGTTCAATATGACAATAGAGAGACATTCCCTGCCCACAACAAGCTTACAGTCTAGAAGGGAAAGACAAATGTGCCTCCAAATGAGGGTTTGAAGGTGGAGAGAGTAATTTGAGGAGGGAGAGCATTATAGGCCAGAGGTAGGACATAGGAGAGCAATAATGGCTCTGCCACATATTTGCTATGTGACTTTGGGCAAGTCACTAAGCAGCATGGCTCAGGGGAAAGACCCCGGGCTTGGAAGTCAGAGGTCATGGGTTCTAATCCCAACTCTGAGGCTTGTCAGCTGTGTGACTTTGGGCAAGTCACTTAACTTCTCTGTGCCTCAGTTACCTCATCTGTAAAATGGGGATTAAAACTATGAGCCCCACGTGGGACAACCTGATCACCTTGTATCCCCAGCGCTTCGAACAGTGCTTTGCACATAAGTGCTTAACAAATACCATCATTATTATTATTCTCTGGACCTCTGTACAATGGAGATTAAGACTGTGAGCACCATATGAGACAGGGCCTGTGTCCAACCTGATTAACTTTTATCTACTCCTGCACTTAATACAGTGCCTGGCACATTTTAAGCACTTAAATAATACAAATGTTATATTATTGTTATTACCAACTCCATGTCCCTACCGTTGGGCATAATACATGGGGTGCACCATCTTAATCCCCATTTTATAGATGAAGTAACTGAGGGACAAAGAAGTAAAGTGACTTGCCCAGGGTCACACAGCAACCAAGTGTCAGAAGCGGAATTAGGACCCAGGTCCTTCTGATTCTCAGGCCCGTGCTCCGCTAGGCCACACTGCTTTTCACACTGTGTGTTTTCACGAAGCACTTTGGCTAGAACTTGACAGCAGAATTAAAGAGGGTTCTTTCAATGCAAACTTGTCTGGATATGATGTGATGCAGTGTTGGAAGAAGCAGGCATAAGCATATGCACAGTGTCAGACAAGGTGAGTAAATACAAAGTGAGTAGTCCTTTAAACAGAGATCTGCAACCTCCACACTGTAGGGAACAATTCCATAGTACATTGTGGATGGAAACCTTGACCTGTAGAAATAAAGTGGCTTATCCTATTTCCCATCCCTTTGCTCACCGCCCCTGCCCCCAGTACATGCACATTTATCAGATGGGGAGAGTCCTATCCATTATAAAAGTATCCTGTGGTTACCTTGACCCTAGGTATTCCTTAACTTTGACCTCTCCTCTAAATTGTGTTACAGAACCCATGATTCTTATTTATGTAATCTACATCATTAGGCTATTATTTTGATTTGATCTCACCTCTCCCATTTAGAATACAAGCTCTTAAAATTCAGGGAGTACTCTCTAGCCCCCATTGTGCTTAGATAATGTTTGATCAAGGTGATGTCAATAGGTTCCATGACTCAAGGATGTCCCACTATTTTACCATACCATCCTTTGGCTCCTCGTTTTCTAACTTTTACATTTTCCTTTAATTCAATATTTAGGGTTAGAAGAGGAATAGCGTCATAGCCAGTAAAGACGACAAAGTTTGCCTGAAAACAGACATTTTTAAACTGATAGTCTCCCTGAAATTTTTCACCAGAACACAGAAAAACTTCAAATTAGTTAATTTTCAGATTAAGGAAAAAAAAAAGTTTTACCGGCAGGAGTAACTTGGAAGAGAAATAAGCACAATAATGATTATTCTTTACATTTATAAAGTGATTTTTTTCTCTCAACTCAGTAAAGTAGTCTATGGCCTCCTTATAAGAAATAACCATATTGCAAGTGTTAATTGATACCATGGAATCTTCAAGAATATTAAAAAAATGACAATAGGCCCATGATATTTTTTCAAGAGAGTAAATGGGGAACTTGGAAGGTAATCCCTGACGATGAGGTTTCCCTCCTCGATATACAAACACACCCTTTCCCCAAGCAACTTAGATGCCCAACTGGAGAGAGGCAATAACCAGACTGGATGGCCAGCAATTTGGCCCAGCACAACATTGCTTTTGTTCTCTATTCTTATGGTTTGCATTAAGTCTCCTGATAATCATGCATTCTTAACCATGTGTAGCTTTCTTAAACAATGCGTCTTAATACTGTGTTTGTCATTTGATAAACCTTTTAATTTGGATCCACAGCAACATGAATACACTATATTGCAGCACTGCTTAGGGATACTACATGCCTTTTATTATGTCAAATATGAAAAAATCAAATTCTATTAATTCATCCCCTCAGCTCGTTTTAATTAAAAATGCATTCCTAAATACCACCTTGATTAAGGACTAATGCACTATTAATCTGAAACATTGACTGAGAACAGAGTATATTCAGCTAGGACATCTATTCTACAGAACACAACTCATCACCCAGAAGAATACATTATTCCACTATCTACAAAGCATAAAAACATGCTCACACTTCCTCCATATGTATGTAAATGAACAGCAGTGCCAGAATAATGACAGATTTGAGAATCAGAAAGTAGCCTGGGAAACTCATAAGGGAGGCACTGCAGGCAACTGGGCTAATAGTAGAAAAATACTTACACTTTGAAGTACAGAGAGAAAAGTGAACCTGACAGGCCTTTTGAATTACAATCTATCCTAAGAAGCCGGCCCTGATTCTCTAATGCCTTGAAGTTGTCATTAAAGACTCTCATGAGTACCAGCTGTGTCCTACAACTCCTCCAGTAAAAGGCATATAGGACACAGTTTGCCAGTCAGCAGCACCAAACCTTGTGTCTACTAGGACTCATCTATTGACTGACTTGAGAGAGACACAGCAGAGGGGAGCTACTGGAACACATTTTCAGTGATACTGTCCTCAATCCAGCTGCTTGTCTCCAGTGTGCTTTGCAAGGGAGAAGACACACTGATTTTGAGCTGAGGGCAGCCACAAGGTAGGAGGCTGTATGTATTTCTTTCCATGATTCAGGTTCCCCAACCCCAGAATAGGATGGTCAAGCATGCCACACTTTACCTCACAAGGTACTCTGAAGACAGAGGATATTATTGACGTGAAAGTGAAACTGCACAACACTTTGTAGACTCTACATGAGTGTTGAATGAATTGTATTTATTGAATAAACAGGTCACTTGCAGCTGACAATGTCAGACTAAATGCTTTAGCTCTGATAAACAACTCCTCTCTATCAACTGGAAATTGAATGTTTCCTTAATGCAACAAGGTTTCATAAGCACTATCAATTAGCTAACTGTTAAATCATTTCCATCTCACATAACATGTATGGTTTGGGCTTTGATATTTAGGGATATCAGAGAGGAAAGGAAATGAATTCAGGGCCAGTCTAAAAAAATTTAAAAAACATAACTTTATCAGTATTTGTGTGTTCATTTGCCCACAAGTATATAAACTTGTCAAAGGACAATCTCAAATTTAGTGTTGGAAAACGAATAAAACTAAAGCTTCTTCATTTGTTCTGAACATTCTCACTTAGCAAACCATGAAGAAGCATCTTCTCTAGTTCTCCTGGGTATGCCTGCAGACCTAGGGGATTATCAAAGCCCTGCAGGGTCTGAGAAACAAGTACAAAGCACCCTAAAAACAGTGCCCACATAAATGAGTGATTCTGTCCATTCTTTCCTTGCTTGACTCCCAGATCCTCCTTCCATCACTCATCTGTTGTCTCTCTTCTTTCTCCCTTGCTTTCAGGAAGGTCAAGATGAAATATAGGATCCAAGTCCATCCCTGTGGAATATTGACTAGTGGGAAATTCCTTTGTGGGAACTTTCCCCCCAACCCAGTTTCATCCGCATGGGAGTCTATCAGTTTGAATTGAAAGGCCTGAGGTTTGCCAAACCCACAAAGCAAGCTTCCACTGAAGCTTTCCAGGTTTCAGATCAATTTCCTGTTACAATTCAGTTTTCAGTAACCGACTAACATATTTCCCAGGCCACAGGTCGCTACCTGAAACAGGGTTGCCAACGGCTGCGTAAGGCCGTATAACATTTGGCCCCCAGTTCCTACCAGTGTTTGCTAACCTTTGGGGAAATTGTGGGACTACACAGTCCATGAATAACCAATTCCAAACCAACTCAGACCCAAACTCAGGAAATGGCATGCAGACTAATGCACTACAGGACTTTCCATTCAAGGGTCGGGATTTGCACTTGAAGATGTGGTCAAGTCCATGTCAACATTAGTTAGGAATCTCTTCTTCTGTCTGCAGCAGCATCCAGTAAATTGAAACTGAACTGAACTAATGGGGAAAAAAGCATTATCATATCTGGGTTTGTGAGTATAGTTTTGCAGCTGTTGGGTGTTATTGAAGTTGCCTATGTTCGGACTTTTCATTTCTCAGGACTGGGTGACAGAATGTTTGTCATTCACAGATCACATGGCCAGTGGGAAGAAGCCTGTTCCGGCCTCAACAGCTGCTTTTTCCTCAACACGTTATTGGCTCATTTCATCACATCATTAGCTTAGTTCATTTCGAGGGCTCACAGTTTCATCTCTATCCGCTTCCTTCTCTTTCAAATATGTAGAAGCACTAAATCTCCTCAAAAGTCAAAGGAAGAGGAATCAGTGTCCGGGCTGCTAAGGGGGAGTTATTAAGAAACTTTCCAGGATGGCTGTACTGAAAATCTTTTGTGCAAATGTTCTAAGAGACTTGGAATGTTCCAAGGGAACCAAATGCTTTTGATATTCAGTTGAAAGTAAAAGCTTGGGTGTGCCAGGCCTTGTTCTCTGACATCAATGGTTTTGTTTTAGATGGCCCTTATGGGACTTCCAAGTTTGTGAAGGAAAGAGATCAGATTTATCCAACCCCCCATATCTGCCTCTTTATCTGTCTATTATCACTGTGTTATCTGAACGATTGATTGTATGCTGCGGAATTATATCTGTTTCCTGTGTACAGGGAAAGTAAGGATCGTCTTCAACTCATCTCTCCTTGCCAGAGCTGTTATTGATTAATCTGGTTTGCAAAGCCTTCCATAAGAATGGTGTGCATGATATTTATGCCAAGATGATGGTGAGATGAGAATGAGCAGAATGAGTTATAATATTTGGGACACATGTAGACTATTTAGATGGAAGGATTAAGAAATCCTTTCTATTTCTACAAAGTCATCAACCCACATTTACTCATATTTTTATGTTATCCTTATACTCTACTGCTTCCACTATTGGTAATTTAGTTTAATGCCTCACCTAGTAGACTGTAAAGTTCTTAAGGGCAGGGATCCGGTCTACCAACTCTATTGTTCTCTCACAAGTGCTCAGTACAGTGCTCTGCACTCACAGTATGTGTTCAATACATATCAGTACAATACACATTCCCACTAATTGACTGGTGCTACTTTAGATGCTCAAATATTTTTAAATGAAGAATTTCCCTGTGCACCAGTGCTTGTAGTAGTAGTAGTAGTAGTAGTATTTATTGAGCTGCCATTTGGTGTGGTTCTGGGCACTTGGGACACATTAATTCTCCATTTTCCCTGTGTGCCCTTCCTTCTGCATCAACTTTGCACTTGGTTGTGTACCCCTTAAACACTTAGATAAATATCCTTATATTCCACTATTTCCTCTATCTTAATTTATTTTAATGTCTGTCTCTTGTGCGCAAGAATCATATCCACCAACATTGCTGTATTGTACTTTACACACTGTAAATGCTCAATAAATCAATAATATTGACTGATACAGAGTAAAGAAGTGGCATGTTTTCTGCCCTCAAGGAACTTATACTTTGTCATATTTAACCCTTGAAAATACAAGTCAGAATTAAGAATTGTCCCTGAAAAACTATCCAGTAGAGGAATGACTAAAAAGTATTATAAACACTAAGTTCAGTCTTTCAATTTTAGTTATTAGAAAATGAACTTTTACACACCTTTCCAATCTCCAGATTTGAATTAGTGCTAAGGAATAGGAAGACCATAGTTTCACTGGCAAGAGTCAGACTTCAAAAAAGAACTGGTGTTTCTATAAAATATAGACATCAGCTCCCAGGCCCAAGTCTCTTATAATAATACTACATGCTACAACTACATGGAATAGCTGTAGATATGAAGATACTTTAATTTAATGAAAAGCTCAAATTATTTTAAAAAAAACTAAGCTACATTTTCTACTCCCTCATGGAAACACACCCATCAAAATTCTTTCAACCTCAACATGTTTTTTTGTCTGCTTTCTAGCTTTTGTTGAAAAGGGAGACTAAAAAAGCAGTTTAATCTGTTACCACACAACCTAGCCACCAGCACAGCCTTCTGGTTTTCAGTAATATTGCAACAGCCATAATTAACTTTTGCTAAGCACTTGGAATTTGTAAGATTTACAGTTGAGGGGGAGTGGGAGTTGCTTTTTCTTTTGATATCAAACATATATGTACATATATATATATATATATATATATACACACACATATTTCCCCTTCATATTCTCCTGCACTCTATACCTGGGATACTTCAAAGAAGCTATTTTAAACTCAGCATGATTCTTGAATCAATTAATAATTGAGCACTAATTGATTTTTTCAAATTTTGGTGATTTCTCTTGCCTGGAAAATAACCAAACTCCAATAACATCATCAATAACATGGCATATTGAGGTGTTCTTCCATGCTTAATAACTCCAATTAAATCGTTGCCAGTATATCACCAAAAAATTATTAGGTGCTTAACACATTTATATATTTTAAATATGTAGAGAAAGTAATCTTCCTTAGAGGGTACCAAATTGCTCTCCTATAGCCTAGCTAAGGCAACTAGAACAGAGTTACTGATCTGGAGTTTAAGAAGAATTATTGTAGGCCAGAGTACCCTTACATATACAAACTTGACACAGTTCAACGTTTTCTTCTTTTCTATTAGATTGAAGGATCCCTTTTGACTAAACCATCATTAACACAAAATGGGCTCTGTGCAGGGTCATTCCCCAAATTTTCAAGCAGGGAGCATTGCTCCCAAAAGCATTATTGAGAGGGAAATGGGAGAAGAAAAGAGAAATCAGGAAAAGGTGGGTTAGCCTCACTTATTTGTAGGTTGATCTACACTGCTCAGATTTCCCCAATAAATAGTAATGTTGTGTATTCTAGGCAGTAGTACTGGGAATATATATATATATATTTATATATAAATTGAATTTTGGTTGATATTCAAAAAAACTGTTCAAGCTTGAAGACCAGCAATGCTTTCTGGAAAAGATTAGTGAAAGATTATTCTAATACTAAATTTTTTAAAAGAACATGGTTTTAGTTTTAGATTGGAATTTTCACAGTTCCGCTACCCAAGGGAAGGAGGAAAAATAATATTTTTGGAAAGGTATTGCCATGGAAAGCAAAATTATATTTTATATAGTTGTTATATTAAAGCTCCAATAATTGTAAAGCTGCTCTCAGAAGAAATTGGGCTAATATTACCGATTCATAAGGTCTAAAATTTTAGTTTATAGATGTTTGTGTTGCTTGGTAAAACAGTATTCTTAAATACTTCAGACACTGACCTGAAAATTCAAGTTTGGTGATGGAAGTGTCACTGTGGAGTCCTTGCTTTCAAACTACTTGTCCTCAGGAGAGCTTATATATATACTACATTTAGTCTCTGAATTTCAACATTTTCAGTGATTTTTTTCCCCCCCTTGTAATATTAACTGCTCCTTCCTATTCTTCAAAGCATATTTTGGGTCTCAATGAAATAATGATTGGAGATAGGTAAAAGAAAAAATTATACTGTATAAAATATACAGAATGGAGTCACCCATCAGAGAAGATGGATAAGACTTTTGAAGCTTCAGGATTGAGACCTTGCACAGGGAAACTGAAAAACAACATCAGTGGTTTTGGCAGCACCACCAATTCCTTTCCTTCCCTGAAAGTATTTTTTCCAATGGCCAACATCAGAGAGGAAGGAAATTTATGAAAGATGGCAGGACAAAATGACTGTAAGCTCATTGTGGCCAGGGAATGCGTCTTCTGTTATAATTCTGTTATACTATACTCTCTGAAGCACTTAGTATGCGATCTGCACATAGTACATGCTCCATAAATACAATTGATTGACTGATTGAATGAATAAAGGTAGCACAGTAAGGATCCATACTTTCAAAAATTATGCAAGGCAGGTATTGGTCACGCATTGGTCTTTTTAACCTCATTAACATCATGATGATAATACAGTCTCCTGTTGAGAGCTAAGAATAAGACTCTGTCCTGACACTTGAGGTCAGGTAACCTGCTGAAGAAATTGATTTTAGTGCTAGAGTCATGTTCCTTCCAGGGCATGGAATGCAGTGAGTGAGTAGGCGGGGAGGGGCACAGTACTTTCCATTGTACTTTTGAAATGTACTTTTCAAACACTTAGTACAGTGATTTGCATACGGTAAGTGTTCAATAAATATGATTGAATGAATAAATACTCGGTAAAGTGTACCTGAAGAATTTTTACATGCCAGATCTATTAATGGCCAAATTGCAGCTCACTCTTGCAAAAGTAGATGGGCAACCACTGGAGGTTCTTGAGGAATGGAGAAACATGGACTGAAAGTGTTTGTAGAAAAATGTTTGAGAGCAGAGTGAAGTTTGTACTGGAGTGGGAAGGGACAGGAGGCAGAGAGTTCAAATCAAGGTGTAATCAATCAAGGTGGGTTAGGATAATTCCTTGGATTAATGTAGTAGCAGTTTGGATGGAGAGGATTGGATAGATTTTAGCAATGGTGTGGAGATTGATCCAACAGGATTTGGTGACTAAGTGAATATGTGAGTTGAAACTGAGATAAGTCAAGGTTAATGTCAAAGTTAACAGTGATGGGAAAGTCATGGTGTGGACAGGGTTTGGGTAGGAAGATAAGGAGTTCTATTTTTGATATGGTAAATTTGAGGTGACAGCACGACTTCCAAGTAGAGATGTCTTGAAGGCAGGAGGAAATGCAAGACTGCAGGGAGGGAGAGAGAGAGAGCAGGGCAGGAGATAAAGAGCAGGGAATCATCCACATAAAGGTAGTAGTTTGAAGTCAAGAGTGATGAGTTCTTCAAGGAAGTGGATATAGATGGAGAATAAAACAGGACCATAACTGAACCTTGAGGGACACCCCCCGCTAGGGGTGGGAAGTGGAGGACCCTGCAAAATGGACTGAGAGTGAACAGCCAGAGAGATAGGAGAACCAGGAGAGGACAGGGTTAATGAAGCAAGGTTGGATAATTTTTCCAGGAGAAGGGGTGGTGGTTGACAGTTTCAAAGGCAACTGAGAGGTCAAGGAGGATTAGCATGGAGTAGAGGCTGTTGGATTTGGCAAGAAGGAGATCATATGTGACCTCTGAGAAGGCAGCTTCTCAGAGTCAAGGGGACAGAAATCAGATTAGAGGGGATCAAGGAGAGAAGTGGAAAAGAGGAACTTGAGATAGCAGGTTAGAAAGCTTGTTCGAGGAGTTTGGAGAGGAATGGTAGGAGGGAGATGGAGCAATAACTGGAGGGAACTAAGGGGTGAAGGGAGGGTTTTTTTCAGGATAGAAGAGGCATAGGCATGTTTGAAAGCAATGGGGAAGAAACCATGCGGAGCAAACAGTTGAAGATGGCGGTTAGGGAGAGAAGAGGGGCATGGGCAAGTGTTTTGATAAGGTGATAAGGGATAGGGTTGGATTTGCAAGTGAACAGGGTGGATTTTGAGAGAAGGCAGGAGCTGTCCTCTTCAGATACTGCTGGAAAAGATAGGAGAGTTGAAGGAAGGGCAGGAGGAGGGAGGATCTGGAGAGGTGCAGGGCAAGTTTTCAGGAGATCAGCCTGATGGTTTTGATTTTCCTCAATAAAGTAGGTGGCCAGGTCATTAAGGGCAAAAGAAAGAGATGGGGGTGGGCAGAGGGTTTGAGGAGGGGGTAAAACATCTGGAACAACTGGCTAGGGCATGGTTGTCAATACAGATAGAGAAATAATTTTGCTTGGCAGAGGAGAGGGCAGAGTTAAAGTACGCAAGGAAAAACACTTTAGAAAAACAGTACAAATTCCTCAAGAATTGAAATGTCAGTCTTCTACTAGAGTACAATACCTGCTACTGTTGGTTGAAACTCAACAATAGACTTTCTTGTAGATTTAAGTCCCAAACTGATTTTCTACTGCAAAGGTTCTTTCCAAAAGTATGCATGGTTCCATGAATAATTGGCAACTAAGTACAGACATGTCCGTACTATGCACCCTAGAATCGGATGTTGTCCATTTAATTTGTATTCTGAAGTGGCCAGTGCAGAGCAGTGAAGGCAGCTGAATAAATACTATTTAATGATGGTGGTGAACACAGTGAGAATTTGCCTAATATAAATTTAGCTCTGGCAAACCCATTTAATTTTTTGTAAACTCATAAACATATAGCTAATGAAAAATGCCACTTGAGGAACAACCCCAAGAATGTTTTAGGAAATTGCTAAGCTCATAAAATGACCCTCGAGGCTTTGCAATAACGATTAACATTTGAAAAATTTCTAAATGAATCAAATCCAAACAGTGAGCTCCATTTTCTCTAGAGTGGCAGACCAAATCTCCTTGTAAGCAGAGATTATTGTAGCCTTACTCCTTTCTTTCCCTAATTCAAGGACTGAAAGGTAGGCACAGGGATGACATTGTGCAGTGTAGAAGGCCATCCATATTTTGCCCAGTCAAAGATATCTCTGAGGTTCCCAAAGCCTGAAGCAACACAGGGCACCCCAGTTACACAGATTGTTGCTACAGCAGAAAGCCTCCCTATCTCTTTCCATCTCCAAATGACACAGCAAGCTGCCTGGGGTGCACCGTGCATTGGTTGGGAACCAGGATAGGAATATCATCCCCCTCTTCTCCACTCTGTGTGCTGCTGGCTCCAGGTTGCTCTCACTAATGTGGACTGATGAGCAGCTCAATAGAAGTAGCCCAATTAGGTCATTTAGACTTGCTCAATGAAAACTGAAAAGCACTGTGGCCTAGTGGAAAGGGTATGGGCCTGGGAGTAAGAGGACCTGGGTTCTAATTCCAGCTCTCTTAATTGCTTGCTGTGTGACCTTGGGCAAGTCACTTAATTTCACTGTGCCTCAGTTTCCTCAACTGTAAAATAGGGATTCAATCCTATTCCCTCCTATTTAGACTGTGAGCCCCTTATGGGACAGATACTGAACCCAACCTGATCAACTTGTATCTATCCCAGGACTTAGAGTTCTTGACATACAGTAAACTCTAACAAGTACCATAAAAAACTGTCAAATCAAATGCCAAATCTTTCACAGACTTCCAAAAGTCTTTATTGGAAAAGCTACATTCAATAATGTTCGCTGCTTCCCAAATCCATCTTATTCATTGAGTGGCTAATCTACTGTCTGTACTGAGAGCATTCTCAATACAGAGAGCACTGTCCTGAGGGGCTGGGAGAGTACAATGGATTTAGTAGACATGATCTCTGGCCTCAAAGAACTCAAAATCCAGTAGGGGTGAGGGAAATCGGAAGTCACTAAAATAAGTACAGATAGAAAATAATACAGTAACCAGCATTATATAGTGCTATCTGGAGAAGGGAGTGAAGAGACAGTAAACTGAACTGTAGAGGGTATAGACAGTAGAAACTGTTTACTCCTTACCGTTTGTCTCGAAGCCCACATGGAGATAATTTAGGGAAGTTTTTTTTTTTAAAAAAAAAAAAACATATCAAGCATCCACTTTCATAAACGAGGATTAAAGGAATTGCATTTTGCATTTTCCCAGCTTTGACTGTGGATTTCAAATAATATCAAATAAGATAGGATTGTGTTGGAAACATGTACCTGGTAAATCATTGACATTTTATCCAGTGAAACTGGGAGGTCTGGTAATCGGTCTGCTCTATAACCTCTTTATTTCTGCCCTGCATTTTATAATAAAGAGAATACTTTTTTTAAACTATGACTCCTGTTTCATGGGAACAAAAGGAAAAGCTAAAAAACTCCACAGGATATAAAAAGGTAAATGAAGATTGAGGGAAAATAAATGGACAAAAGAAAGTCCTAGATGAGGAAGGATAATGAAAAGAAAGGAATGAAAGAAAATAAGGCAGAATGCTACCTGAAACTGGCATTACTGGGCAAAACCAAAGGCTCTTTTAGTGATAGTCCTTAGATGTTTAGGCATTAGCCAACCTGATGTTGTTTCTGAGGGGTATCATACACATGGTCCTGGAGAGCAACTTGTGTTTCCCTGTATAAAATCTGGGAGGGGTTCCACCAGCAAACTGTGACCCACTCCAGAAGCACCAGAGAAGGTGAGGAAATGTAGTCTGGTTTAGAACACATTTCATATTCCTTAACCTATGTTGGGCCTGTCTGGTATATCATGAGCTATATTGGACCACAAAATTGAAAAGTTTTGTGTGGCTGTCACTACTCTACACTATATGGATCTTAAAAAACACAAGACTTAATTTTCATAGATTTCTCTTGCTACCACTGCTCATGTAAATAATTCCTTCTTGAGAATGTTAAAGATTAATCTGAGATTTATTCACTCATTTCATGGAACATACATATGCATGGCACAAACACAGACATACACACTCTCCACCCAAGGAAGTCATTCTTCCATCTTCAATCGTCTTCCTTCCTGACACTTTGATAGTGTCACTAATTGCAGGTAGGGAAATTAATTGATGCAGCTGTGCCCGAGTCGGGGTCTTTGGCTGGCAGGGGAACAGGGCATGCTGGGGAACTCTAACAAGACAAAAAACTAACAAGCCAGATAAGTCACAGGTGCTATTCAGCAAGGCTTACTGAGCTTCAGTGATCATTTGGTCTTACTAGTCTTACTAGCCTTGCTGACTAGTAAAACCAAATGATCCCTGAAGCTCAGTAAGCAGAGAAAAGCTACGATGCCTCTGTGAATAATTAAAATGTATTTAATTGTAAGGTGAAACAAAAGATGAGACCAGAAAATTTGTGTAAACAGATTTCCATATAGAAAAGCTGGAAGAAGAGCTATGGCATCTTTTTTCCTGACTTCAGTTAATGACACTTATTGAGCCCTTACTGTGGGAAGAACACTGGATTAAGCATTTGTTATCTAGAGTTTTTAAGTAACATCCGATCCTCCCCTTGGATAGCTAGATGCCAACTGATGACTGACAGGGTCAGATCACACTTCAGGCTTAGCATATTTTAATTTTTTTTTGTAATTTAGGAGCAATTTCTGAAGAGGACTGAGGATATCAGGCTGGTAGTGGAAGATTTGCCACTTTTCAAGCCACACTAATAGTTGTGGAATGTTTCAGCTAACAAAGTATGAATTGAAAATGAAGTAGTACTGATTTTCAATACCTCAACTCCTCTCTCAGGACAAATGAAACAGTGATACCAATGCAAGTTGGCCAGTAGTACAACCTTAGTGGCATGTAGTAAAAGTCAAACCACAACTCCTATCACCAAGGTTAATGTGTAAAATTTTTTACTTAGTTTTACCAGCATGCAAGGGAGTGACCCAGACACACACTCACTCTACCAAAAATCCAATACCAGGCTGTGGTCAAAGAAGTCCTGTCTGCCAGTGCTTCTTCTTTCTGCTTCCAAGTGCTGCTCTAAACATACTTGCTTTTTGACATGCTTCTGCTCCTCCAGAGGCCGCCTCCAGATACCCATTCTTTAGGCCTGCCTTAGGCGTGACAGCTGTGACTCTGCATGCAGTCATTGATTGGTCCATGCCCATTACTGTATAGACAGGGAGAGAAAGCCCATCCTTCCTCCATGCTCCACCCCCACAGGTCCACAATCACTTGTCTCAAGTAAAGCCCATCAGTGCCTTTGCCAGTCTCTTCCTTGTTGTTGTTCACGGGATCACAAACAGTCACTAAAAAGGCAGCGTATAGTGGGCTCACTACAGTTAGGTTTTGGAAAAATAGGTTTCTCAGCACATTCTATCCCAACCCTCAGCTCTCCCCAATTTGCAGAGAGAGATTAGGGCAATTTTTTTTTATTTAGCTTATTTGTATGGGATTGCTTTTAAATGAAACCTAAGACGTAGCAAGATGGGAATAGTTCAAAAATACAGGATGCTACAATCCTGCTTGTCTGCCCTGAGGTATTATACTATTATCTGCAAAGGGTTTAATTATATTCACATTATATTCAGCAGTCTTAAAGCTCTTATCAGGGCAGAACATGCCAGGGAAACCTACTTTCCTTAAACTCAGAGTACAAAACCTCTCATGTAAATCTGAATCTTTAAATCACTTTGTGGAACCTACAAAGTGTCACAAGAGAAGGCCAATTTACTTTGATTGTCATGGGCCATAGTGAAATGGTGGGGCCAACTGACCTGTTCATCCTTTGGAGCATAGGCAAGCATCAGGGTGATTTTAGCAGTTTTTTGAACAATGGAGTTATTTTATTTAACATCAAATGTGAAACTAATCAGGTGTGAGTCCGTGGAGCTTCCAAAAGGAATAGTGAATTATCCTTTTCCCCACCCAAAAATAACAAATGACTTATTCCCTTATCATTGTTATTGTTATTACTATTATATTTTTTTAAAGTGCTTACTGTATGTCAAGCACTGTTCTAAATGCTTGAGTAGATACACACACCACTGAGGAGTAGTCCAGTCTTGCAAGACTTAGAGCCAGAAGAAATTAAAAAAACTTTCACTTAAAAATAATTTAGGCTGGACTGGGGAAACATCCACTTATTCACCCCTCTAAACCCTTCTAAGCTTGTTATGGGCAGGTAACATGCCTACCAACTCTGTTATATTGTGCTCTCCCATGTTCGCACAGTAAACACTTGAAAAACATGATCGATTGATTCTTTTACTGGTGCCCCATTCCTGACCTTTCAATACTGTGAACACACTTAGCTTCTGAGGTACAATAGGTGATCTGCTTACTTTGTATTTATTTCAGCACTTAGCACAGTGCTTGGTACAGAGTATGCATTTAAATACCATTACTACTACAAGTCTAGCAGCATTTTCATTCCCCTAATAGCGTTCTTCACCACCTCTTCACAAACACAAGCTAGTTGTTCTAGAGTCGCCTGTGTGCTGGACTTAAAAATTATACTAATACAAAACTTCCCCCTACTATCTTTCCTTAGGGGTATAGCTCCATTGGAAATGCTAAGCAATTGTCCACAATGGGATCTAACCTTAAAATATGTTTGAACTTAATCACTAGCTTTACAACTCTGCTCAATGCTTCGTGGTTTCCAAATGCATTAACTTAAAAATTTTAAACATTAGATTGTTTTAAAATGAATTCTTAGCACAGTAAATTCATATATGCCTCGCTTCAAGCCTATTTTGATTTTTCATATGTCATAGCCTATTTACACATGCTGAGTTATGCCCAAGTAGATTTATATCTTGTCTCCCCTACTTTCCTTCCCCTCTACCGCTTCTCTCCTCTGGCACCCCTCAGGTATCCTTCACTCTTCCTTTTACATGAGTGTGGGTATCATTTATTCATTCAATAGTATTTATTGAGTGCTATGTGCAGAGCACTGTACTAAGCGCTTGGAATGTACAAATCGGCAACAGATAGAGACAGTCCTGCCCACTGATGGGCTAATTTCCAGGTGATTTCCTATTTTCCTGTCCACCCCACTTTCAGGTGGTAGTGAAATATGTTGAACCTCAAATATTGATTTTTCAAAACTATCAGGTAAAGATCTGTGAATACAACATTCACAAAATGAGCTCTTTGGAGTTTTAAAGTAATGTGCTCATCAATAACCAAGTTCTTGCCACTTTATCATGGTATATGCAACTGAATGAATTGCCTTTAATATTTCCAGTAAACAATATGAGAGGTAAACTATATTTCTTTGAGAAAATATATACTTTGATACACCTTTCTTTGAATTTGACCATTATTAGGCAAAATTTTGAAAATCAAAACTGGTATTTGATGCAGTGACTAGCCCACTGTGGGCAGGAACTGTCTCTATTGATGAATTGTACTTTCCAAATGCTTAGTACAGTGCTCTGCACACAATAAGTGCTCAATAAATACTACTGAATGAATGAATACTCCCATACCAGTTCTCCTGAACCCCAAACTCTCACCAGTTCATTAAGTCACCTGCATCACTCAGATTCCACATTTTCCTGTACTATAAATGTGCTTTAGGCAATTGAAGATGTGTAGACTTCCTTCCAGTACTAGACTTTCCTGGAAATATGTGAGAGAATACTCTGGATCAAATTTCCAAATTGTTCATCTTGCAGATTAGAGGAATTTTAGGTCCCCTTTGTTCACCCACACTCACTTTAAAAAACTGAAGGACATTTGAACCGTTTAATTTTATTTGCCCAGTATACCAGGGAAAGAGGAATACAAAACAGGTAGTGGGGAATGGGAACTTTAACAATTAAACACAGGTACTCGGTCATCGGGCAACATGGACACTGTCTGTGAGAAATTGATAGAAATTAAAGATGGGAAATAAGCCAACTACCAACAGAATCCTGGCTCATAGGTTCAGACATTCCAGATACTATCTTTGAAGACTACAAGGAAAGTTCTAAATATAAGAAGATTCTCCTGATCTTTTCTGGCTGGTACTATATATTATCCTTAAACAATCTAATGGAGTGACTAATTCTCCTAAAGAAATCTCTGTGATTTTTTTTCTTCTCCATTTTTCAGTCTATATATTCATTCACCCTCAATTCAGCCTCAAGAGAAAAAGAAATTTGGATGCCACATTGCTGGCTATAGAAAAATTTATTAGTATAAACTATTGAATTTTTAGGCCAAAGCAGAATTAAAGAATTTAGGTCAGGCCTATGAAATAAGTTACAAGTTAGTAGTAATCGGACGTGATGGATAGCATCTATAGCTGTTTGTCCTCTGGTAACACTTAGAAGAAGAAATTTGTATCACAATTGTCAAAACTGAGACTCTGTTTTAAGAAGCTCATGCTAATCAGGCTATGATTGACATTCTCCTTGGATCCCCTCAAGTCCTATAAATACAGAAACTTCTCATGAGGATAAGGCATCAGTGCGAAATGATAAATGAAAAGGAATTTAAATTGACATATTCCTTTAACACATTTTCCAAATAACAGGGAACACAAGCCCCAGAATAGTTTTACCAGTTAATAGAAAGAAAGATGCTTTATTTTTTTTAACCTGTATAATAATTAGCTTTTATTAGTGCTCCTAGTGAGCGAAAGAGGCAGCCTAGTGAGCCATGGCCCTAAAGGGAGTATTCCTCAGTCATCACGGATTCATGCAGCCTAGTGAAATGAGCACAGGCCTGAGAATCAGAGGATCTGTCACCTCTGTCCTGAGATGTTTGTGTGACCTTGGGGAAGTCACATCCTTCTGTGCTTCAGTTTTCTACTCTGGGAAATGGGGATTAAATACTTATTCTCCTTTAGATTGCAAACCCAATGAGAAACAGGGACTGTGTCTAATCTGATTGTAATATCTCTACCCCAGTGCTTAGCACTTAAAAACCACAATTATTATTATTATGATCCCTCCTCCTGTTCTATTCTCACCTTAACTGTAACTGCTGGAGGGAACCCCAGCAATGTCAGGAAGAGAAGATTTTGTGGAAGATAACGTATATGTGCATTCAACAGGCAGGATGAGAGGGGCTAACACTGATCTAGAAATCCCCTTCCTATAACCTTCCACTGTCCCGGACTCACTAGAACATTAATCTAGCTCTGTATTAAACAATATGGCAGAAATAAACCCAATGAATACTATATATGTGAAGAGGAAATAGAATTGCCTTGACACTAGGATTGCTCTCGGGAAGGACGTGCAAATGTCAGTGCAGGGGAGCATTGGAAGCATTGTGTGTATGCTTCTTTCATGGACTGGGAAGATGAGAGACCTCACAGGTTTTTATTTGTGTCTTCTTCTATCATGGCTACTTTTCTTCCTTCAGGGGTTCCAGCAGAGAATAGAACTCCTGGGTGTAACAAATGAAGAAGTGGCTAATATAGGTTAATATGGAAGCTTCACGTAGAAATACTGTCTCCATCAAGGCTACCACACCCACCTCCAAATTTTAGCTCTGGATTTCAGGGCGACAGCAGATGGTGTTGGCAGCAGCAATTGCTGCAATTTCTATTCTTATCTATTCAGGCTATTCCTGCTTCTCTCCAGGCAAGACATTAGCTTTGGCAATATCTATCTCTGTCTCCCTGTGTCTGAATCTGCTCCCATGCTAGTCTCTGTACCCTATGACTGATCCATGCTGGTCTCCCTGAATCAATTCTGCCTGTACATTTTTTTCCTTTTACTCACAACTTAAATTCTGTAATTTTCATTCAAACACCTATGCTAGTTTGTTTTGTTAGATTTCATAATTTACTTATCTCACAGTAAGAACATAGTTTGACTGATTTTTTTTGCCTGAAACTTGATTTGAATGAGTTCATATGATAAAAGAATATTGTTTTAGTCCTACTCAATTTCACTCTCATGGGAGGATGACAGATTTCCCACTTAGGAATGAGTTTCTCTCTCTCTCTCTCTCTCTGACATACAAACAAGAAAAGTATATATATGAGGATTATACATGTTCTACTAGAGAGAGCATAGCCTAGTGGAAAGAACCTGGGAATCAGAGCCTGGGATTCAGAGAACCTGGATTCTAATCACATGTCCACCATTTTTCTGCTTGGGACCTTGGGCAAATCACTTAACTTCTTTGGGCCTCAGTTCCCTTATCTACAAAATGGGGATGCTTTCCCTCCTACTTAGACTGTGAGCCTCATGTGAAACCTGATTATCTCATATCTACCACTGCACTTAGTACAGTGCTTGGCACATAGTAAGTGCTTAACAAATTCCACAATTATTATTATTCTACTACTCCCTTAACTGACCATCTACAAAAGAATGTAATATAATTGAAGAGTAAGAAGGCTAAGGAAGGTATGGTAAAGTGGTGAAAACTTTGTCTGTGCCATAACTATTGCAAAGGCTACTCATAATTTCTTTCCAAGTAATTTTCTCCAGATCAGGAGAAAAAAAAATTGATAGAACTGTGTGTCAGCCCCAGACCAGTGACCAAACACAAAATATACCTGCTAACCACACTGAGAAAACTCCCTAGCTGTAAATCAAGGAAAGACTCAGTAAAAATTGGAAGTGGTGGATGAGTATAATTTTTCTACTTTCTTCCAAGGTCTTAGCTTAGACACTTAATATAGAATGTTTAGAAGGGGAATGTCAATGAAATGGCAGTTCTTCACATTTTTCTTTTCACATTTTTCTTTAACAGGCAGTTTGTCTTTATAGCATTCATTGAAAAATTTTGTAATAACTTGAAGATTCCTTTGCTCAAGCCCTCCCTCCCACCTTCATATTCAACAGACCACCACTTGCTCTATCTTCAAAACCCTACTAAAATAATTTCTTATCCAGGAAGCCTTCCCTGACTAATCTCTCTCCTCATAGTATTTCCCTCACTAATACATCACTTGAGTCCATTCACCCTAAGCCCTTAAGAGCTCACCTCACCCACCAGCTTCTCAGCACTTACCTAATGCTCTTCTAAGCATTTAATACTGTGCTCTGCAGAGTAAGTACCAGTAAAGTAAATAAAGTAAATACAGTAAATGCTCAGTAAATATCACTGATTGATTCTTCACTTCAGTTATCATAGCACTTAACTGAAGATTTAAACTGGAAATGTATGGTTAATAGATGTTAATTGAAAAGTTTTGATTTTATATTTTCAAAAAATTTAAATCTACATGGTCTCAGAGTCCACCTTTGAAATTATTTTTAAAACTATATTCAGCTGTCTGCAAATGAAATCCTGGTTGTTTCAAATTAGTAAAGAATACATGACAATTTTAAATGATTTCTTATTAATTCGATGTACATGGTTCTCAAGAGACTTATCTTTGAAAGAAATCCAACTCAAAGCAAAGCTAAAAGAAAACAAGAAACTAACAAAAAAAAGTTTGCTAAAATCTCCATAGGATAATTCTAGCGGAAAAAAAGAAATGAAACATTTTCATCTCATTAACAGAGTTTAACCCCTTAAACATTTTCAATCTTCTTTCTCCAACTTAAGATAAAAGTTTGCAGTTTCAAAACATTTTTTAAAAATCCTATTACAATTGAAATCACTTTCTGTGTGGGTATGTGTATGGGTCTCATTGAAAAACTGAAAGGATTCCCAAAAGTCCACAAAATGTTTACACATATGTAAACACTACTCTTTGGTAACTGAAGCTGATATTTTTTGAGAACATAATATTGTTTTGGAGAGATCTACTACATTTTTTTAACCCCTAAAAGGTATCGAAACATACTATCCTCCACTGTCCTAAGAGTCCACAATTATTCCACATTGCTTTCGGCTGCATGTCTTTTAAGCAGCATGGCTCAGTGGAAAGAGCATGAGCTTGGGAGTCAGAGGTCATGGGTTCGAATCCCGCCTCTGCCACTTGTCAGTTGTGTGACTGTGGGCAAGTCACTTCACTTCTCTGTGCCTTAGTTACCTCAATCTGTAAAATGGGGATTAAGACTGTGAGCCCCACGTGGGACAACCTTGTATATACCCCCAGTGCTTAGAAAAGTGCTCTGCACATAGTAAACACTTAACAAATACCAACATTACTATTATTATTATTATTATTTTAAGTGTTATTATTTACCCTGGTGGTGGTGGTTGCTACAAGCAGGTTTGTTGCTTAGATTTGCTCTCCACCTACATCCTATCTATAGACCTTCTGTTAGGAGTAGCATCACTTCCATCCAAGCCTATATTATTGGACTTCAGTGATACTGAACTGCTACTTCTTGTTGATTGTAATCAATCAGTGATATTTATTGATCACTTACTAATGAGATAAAAATGTTCAAGAAACTAGCTATCTTGCTGGTGTTACTATTTTATACTACATGACTCAGTATACTTTTAGTTCAGTTTAGAACTTGGAGCTGGGTTGAAAATTTCTGTCAGTTTTCTAAAGGATTTTTTAATGATATTTAAACACTTACTAGATACCAGACACTGTAGATATAAGATAATCAGATTGGACACAATCCCTGTCCTACATAGGGTACACAGCCTTAATCCTTATTTTGCACATGAGGAAACAGAGGCCCAGAGAAGTGAAATGACTTGCCCAAGATCACACAGCAGACAAGTGGCAGAGATGAGCTTAGAATCAAGGTCTTCTGACTTGCAGGCCTGTGATTTTTTCACAGGTCATATTGCTTCTTTGCCAGTATCTTTTTTATTTTCCCCCTAGTTTCCATCCCTGCCTGGGGAACAGAATGCACTTGTGGGTTTCAGCTCTGTATTACCGGGGAAATTCTTTGATTTGTTTCCACTAATCATCAGACTTCCCAGAGCTGTGCTGAGTCTGCAAAATGGATCATAATCATTTGAGTGTCCTCTCATGCGTGCTCTTTTAAAGCATAGTATAATTAGCATATGGCAGACACTAGATAACTCTTAGAAATAATCAAAGGCTGTGAGTTGTGGTGCCAAGTCTTTTTTTGATTGCTTAAGTATGGATACTGATTTTTGAAATAATACTGATGTTCTTCTCTAGCAAAAACATTAGCAAACATTAAACCAACTCAAAGCAAAGCCTCTAGCAAACATTAAAAATGCAATGACAAATCAGGTTTTAAATAATGCAGGGGAATTTCAATTTATTTACCATGGTGTTTTTCATGTTTTGGTTGTTGTTTACTAATGACTCATTTTTTACACAAGAAGATTGAAAGCTACAACCAAAGCCTTCCCTAGTGGTTTTTCATTCACTGAAATCCATCCCAAGTTCCACTTTCCTGCTGTGTTTCTACAAAGGCTTCCCCTTTATTCCAATGCCTGAGCTCCCACCCACCCATCTCAACCTATTAAACCCACTCATGAAGAATATTTGATGCCTTCTTTAGAGATTTGATTCAGTAACTACTTGGCTTTTCAATACCTCTACTGAAAAATGTAAGTCGTTATGGTTCCCTCCAATCCGGACTATCCTGGTAAGTGAAGGAGATGACTAGACTTGGCATGAGCAAACCCTTATGTTGATGATCTTGAGGGCCCTCTAATTTTCCCTGCTTGCTGTATCAGAAGGGGCCATTTAAAACCCACTTGATAAGAGCTTTCTGGTGCCTGGATTGTAGCCAAAAATAACTATTGTTTTCTACCTACAGTGCAGCTGGTATTAAAGGTGAACTCTCTCATGACTTTCGTGAAGGCATTCCTGCTGGCAACTAGGAAGCTGCCAACTCCCAGAATAGAGGGCCTACTGTGAGTGGGACTCTGAAACCAACAAGCTGGTCACTGCCAGCAATTAACACACAATATGCTGGCCATTCTTGGCAAGTCAAAGAGAGTGGCCTGGTGCCAGAAAGGCATGATCAGTCCTGAGAACGGCAGACCCATCTGTTGGCATTGCCCAATATGCCTGCAGGACTTAAAGCGATGGTACTCCCACTGTGATGTACCATTTGAATGGAAGTCATTGTATTGCAATTTTTAATTGTGAGGGGATGCTTCCTTCATCCCTCTTCTCTGCCCCCCCCACCACTTCCCAAAATGAAACCACTGGTTTAATTAATTTCCAAACTTGCTTTCATCTTGGCCACTAATGAAAAGCCTTTTTATGCCCTTAAAAAATTTTAACAAGGAAACTTTTATTCGCCTCTTGGGTAACCCATTGGAATTTTTCTGGCAATTGCTAAATCATGATGTTAGACTTTAAGGCACAATTCATCTGAGGCCGATATCTTGGAATTTAGTTGATAGTCTGCTACTGCCGTTCTGTTTCAAAATGATCTGGTAACTTCCTAGGTTCTTAAAGAAAAATGGGGTATCTAAAGAAGGAAACCAAGAAGTTTTCTAACATGATTAATGATAAAAATATTGAAAATTTTGATTAGAGCAAGGATTTTTTCTTCCGCATTTGGATTATACAGTCCCCTAAGGGGACTACTTTTGATTTTAAATTTTTTCTGAGTTGTAAATTATTGTTTTCCTAACACACTCCATTTTGCTTTTTAATTCAGGCAGAAGAGTTCCTAGAAGCTTTAAGCCTTTGTTCTTCTGTAGGTTTTATGCAGAATAACTAGGAATTAAGATCACCAATTATGCAGGGATTCTCTTACCAAACAACCTAGAGAATTACCTATGAAGCGTATACTAGGCAAACAACCATATTAGCATTTTGTGATTTCTACATTTGTGACTATTTCCTTCTCCATTACAGACTAGATGGGGTGACAGCCATTAAAATAAATTACAGATAAGGGAAATGGTGGAGTATAAGGATTTGTATTTGTATAGTGTATTGAGAGGCTGGGGTGGATATTGATTGCTTAGGTGATGCAGAGAAGAGGGGAAATAAAGGTTTAGTCAGGTAAGGACTTTTGGAAAAAATACAGTTTTCACAGGGCTTTAAAAGTGGGGAGAATGGTAGTCTGGATCTACCCCAGCACTTTGAACAATGCTTGGCACATAGTAAGCGCTTAACATATATCATCATCATCATCATGAAGTAGGAAGGAATTCCAGGCCAGAGAGAAGAGATATGCAAGGGGTCAATGGCAAGCTAGAAGAGATCAAGGTACAATGAGTAGGTTGGCATTAGAGGAGAGAAGTGTGGGCAATGGGCATCAGAAAAGAAAGGCAGGATAGAGAGAGCTGATCAACTATCTTTAGTCAAGGACTGCTTGTATAAAGAATGGAAAGAAAAGAGGTTTAGTGAACTCTCATGTCCAGGCAAATAATTTAGATCCTGATTATCAAAACCAACAAGGGCTAGAGGAACCAACCATGCTGAACCCAGAGGTATATACAATTTCTAAACTGTTTTAAATTTTTATTCTATTCCTTTCCCAAGGTCCCATTTTACAAATAAACTTTCAGCTACAGTAAATTAATCAAAGAAAGGTTTCTCCTTTTCTCAATATAAGCTTTGGAAATTCCCCAGAGGCACCACCTTATATCAAAGATAGATGTCCGCTAAAATTGATGAAATCAATGTGAAGGACTAAGCACTTCCAAGATTATGTACTCATCTTTTTTAGGTCTGGGCATTTTCCCTAAGATGGTAACAATAATTCAGATTAAAGTGGTATGTTTCATAGAAGGACAGATATCCTTCAAGCGTGGGCTAGTGGAAAGAGCACAGGCCTAGGAGTCAGAGGACCTGGGTTCTAATCACATTTCTGCCATTTGCCTGCTCTTTGACACTGACCAAGCCATTTAACTTCTCTGTGCCTCAGTTTTCTTATCTGTAAAATAGGGATTAAATCCTATTCCCTATTTAGAACTACATGTGAGACAGGAGCCATTTCCAACCTGATTATTTTGTATTTACCTCAATGCTGAGTACCATGCTTGGCACACAAGAAGCACTTAAATGCTTTAAATAAATTGGACTATGGTTACCCAGTAATTTACCAAAACTAGACTACTCTTAATTGTATTATTATCATTAATGTATCATTTCATGAATCTTGGCAGCATAAAAGATTTTTCAAGATTGTCTGGTATTTGCAGTGTTTATTGGAGGACAGGGTGGAGCCCTAAAATTGGACTTAAACCTAGCTTGCTGAGTGTAGGCTGAGGCATGTCCGGATTTCTGTGGTTCCTACGAGAATTGCAAAAAACAATTGACACAGAAATGAACTTAGGAAATGTTGTGAGAAAATGTTTTTCACTCTCAATCCAGTATCTCTGTGAAGGTCTCTAAAGATAAAAGATTGCTTTAATATCCTTTCTCTGATTTATTTACATTTCCTATCTCTTATAACTGCCTTGTTATGATTCATTCCAGCATCCTAACGTTTCATCAGTCAGAGGCACAAATGGTGCAGCTGTATCTGAGGCAAAGATTTACATACTCTGTGCTGTGTTATCAGACATTGAGAATGCAGGAGGAATCACAAACACACATTCTGCTGAGGCAACAAGGTCAGGGGGGTTCACATTTACATTTTACTTTATCTTCATTCAATAAAAGAAATGTATTGGATAGTTGGCCCTAAGACAGCATGGCTCTCTTTTTTTTTTTTTAAAAAAAAAAAAGGGCCAGTTTTTGACATTTATGCCCTTAAGTGTAAAATGTTTGACACAATGTAATAACATACAGAAATCTGAGAATTTGAGTATTGCTCTAACAAAATAATAGATTTATTATATATTGAGAAAATAAAATTCTGGTAGCTAATGATCTAAAGTAGGGCAGAGAACAGAAGGGAGTAAAGGGAAGACAGGCAAGGGTGTTCCTTGATTCTTACATAGAATAACCATATAATCACTTCAGTTTGGTTAGCAAAGATTACCAAATTCAAAATTTTATTTTCACTGGCCCACAAAGTCATTTGGGGAGGATGGGAAAGGAAGAAGGCAGTTACTTGGAACACACACAGACTCCTCTGATTCCCAATCCCATATTACTCCTGCTGCTTGTACATTCTAGAGAGGAGAATAACACAGTAATAAGTGTTTCGGTTATCCAAACCAGTTGCTATGGTTATGCTCTAGTGGTGATGTAACAAAGAAAATTATTAAGACTTTTTGTGTAGAGTCTGAAATAGAAGAGTTTTGCAAAAATTCAATTAAAAATTTAACAAAATAATAAGATGGCTGAATCTATATTGTAAATTAGAAAATATATAAAGTGGGGCAGAAATATTCCTTTTTGAGAAATACAATTTCCTTTTGGAAACTGGAACATGTGATGACTCATTATGTTGATCATAATCATATTCAAAGAGCAATATAGTTACATAGAGTCTCTTGATAAAAAAAGAAAGGCTAAAAGCAGATGAAAAAAGTGTGAAACACAAAAAATGTTTAACAAATAATTGACCCTGGTGATTAATAGGGGAAATCTATCAAGTCATTTTTTACTTCACTTTCTTGTAGTCCAAGATTATTATTATTAAAATTATATTTATTATTAATTTTTATTATTAATTCAATATAATAATAATAATAGTATTTGTTAAGGACTTACTATGTGACAGACACTGTCCTAAACACTGGGGAGGACACAAGCAAATCCGGTTGGGTACAGTCCCTGTCCCACATGGGGTTCACAGTCTTAATACCTATTTTACAGATGAGGTAACTGAGGCACAGAGAAGTTAAGTGACTTGCCCAAGGTCACACAGCAGACAAGTGGCAAAGTGGGATAGGAACCCTTGACCCTCTGACTCTCAGGCCCATGCTCTATCCACTACGCCAAGCTGTTCCTCGATGCTTTGAGCCATCCTCTATGTCCTGAGATCCTTAAATATTACATTAAATTGTCTTTCCTGCAGATACCCACCAAATTCTGAAAACTGTGGTTTTAAAAACAACCTTTCTTTTCACCTTCCTGTAACTTCAGTGGAAAGTTCTTTGACATTTGATCCTCTGAGGTATCAACCATAACAAGCAGCTAAGCACTGGAGGACCAACTGTCAGGTCCTTAATATGCAAACTATACTATTCCTGAACAAATAGAAACCCAATTCCCTTTGTTCCAGGATCCAAGAGAGAGCTGATGTCACGATATGACTATGAGGAAGAATAATACCAATAGATCTGTTTATTTAATTAGTAACAGGGGTAAAATCCATCTGATCACAGGTCAGTTTGTGGGGTCTTTATCAGAGTACAAGCAGGCTTCAGTGACTCTGACAATCATAATCTCTAGACTTCAATTTCCTACTAATAAAGGGTAACAATGTAATGTAAGCCATCTTATTTGTTCAGATCTTTTAGACCACTGAGGAACTAATATGGAACAGCTGAATAAATAATGCCACACAGACTTCATTTTTAGCAGCACGGATGACTTCTGATGAAAGAGATGATCAATCAGTCTTCAAATCAAGCATGGAAATTAGCATCATATTGTCATTTGGAGTTTACATAAAGGAAAGTGGCCCTCCTTTTGGATCAATAGAGCATCAATATGCTCATATGGAGATTCAAAAGACAGTTATAAAATATAATTAATTTTCAAATTTGGGTTTGATGAAAAATTCTTATAGCATATTCAAAACTATGATGAAAGAAGATGGCAAGAGAAATTAACTTTTCTAACTCTTGCCAAAGAAAATCTCAAAAATATTTTGTTAGCTTTTTTCTAATAATAGGATATGTCAGCCCTACTCATTCAACAGAAATTTGGGGGCACCTAATATATTCAAACTACTCTAATGTATGCCTGCTATGTGCTGGGCAACACACTGTGCTTACCACTGTGCCCAGAGTATTTGTATCAAGTGTTTATTGATTTTTTTTATTGAGTGCTTACTGTGTGCAGAGCACTGCACTATCTGGGAGAGTGCAATATAATGGAGCTCTATCACCATCCCTGCCCTCAAAGAGTTTACAATCAAGTGATTTTCCAGCCTGAGTTCTGCCTTTGGCTAGCTAATCTGGGCAAAATTTGCTCATTAACTTGGCAATATGCTATACTAATCTTGGCAAAACACTATGCCTACCTATTCCCTTGTGGCATTCCATGGCCCAAGGGGAACATGACTGGCAGGGACAAGAAAGCACAAGTCACTCTCACTATAATCAATTCCTCTCTGGAGGTTTTTATTCCTGAAGCCTCAAGACTGAGACTCTTCCATTACTCTTGATTCTTGATGGAGGTGCCATCATTATCAAAAATAATATTGTGCTCAATATTTTCATGTGTAAAATGTTAAATACCTATTTGTCCTCCTTCTTTGACTAGAGTCCGACATCTGATATGAATTTACTGTTTATACCCCAGCATTTGGTACAGTGCTTGACCCATACTAAGTTCTTAACAGAGATCAAAATTATAATCATTATAAGTATTATTACGATGATGAATATTAAAGATCACAAGTTTAAGCAGAGAGAGGGAATATTCAAATGTAATAGCACTATTTCCTTCTGATTAATAAAGACTTATGCAGAGTCCAGATATTTTCCTTTACTATAACTTAAGTAATATATCATAAAGTATTTTAATCATTTTTTTCAGTTCTGTAAAATTTTGGTCTTGGGATATAGTCAACACCTCTAATGGACAACTAGTGAGTGTAAATGGCCTCCCATTTTTACTTTCAGATTCTGTCATGATGGGTAGTTCTGCCTCAATCTTCTTCAAGACTAAGCCTCTGGCTCAGGTAACTCAAAATGAACATTGTAATGGCATCTTTCTCCATCAAATATTAACTTTGCAAGTCAAATTTTTTATCTAGTCTTTTCTCCTGAGTTGTGAAGGCAATACAAGATGGTTAGTTTAACCATCCTTTAGAATTCTTGGTTAAAAACTGAAACCTGGTAAGTTTGGCAGTCTCCACTTCTATTTGCATTGCAATATTAATAAGAAAGTAGAAATACCCCCTGAGCTTAACAGTGACTTAGATATTTAGAGATTTCAATTCTTTTTCCCTGTGCTTCATCTTCAGTTAAGTAATAATGGGTTAATATATCACGTAAGTTAAACTAATAGAAAAATAAACAAAATCCAAGTGAGATCAGTAATGGAGAAAAAGTACAAAAACTGTATTTTTTAAAAGGAAACAAAGTTCTCAGAAGGTCAAAGAAAGTGAAAAGAATCTTGAAAGAAATAGAAAAATTATTATTCAGTAGCCAGCCAACCTAGGGTAAGTTTGAAATAGCAGCTCATTTAGGGGACAATTATTTTAGAGTTTTTTGAAACAGTAACCACAGATTATCCTAATGGTACAAACAATTTAAGATTGTTTAATGCTCAGACTAAGATGAGGGTCTCTACATTTCATATTAAATATGTCATTCCCTACAAATGCAGGTTTATGTCTTACCATATACCTTCTTTTTGTTGGCCTGACTCTTGCTCACTCTTTCTCTCTCTCTCTCTCTCTCTCTCTCTCTCTCTTTAATACAGCCTTCAAAACATCTACTGTACAATAAATGAGGAAATTTTAGTCTAACACTCAGTTGATTCATTCTTGACCTCAAACTAACCTTATTATTGATTGGTGACTCAACACTCTAAAGGCTTCCCCCAGATGATACGTTTTCCTTTCTTTGTCACGAAATGATAATGCAGTCAATGCTAGCAAAGTGAAGAGTGCTCCAGGTTAGCCCTATGGAGAGTCCCTAAACTGTCATTACTGGTTGTTACTCTGTGTCTGATCATTTGAATTCTTCAACTAACAGACCATTAAGGAGAACTTATTTTCTCTCCTCTGGATCATTTAACCAAACAGGAAATTAACTCAGGTTATTGGCTTTATCTACTATAAGTCCAGAGTAAGGTGCTCCCATGTTATAAAGGGAAAAAAGACATATGTCAACTGAAGCTGCAGTTCTCTTTGAAAGTTGCAACAGGGGGCATAGGCAGTAGCCCCATTTAAATCCTCCTTATTACTACGTTCAAAGGAAAAGAAGCGCAAAATACAGTACTAATTTAAAAATTGACTTATTTAAAAAGAATGTATTTAGGCATCTGATGGGTCAGGAGAATATATAGCGCATCACCTTTAGACCACAACTTCCATCTTACATCATTCTGGCTAAGAACTATGTCTCACCATCTTTAACTGGACAAGTGGTGTATCTGACTGTCTTTTATTCATTGCTGACTCTCTTCCCTGATGTATTTCACAGGTAGTTACCACTTCCATGGGGCTAGTCTAGGTTACTCAGTTCCGTGAACTAGAGCAAGATTTGGAGCACAAAGGTCCTCATTTGATTTGGATGGCTATTAACTGGTGAAATGGGAAAAGTGCCACTTCTTGGAAACCCTTCTCAGAGCTCACTCGCTTTCTAAAACTGAAACTTTGCTATATAGAACACTGCAGGTTGTTCTAGACAGCATCTGCAAAAAGACACAAGAGAAGAGTTGAAGATGAAGAAACTGCCAAAGAGAAGACATTTTTGCTAAAAATATATATAACTTGAAGAAATTATTTTTGAAAAGGCAGTGTTTAACACTTGGGAGGGAGAGAGAGACTGGGAAGTAAGTAGAAATTGAGCATACAAGAGTTATTTTAACACACCCTCTTCACTCATTTTACCTTCCCATGGATGAAAAGAGAGATGTGTGTGGTAGAATGAAGTTAGGCGGTTGGTGGGAAGGAAAGTTATAGTTTAAATATGGTTTATTTAAAATGGTCCCTTTGAACATAAAAGGTTACTGAATACTCTATTTAAAAGTTGAATAGGATCTTATTCTTAAATTTATAACAGGAAATAAAATTGCTTGAGAAAGGCAATGCATTCCAGACATCACCATTACCACCCTGCAGCAGCCCGACACTGAAAACAGAAAATTTTCCCTTGGAGCCAATGGAGAAGCTCGCCAAACAACCAATAAAAGACAGATGCGACTACTGGAAAAATAAATGGCTGAGTTAGGCATGCGATGATGAGCAATTAAAAACTTTGCTTTTTCTACCTAGGAAGGGTTCTGAAAGCGAGCTCCCTACCATAAATTTTAGAAATGCCTACCCTGGAATGACATCAAACAAATTTATTTATCTTCCTGGAACACACGTAAAAGGATTTTCAAAGTTTTAAGACAGTCACAAATAGTGTTACTGACAAGGTACTATTTCCAAAATTCTTATCTCTTCTGATCACTCAATGGGCCTACAACTATGCACTCTATAGGCTGAAACTAATCACATCTAAATGCTGGAAACAAACTGTTTTTGTGAAAAGAACAGCAATCTAATATGGTAAGCAGATGTCAGCCCAACTATTACAGGCACAATCTACTTATTGTCATGTGACAAGTATTAAGAGTGTTTATGACCATATACCTGCTTATTGCTGATAGTGCTTTGATTAGTAATCATAGATCTTTTCCATGAAGAACTTTAAACATTTTTATTATACCTCAACTTATTTTTGTATTCTAAGGGCCATTTACAAAGGCATTGGAATTTGTTTTAGGTTCACGTAAGATGAAACCAAAATTTGCTGAATGAGAATATTTTTCATCAGTACAATCAGACACACTAACATTTAAAGCTGAAGTTGTTTATGAGACATAAAGGTACTTTTTACCTTTTCAGATAGAGCATATTAAAATTCAACAGAGAATTTATTTGATTTCTGGTGTTTGCCTGCTGCTCTGCTGTAATCTCCAGCGAAGACCACTAATATGCAGTTGATGAGGGTGGGGATGGGGAGGGGAGGGAGTAAAGGAAGGGAAAGGGAGAACCCCTGAAGGCAAACTTAAAATAGGAAAATAGGATTGCAAATAAGAGGAAACATAGTTAAGTGGTTAGAGTAAACGACTGGAGTCGGACAAACTGGCTCCACTATTGACTTACTGGATGACCTTGGGCAAATTGCTCTCTCAGTGCGTTGGTTTCCTTTTGAAAAGACAAAAGTTATAACTGTGACTAGAATAGTTTGTGATGTTGGATTAATGCTGGCTCTTGAAGTTTTAAGAACGGCCGTTGTTCTAATTGATAAAGAAAAGCATCTTGTTGTGGAAGAGACAACCCAAAGTGCTCTCAGGAAAGAAATCGCTGACTTCTCCAAGTATATTTCACTGTTGGCAGAAGTGGTCCCTTTGTTTCCTCAATCTGAAAGGTTTACCTTCTCCCTACACACCAAATATCCCTTAAAAAAGATAGAGACGATCACTTCTAAGTCCATCTTTTCTACAAGAAAAACTCTGTAATTTGTACAGTTTAAAGATCATTTCCTCAGAAGCTCTCAAAAATTCAATTACAAAGAGTGGTATTTATTGAGCACCTACTGTGTGCAGAGCACTAGACTAAGTGCTTGGGAGAGTACAATACATCAGAGTTGATAGACACGATTCCTGCCCAAACAGAGTTTATGGTCCAGGTGGGGAGACTGACATTAAAACAAATTACAGGTAAAGGAGAAGATGGGATATAAGGGTATGTCCAAAGTACCATGGGGGTTAGGGTGGGGTAGATATCAAGTGCTTAAATGGTATACAGATTCAAGTGTACAGATGATGCAGAAGGGAGAGTGAATAGGGGAAATGAAGCTTATTTGGAAAAGGCCTTTTGGAGAAGATGTGATTTATAGGATGGCTTTGAAAACAGGCAGAGTGGTAGTCTGACAAATATGAAAAGGGAGGGACTCCCAGGCCAGAAAGAGAACATGAGCAAGAGGTCAGCAGTGACAGTGGCCAGATATACAAATCAAGGTACACTGAATATTTGCATTTCCAAGTGTGTCTATTGGCATCTTTCAAAACTACCCTCTGGGGATGGCTACTCACCTAGGCCTCACCCTGGTTCCCTCCCTCTCCCAGTCATATACAAAGGTTCCCCCATAGGTCATCAGTCTGGCATTTGTTAATTGCTCATCTGCAATACAGGTTTTAATCACCTGATCCATCAAAAGCCTCTCTCTCTGCCTATACTCATCTTGTCAGTAAGTGACATTTTTTGTAATGAAAACAGCAGATCTATTGATAGCATCCCTCAACATAGTGGAAGGCATCCTGCATTAGCTTTGTCTTCAAAACCAGCTATTCTATTACAATTGACCTTCTCTTGCTGATTACCACACAAATCATAGCCTTTTCTCCCCTCCACATTTATTAGAGTATTTCTCCTGCAGCCTTTCAATTGCCTGACTGGAGTTGGTAATTGGATTCATGTTTGGAGGACCACATTCAACTGAGAAGTCTGGAATAATTCAAACAGAACACCCCGGCCTAGGGCTGGGACCATATGTTAAAATCAGATTTGTGTCAGTAGACCCCATTGCTGAGGCAGTAATAAAATCTGCTCCGATGTCAAAAAGTTCCATTTTATTACAGAGTTTAATGTATCTGGGGTTATCTATATAGTCAAGTTTCCAGATCACATGCAACATGAAGATGTTAAAGCATAAAGCAATTACTATGACTTAGTAAAATATTTAAGAGGAGAGAAAAAATCTACATGGGCAACTGTGCTGTCTCCTTTTAGCTTTCAGACTTCACCACAAGTAGCTTTCAATTATGTAATGTACAAATTAGAGGCCATCAAAAAGCCAACTATTTGGCAGAGGGCTGCAATCCAATGCACATTGTTCAACATGAAGACTACCGGCTCTCAAACTGTCCAGAGTTTAGGTCATTGAGTTCTTTCTATTTTATTTTATTAAAAGAGACAGCTGCTTCCTTTAAATGATTACAGTAAATGACAGTACATGTATTAAAAAGAAAGCATTCATGTGAGTGGCTTCATGTTCCTGCAGGCTCTGAAATGTAAACCTAAGCCACAGAGTGGCCCATTTCAAACAAAATTATAGTTTATATCATTTTCCTCCAATTTTGTGAGGAATCACTAAGAATTCTGCTATTTAAATAGCTTCCTATTGGGTGAATAGTGCTTTCAAGTAATTTGGGTCCTTTTGAAGGGACAGAAACTCTTTTAATAGCAGGGTACCAGATCTTCAAGTTGTTAAATGCTTTAAATTGTCCTTTTGTAGCCTACTGATTTCTTTCACCTGTGAAAATGACCTACACTTGGAAATAATATCCTCAGCCACCCTTGCTTGGATCATCATTTACCAACTTTTAAATGTCCTTTTGCAAAAAGTTCCATGGAGAAATCTTACTTGTTTCATTTCACAATAAAGTTATATGTTATGTAAACTGGGCATAATCCTGAAAATTGTCAATAAAAGAAATGAAAGTTGAATGTAAATTTCCTGAAATTTACTCTTCTCAAAATAAAGTAGAAGTGCAGGGAATGTCAAGATCAGTATAATCTGTACATAAACTTTTCAGAAGCGTTTGTCACCATCAGAAGATCAAGACTCTGGCAACCACTAAGCAAATTTGGTTAATCCAAGTTCACCAAAATCTCTAGGTGTATCCTCCCCAAAAGTTTGAATTACACACTTACTCAGAATTTGGAAAATACTGAAAATTTTGGTGAACTACAGGATTAAGAGAAATCAAATATTATATGAGGAAGTATTCTGTGTTCTGAATGGTATTTATATCACTAAAATTTTTAATTTCTTTGTAGAATCTAACCCTTTCTTCCCAGCAACAGAATAGCAATTCTTTTTGGGAATGGGCTTTCATTATGCAAGTATGCAGGGCACAGCTTTTGGAATCATCAACCACTCAATCACTGATATTTTTACTGTGGGCCAATAACTCTACTAAGTGTTCGGTAGTATACCTACAATACAGCAGAGTTGGTAGACATGATCCCTGCCTTTTAAAGAGCTTTCAATCTAGGTGGAGAGACAGACATTAAAAGAATTTCAGAAAGGTGAAAGTGGTGTGGGGGTGAGGTGTCTAACAAAGTGTTAAAAAGGTACAGACATAAGGGCATAGGAAATGCAGAAAGGAGAAGTGGAGGGTTATGTAGAGTAGGCTTCTTGGAGGAGATATGTTTTTAGTAGGGCTTTGAAGATGGGGAGAGGGAAACAATAGGTAGAAATTGAAAAAGTAATTTGAAAATATACACAGGTATTTATACCCAACTTCAGGATCTAAATGCTCAAGATGGCTTTTGGGTTGGCACAACTTGGAGTATGGGGAACCAATTAGGGAAGGGTTCCAGGAAAATAAAGAAGCAGAGTACACACAGTCTGCACCAGCAGACACCAGATTATAGCTCAATCAATTTACTGAGTTCTTACTGGGTGCAGAGAACTGTAATATGTACTTTTTATGGTATTTAAGTGCTTACTTTGTGTCAAGCACTGTTCTAAGCACTGGGGTAAATACAAGTTAATCAGGTCAGACAGATTTCCTGCCCAAAATGAAAGGATAGTCTATGTAGGAAGGTGAACAGGTATTGAATTCTCATTTTGCAGTTGAGAAAACTGAAGCACAGAGAAGTCATGTGATTTGCCCAAGGTCACACAGCAGGCAAGTGGTGGAGCCAGAATTAGAACCCAAGTCCTCCAGCTCCTAGGCCTAAGCTTTATCCACTAGGACACACTGCTTCTACATGCTTGGGAGAGTACAGTACAATAGAATTGGCAGACACGTTCCCTGCTCTCAAGGAGAAAATTTCTTATCTTGGCTTTAAGGCATTCAATCAGCTCTCTCCCTCTTATTTTAACTCACTGATCTCCTACTACAACTCTGCACACTTCCCTCCTCCAACTTACTCTCTGTACCCCAGTCTTGTCTATCCTGCTGTGACCCCTTGCCCATGTCCTCGCTCTAGTCCAGAACTCCCTCCCCCTTCATATTCAACAGCCCACTACTCTCCCCAGCTTCAAAGTCCTCCTAAAATCACATCTCTTCAAAGTGGCCTTTCTTGACTAAGCTCTTATTTCTCCTACCTGCCCTTCCTTCTTTATTATCTATGCAATAAAATCTGTAAACTCTTGATATTCACCAATCCCTCGGTCCCACAGCACTTTTGTAAATATCCTTATACTCTGTCATTTCCTCTATCAATTTATTTTAATATCTATCCTCCATTCTAGAATGTGGCCTAGTGGCAGCAGCACGACCTAGTGGAAAGATTAAGACCTGGGTGTTAGAGAAACTAAGTTCTAATTCTGAGTCTTCTACTTGTCTGCTGTGCCACCCTGGGCAAGGCAGCTTTCCTGAGACTAAATTTTCTCAACTGTAAAATGGGATTCACTACTTATTCTTCCTCCTCCTTAGACTGTGAGCACCATATGAGAAACGAACTATGTACAACCTAATTTGTATCTAATCCAGAATTTATAAAAGTGCTTGGCATATGGTAAGTGCTTTAAAAACACAATTAAAAAAATATTAGATTGTGTGCTCCTCGCTGGCAGGAAACATGTCTATCAATGTTATTATTATATACTTTCCCAAATGCTTAGTAAAGTGCTCTGCAAACAGTAAGTGCTCAATAAATATGATTGATTTACAGTCTTGAGAAGACAGAAATTTAAATAAATTATAAATCGGGTAATGGCAGAGTATAAGGACAAGTACATAAGTGCTGTGAGATGAGTATCAAATTTATTCTATATCTTTCCAAATACTACTGAAACTTTTGTGTTGGGAGGTTTCCATAATCTTTACTTACATTGATATTTCTTCATTTATTTTATTTTTGGTATTTTCCCAAGTTGTTCAACTTGGCTGACTGAGAAATACAGAGAGACAGCAGATACTGTGATAACACTGATGGATATTACTGTTCGTATGGATTGTGGGGGTGGCCGGAGGGGAGGGTAGTGTTTTGGATAAAGGAATATACACCAGAATCCATTACTACAGAATCCATTACTCACCTCTCACCTGAGACAGCATATATTTATCAAATATCTTTTTCTAATGAAGCAGAATAATAGTGTAAATTTCTTTGAAATCTTCCTGTAATCCTCATTTCATCCATGATGGAATACTTCAAATCATATAAATGATGATACACCATGACTTCTTCTGGACACTATACTGTTCATACTAACTTAACCCTTTGAGAGGACATCACTGCTAACTAGTGCCCACTGTACGAATGGGGAAGTAAAGTCCAGAGAAATCCAGTATTTGATGAAAGCTGGGGAAGCTAGAAATTGGTATCCAAGATTTCTGACACTTGAACCTTTCATCTTTCAGCTGGACCCATGTCTTCTCAACCAAAGTATTTCCCTTCATCTTAAAGGAGAGTTCCTTTAATACCAAATTAAACTGGTAATAGCCAGTCAGCTTCCCAATTCAAACACTGAAATGTGAAAAGCAATTCACCTCACCTTTCCAACTGAATTATCTGACATGCATTCACTGTTTTTGTTTTGCAAACGTTCCTAAACTCCTCTGTAATATGCTAGCTCTTCATTTTTTCCCATAAATGACAAAAGGAATGAATAGGATATTCAATAAAATGCGACAGCATTGAGTCGCAGTATGTATTTTTCAGAAAAAAAAATGGCAACAGCTCAGAATATTAATAACATCAATGCACGAGGTCTGTGATGTCACATTTTACCACCTGTTCTAATTTTTTTGAAGTGATTTGGCAGAACTCCAGTCTTTGTCATCCCATTATTATATCAGATTCACAGGGAACAAACTATGAGGGCAGAGCATGGATGAAATTAAATTCTGGATAGGTTGCAAGGAAAAATTTGGTATTGGAGGAAGACGGCTAACGCCACTCAAATGGACCTGCTCTTTTGGATGAAATAAATATAGTCCTTTGATCTCTGAAGGTCTTCTCGGGTTCAATCTTTCATTGATCCCCACTCCATAGGAGAAAGAGGGGTGACTGCTGCACAGCTGGGCAAGATGGATTCCCAGATTTACTCTTACCAGATCTCTGCCAGGACCTGGAGGTGCCAGTTAGTGCTGAAGCTTGTTCCCTCCCATTCTCAATTCCCCCCACCTAAAATCCCTTCTCTGTTTTCACACCTAAGGTTGCTAGCAGAAATGGCTTGTTTGGTTAAAAAGAGCTGTGGGTGGCCCCACCCCACCCTGAAGGAAAAATATGAGGGAGAGTGCACAGATCGGAACTCTGAATAAAGCAGGAAAGCATTTTGCTAGAGTTAAATAGATTTTGAGGTTATGTCTGCGGATTTTATTTTATTACTTTTTCCCCTTTCTCATCCCTTTATACCCATTAAAAATTCCCATAGTTTTTTAGTTATCCAACTTCCTAATCACCTACAAATCAATTTACCCCTGGGGATTTACATGCCAACTTAAACAAATCTTTATAGGGACTACTGAACTTTAAACTTACATTGCTATTAGAAAAGGGAAGTGTAACAGAAAGAAGATATCACCATGGTATGGAACACTACAACCCTGCAACATTTGACATCATGTGAAAGTGACAAGAAAGAAGGATGCCACTCAGTTTGTGACCTGACAAAATACGGGCTTCATTTAGGCTCCATAAGCAAAATGAGACTCTCTGATAGTAGTTGTCTATCAATCAACACAATCAGGTCTGAGCTTCCCAAAGTCACCCCTCCGCCTCTCCCCTCCCCCTCACCAACCCTCTCCCCTACTTTCCCATCCTTCCCTGCAGTATCCTCAGAGGAGATTTCCTCCCTCCTCGCAAGTGCCACCCCCTCCACCTGCGCCTCGGACCCCATTCCCTCTCACCGTATTAAAACCATCGCCCCTGCCCTCCTACCTTCCTTAACTTCTATTTTTAACCACTCAATCTCCAATGGCTCCTTCCCCGCTGCCTTCAAACATGCCCACGTCTCCCCCATCCTAAAAAAACCCGCTCTTGACCCCACTTCCCCCTCCAGTTATCGCCCTATCTCCCTACTACCCTTCCTTTCCAAAATCCTAGAACGAGTCTACAATCGATGCTTAGAATTCCTTAACTCCCATTCTCTCCTAGACCTCCTCCAATCTGGCTTCCGTCCCCTCCACTCTACTGAGACTGCTCTCTCTAAGGTCACCCATGACCTCCTTCTTGCCAAATCCAATGGCTCCTACTCCATTCTAATCCTCCTTGACCTCTCTGCTGCCTTTGACACTGTCGACCATCCCCTCCTCCTCCATACCTTATCTCACCTTGGCTTCACGGACTCTGTCCTCTCCTGGTTCTCCTCTTATCTCTCTGGCCGGTCATTCTTGGTCTCCTTCGCCGGAGCCTCCTCCCCCTCCCATCCTTTAACTGTTGGAGTTCCTCAAGGGTCAGTTCTTGGCCCTCTTCTGTTCTCCATTTACACTTACTCCCTCGGTGAGCTCATTCGCTCTCACGGCTTTGACTACCATCTCTACGCAGATGACACGCAGATCTACATCTCCGCCCCTGTCCTCTCCCCCTCCCTTCAGGCTCGCATCTCCTCCTGCCTCCAGGACGTCTCCACCTGGATGTCTGCCCGCCACCTAAAACTCAACATGAGCAAGACTGAGCTCCTCATCTTCCCTCCCAAACCCGGTCCTCTCCCAGACTTCTCTATCACCATGGATGGCACGACCATCCTTCCCGTCTCTCAGGCCCGCAATCTCGGTATCATCCTTGACTTGTCTCTCTCGTTCACCCCACACATCCTATCCGTTACCAAGACCTGCCGGTTTCACCTCTACAATATCGCCAAGATCCGCCCTTTCCTCTCCACCCAAACGGCTACCTTACTGTTACGGGCTCTCGTTATATCCCGGCTAGACTACTGTGTCAGCCTTCTCTCTGACCTCCCTTCCTCCTCTCTCGCCCCGCTCCAGTCTATTCTTCACTCCGCTGCCCGGCTCATCTTCCTGCAGAAACGATCTGGGCATGTCACTCCACGTCTTAAACAACTCCAGTGGTTGCCTATCGACCTCCGCTCCAAACAAAAACTCCTCACTCTAGGCTTCAAGGCTCTCCATCACCTTGCCCCTTCCTACCTCTCCTCCCTTCTTTCTACCACCCACCCCGCACGCTCCGCTCCTCTGCCGCCCACCTCCTCACCGTCCCTTGGTCTCGCCTATCCTGCCGTCGATCCCTGGGCCACGTCCTCCCACGGTCCTGGAACGCTCTCCCTCCTCACCTCCGCCAAACTGATTCTCTTCCCCTCTTCAAAACCCTACTTAAAACTCACCTCCTCCAAGAGGCCTTCCCAGACTGAGCTCCTCTTCTCCCTCTACTCCCTCTGCCACCCCCCCTTTACCTCTCCGCAGCTAAACCCCCTTTTTCCCCTTTTCCCTCTGCTCCTCCACCTCTCCCTTCTCATCCCCACAGCACTGTTCTCGTCTGCTCAACTGTATATATTTTCATTACCCTATTTATTTTGTTAATGAATTGTACATCGCCTTGATTCTATTTAGTTGCCATTGTTTTTACGAGATGTTCTTCCCTTGACTCTATTTATTGCCATTGTTCTTGTCTGTCCATCTCCCCCGATTAGACTGTAAGCCCGTCAAACGGCAGGGACTGTCTCTATCTGTTGCCGACTTGTTCATCCCAAGTGCTTAGTACAGTGCTCTGCACATAGTAAGCGCTCAATAAGTACTATTGAATGAATGAATAGTTGTGATATTTGTTAAACACTTGCTTTGTGTCAGACATGGTACTTAACAGCAGGGTAGACAGAGGATGATAAGATCAGACACCGTCCTATCCTACATGGGGAGCACAGTCAAAGAGGGAAGGAGAATTGGTATTTCATTCGCATTTTATGAATGAAGAAACTGATGCAAAGAGACATTAAGTCACTTTCCCAAAGTCACACAGAAGAAAAGTGGCAGAGCCATGACTTTAACTCAGGTCCTTTGACTCCCAGACCAATGATCTTTCCACAAAAAATGGTTCTGGACATGCCTTCTGGAGAGGCTTCCCCTCTTATTTCAGTTAACTCCACTGCACCCCATTGCCAAAGATTTCTGTGTGTAGTGAAATCATTCTTTCTCCCCTTATCAAAACAGGAAAAATAGCACTTACTCGTGTTTTTTGAGAGAACAACACAAAAAGAAGATGGTATTAAAAATTATATTTCTTATACAGGGCATAAAAATTGAGTCTGATCGTGTTAGTAAATAAGCATGTTTCGACGTAAGCCAGTACTTGATGAGGTGCGTTAATGATTTCAGACATACCCCTCTTCCCAAAAGGCCACTATTTATAAATTGTTTGGGATTTCCTGAAACCCTCCTAATCCCAGAGCATAGTTTATGGTTATTCCCTTTGCCCAATTGAGGAAACCAACACACCACAGTGTACTGGTTTATCTGAAAGGTCAATGGTGGATCCGGAGCAGGAATCCAGATCCCCCAGATAGCTTAGCCCACAAAGCCATACTCCTTCCCGTTTCATTTCCTTGGGTTCCTGAAACATTGCCCAAGAGCTTCTTGACCACTAAAAAAAATTCTTGTTAAAAATACTTTCATGATTTAAATGTAAATGCATTAAGAACATGTGGATTGCATTTGCTCCCCAAAATGCATATGGACACAAACCTTCTAGAGGCAATACTAAGCAAGCTGTGCTTTTGAGTTCCTCACTGCTCAAAACTTTTGAAAGGACTCAGAGAAATATACCTGGGTTCACCCACCTTTCTATGAATTCATAAGCAGGTAAATGGAGTTTCTGCACCACACATGGATTTAGTAGAATATGTCACCTGCTAGTAACAGGGTATGTATCTCCAATACTGCAACACCCCAGGCCTCTAATTAGATTCACATGTGCTTTTAAAAAAAAACAAACTCTTAAATTCATAGTGAATTTAGAGTTTCCTTTTCTTTACTGCACTGTCATGTGCCTTCATGGTGACAAACCTGGCCATGGCTACCTTTTCTAGACTACCTAACACATGGTCAAAGCCTATTTAAATGAGGTTTCAATCTTTCTGTTGTGGATGGGTATCACACACAAAAATGTAAAGCCTTTGCTCTAGAGATGAAAGTATAAGTGTAACTCACTTTCAAGCTTCAATTGGATTTAAAACGCCCCATCTACCCCTCTCCCCATCACTATAGCAGTGCTTAAGTAAAGAAAGTGGGTCTTGAAATCTGGTGAAAAAAATGTTTTTGATCTCCCAAGAACCTCTTCAACTACACTAGGTAAAAGCATTAGAGATGGTCCTTGAGGCAATAAGGAGCTAATGATCCAAATGAATGTGGTTTAGAGGCATATACACAATATGACATATTTTACTTGATTATAAATTGCTTCCCAGAGTCAGCAGAGACTTTGGATTGTCATTAAGTTTGAAATAAACCCTAAGTAACATAATTTAGGGTCATTTAAGAACACAATTCTTAAAGATTTTCTGCATAATGATTAATGCCAGGACCTAATCGTCCTATTTATTTCTGTGTTTTCAACAGAGGTCATATCTTCCTGGAGAAACAGTTTTCAGCCTACCTAACCAAACTTCAAGGCAAAACGATCAAAAATGGGATCCTGAAATTGAGAGATGTTATGAGTACAAGGGACCAGAACTGGGTATAAATTCCCAACTGAATTATTTTCCAGTGCTTAGTACAGTGCTCTGAACACACTAAATGCTTAAGAATATTACCATCATCACCACCACCACTACTACTACTAGAACTTCGAAGGCACTGCCTATTCCAACATGGCTTCACTGTATTAAAAGGGTGAGGGAAGTGGAGGATAGCATTCACTTAGTCTTTAAATTCTGGTGGTTGTTCTTCTAGCTATTCTTAATACCATTAGCCATGTCCTATTTATGTAATGATGTGGAAAGGAACAGTTATTTTGGCAAACTGATGAATTTTAATTTGGTAAAACAATCCACACAGACTCAACAACAAATTCCATTAGTCCCAGAAACCTCTATACCAGAACACAGCAAACCTGAATTGAAAGGAAGCTGAAAAAAAATTGTTTTCTAAGATTGCAATCTTAGAAGCAGTCAGTGAATTCTACAGGATTTAATTAACGAGCCACTTTAAAATTTTGTTTGTGTCCTAAACTGGCATGGACTTTCTCAATACCGATGGGTTTTCCCCTCGAGATAAAGAAATGGAATCTCTGATACAAAATATTAATAGCTTACAGGCTCATCCTTTTATTCCAAAGGGAGAAAAGGTAATGAACTATGATCATTCTTCTAGGGTGAGTTGAGCTTATGCTATGTATTCAAGTTAGAATCGGTGGGGAACTAACTATAGGGGCTGCTATACTGGTTAGTGCTGACCACCATGATCAACCATTAACTCCGATAATGACTGTTGTACAGGTAAAGCCTCAGAAAATTCACTGATGCTGACTTATCAACAAACATTTTCTCTCTACTTCCAAGGGAATTAGTCAGAAAACTTCTATTCACAATAAAAGCAGACAGAAAGTTATATATTTAATTGTCCTCTCAGTAGCCTGAAAACAAAGCCTATAATTTGGAGGACTTGACATTTAAATGGTTGCACTGTGAGAAAAAGTCACATATGATTAATCGCTAACTAAATGATTGAAAACATATATTATTCTTCATGTGAAATTAGCTTGTATTTCACAGAGAGCTTTAGCTGGAAATTAAAATAAAGGACAGTCACTACCATCTCAAAGTGCCAAACAGACTCAACGCACTGACCTATTAAAATGCTGAGACCCACCTTACTAAAATGATCCTTTCAACTTCATTTTGTCTGAGTTTAATGATTTGGTCAAGAAAACAGCTCAATCTACATTTACTTTTCAGAGTTGAGGCTAATGATTAAAAGCAGAATTTTAATGCTGTTCTTTGCAAGGGGGGAAGCAGGATATCCATAAAAATAGAATGACCCACTGCTAGTGCCATTATTTTAATTGACAGCTGTGAGCAAATCTTGTAGAGGTGCATCAAGACAGATGAGAGCCTTTTGTGCTCTATTGACTGTGATGGCAATCACTAAAGATTTACAGGAATCATTAGAAAGAGAGATAGCAGCAATGCACCGATAATACAACCTTCCCACTTCTACTCAACCAAAGCAAGGCGACCTCTAATGAAGAATAAGTCATATATTCAGTTTTTCTGAGTCACCTTACTGTAAATTTCCTTTTTAACACTAGCAAAAGCATGGGGATGTTGGAAATATGAGTCCTGTGGTAGCTAGTGGCAGGAAGAGGAGTAGCGAAATTCATTAAAACCAATTACTTTTAGTTAGGGTGGGGGTTAAAAATTGCCAGTGGAAAAAAGCATATTATAGCTATAATTCCGATCTCATGGGAATGGAATATACTTCACAGGCTAAACTAGGAGGGAATTGTTTGTTTTTTCTAGGTGGCTTTAGTTTCAGTGGAAAGCTTTTATCCAAAAGAATCCTCATTTTCATTGTTATGGAAAAGAGAGACATAAAATGTATTTGTACTTGAAAGGAAGCAGAGTTTTAGTATCATTTACTACTTCATTCATTCATTCAATTGTATTTATTGAGCCTTTACTGTATGCAGAGCACTGTACTAAGCGCTTGGAAAGTATAATTCAGCAACAGATAGAGACAATCCCTACCCAACAATGGGCTCACAGTCTAAAAGAGGGAGACAGTCAACAAAACAAAACAACTAGACAGGCATAAATAGCATCAAAATAAATAGAATTATAGGTATACACACATCATTAATACAATGAATAGAATAAAAAATATGTATAAATATACAAAAGTGCTGTGGGGTGGGGAAGGGGGTAGAGCAGAGGGAGGGAGTAGGGGAGATAGGGAGGGGAGGAGGAGCAGAGGAAAAGGGGGACTCAGTCTGGGAAGACCTTCTGGAGGGGGGAAGATAGCTAGTTTGGCAGATGTGAGGAGGAAGGGCATTCTAGGCCAGAGGTAGGACATGGGCCAGGGGTCAAAGGCAGGAAAGGCGAGAACAAGGACAAACTCTCACAAAAACTAGTAACATCAAACCTGAAGGTCAGATATGCAGCACACACCATCACACATGTCACAAAACTTTTTTGTGTATCTTAAAAATTCATTTGGTACAATCAACAAAGCTTAATTGATTCTCCTATGGTCCATAAGCCTTCTTGGTTTTGCAGGGTCCCACGAGATATGTGCCATCATATCATGCTGCATATATGACATAATCAGAGTCATCTCACAGGTTTTGCCCTGATCTTGCCCCCAACTTGTCGCTCCTTCCCTGGACTGAGAGTAGAGGAGGCCCCCGGTTGAGACTGTTGGGCTTCAAGTTGTAGGCCTGGCAAGAGAAGCAACCGCCTCCCTCCGCATTCTGGATCTTTGCCTCTCCTATGTTTAGGCCCTGAGAGTGTGAGAGAAGTGTCAGAGAGGTCGAGCTAGCAGATACTCTTGGGCTCCAATAGATCCTCCCTATCTTTCTACCCCTGGGCCCAGAGTCCAGGAGAGTGGCTATCAATCAGGAGTTCCCCACCCACTAGCCACAGACCCTTCAGGTTACCCTGACAGGCATGGGATTGAAAGGCAGAATGGCAGCTCATCTGCACAACCTCAGTTTTGCTGCCACTTGTCAGCTGTGTGACTGTGGGCAAGTCACTTAACTTCTCTGTGCCTCAGTTCCCTCATCTGTAAAATGGGGATTAAGACTGTGAACCCCACGTGGGAAAACCTGATTCCCCTGTGTCTACCCCAGGGCTTAGAACAGTGCTCTGCACAGAGTAAGTGCTTAACAAATACCAACATTATTATTGCCAATGTCCTATAACAGCCCCAACTCAAAGTCCTCCCACTCCAGCCCTATGCAGTTTGTAGTCCAGCCTCAAATACCTCCTTTGATCCCAAAGACAACTAGGATTCAGGCTGAAGGGCAATCTCAGATCAGTCTTCTCTGTAGAGAATCAGCATGGCTCAGTGGAAAGACCTCAGGGTTGGGAGTCAGAGGTCATGGGTTCCAATCCCAGCTCCGCATTTTTTGTCGCCTATGTGACTTTGGGCAAGTCACTTAACTTCTCTGAGCCTCAGTTACCTCATCTATAAAGATTAAGACTGTGATCTCCACGTGGGATAAACTGATCACCTTCTATCCCCCCAGTGCTTAGAAGAGTGCTTTGCACATAGTAAGTGCTTAACAAATGCCATTATTATTATCTTTAACACCAATTATATATTTTTTTATTACTGCAAAATGCCAAAGCCCTGTCCCAAACCCTGGGCTAGATAGAGATGGCCCAATTGAACACAGTCCTTGTCCAACATGGGGTTCACAATTTAAAAGTTGAGCAGAGAAGTTAGTTATCCACCTTTTACACTTGGGGAAGCTGAAGGTTAAGTGACTTACTCAAGGCCCTCCAGAAGGTAATGGAAGAGTTGGAATTAAAAGTCTGATTTCCTGATTCCCAGTCTGGTATTCTATCCTTTAGGACACACTGCCTCCTAATAACCAACAGTCCCAGCCCACCCCCATCCTGAAGACCTTTGTCTCTCTTAGGGATTCCTCCTCCATGACTCCTTTCACTCCCACAAACCTGACCCAGACTATGTTGGTGGGAAGAGCGGGTTGGAGTGAAAAACTTCTCCTTCCCTCCTCAAAATTGGTTTATGTGGTTAAGATGGCAATAGTAACACAATTCCTGGAGCTCGGAGCACAGAATATCCACCCTACCCTGGCAGCTGGAGAATGGGCCAAGTTCCACCAAAAGCAAAACTCTGGCTATGTGACCATTTTCTTGGAGAAAATTCCATGGGAAGTGGAAAAGTGCTTGTGGGAAAATTCAGACTAATAACATGTAGTTTTTTTTTAAAAAAAGACATTTAGTGCTAAATTTGAGTAAAACAGTTTCTTTACATATACCTAGGATGACTGTAAAGCTTTGGCACCTGCTGAGGAGAGAGGAAAGACTGATTCCCTGAGCTGGGTAGATCACCCAGGACTACAAGTTTCATTAATTGGGCCCAACTATTCAAGCTGGCCATCTTCCCCTGTGCCTCCAGGGATGCCCAAGGATAAGCCTTGGGTTAAATACCAGGGCAGGAAGAGGCAAAGAGGCACTTTCCCAGCACTACTTTAGGTGCTGACAAGCCATGGTTCTGCCAGAAGTCTCAGCTACTTATCTTGTCAGAACCTAATGAAATCTATCCAAAAGATACCAGCAGTGAACTTGAAAATAAAATCTATCATCATCCCATGATGTATATGCCATTACTATATCCCATGACTTGACATCCTAGGAAATTGCAGCAGGGGGAGGGAGGATGGAGAGGAATCGGAGAGCAAGGTGCAATAGGTTTGGACCTGTGCTTATTTTACTTTGATGATCTCGTTTGTTCTATCAAATGGAGCATGAAAAAAGGATTTCCAAGGGGAATAAGCATCTACAATTGTTTTTAATCCTCTCCCTTTGATTTCCCTGAGAAGCCCAGATTAAAGATAGCTCTTTCTTTCCACCTAATGTGACTCGCTGTGGGACTGCCTATGGGATGGAGCCAGCTTTAGAAAAGCCTTTGTCTGACATGGCTGCCTTAACTACCGAAACATCTTTCTGGCTGGAGTGCCAAGATATCTGATGTTGGCTGAACAAGAAACCAATTGCTGTCAATCATTTGTAAACTTAGTAACTGACAGACCAGCTGCAGAGAATAGATATTCATCACAGGGTAAAAAATAAAATCCACATGGAAAAATTCAGTTGTGAACCCCCTTCCATGCCCCATGAAGAGCTGCGAGCATAGGAGGAAGGAAATGATGACAATTTTATACAGTCCAATTAGGATTTTACCGGTTATTATTTTCTTCATGCAGACAGTCCCATTCCTGACAGGCAGATGAAATGCTTCCCGATTCACCCACCACTCAGCTATAAGACTGTTTAGATTCTGTACTTAGCTGTTATTGCCAACTCACAAAGCAAAACATGTTTTAAACATATGTTTTACCTTATACAATCAATCAGTAAACAAGTAGTGTATCTATCAGTTGGTACGTGGCACAGGTACACTCCAAGTCTTGTGCTTGGGAGAGATAACACGTATCCCAGGTCACTGGAGATATGAATTTGCACCCCCACACCTTCAGAACTTCTATGGAGTATATTATCTCAAATTTTCACATTCTTGGCTCTTGTATCGTTGCTTAATTTCAATCCACAAAATGTCAAATCAGAATAATAGTCATCCCATGGTACATTTACCACAGTGGGCCTTCTGACTCACTGTTTGTGAACAATGATGAAGAAGTTCTACTCACTTTAGAGAGAGATCTCCTTCTACCCTGATCCAATATATTTTGTGAGATAACAAATGTGGCAGAAATAAAATTTGTTCATGAACTGGTCCGCATTCAACGCTCTTCTTTAACTTTAAATTCTAATATTTTGACATATTTGTCACCTTTTTAGATATGAACAGTGAGAAAAAGCTTCAGTTGAGTTTTCTTTCATGCAACTAGAATCAATATTTGATCTGTGAGGGAATATTTCCACTGGCAAAATAGACTACTTGGTATCAGTTCTGGGTTTTGGACACCACACCTCTTTATGTGATGTTCAGTATACTTTTAATAGGGACTCTAAATTTTATATTTAGGTTAGGGAAGTTTAATGAGAGCAGAGAACAGTCATCACCCATTAGTTTAGCCTCAACTATTTTTGACTTTTCAAGTCAGTAAATATGTAAGGCATTGACATGTAGAAATGTGGTCCTGGTACATACTACAGACATATGTATGGCTACTGGACAAGTTGAGCTGAAAAGTTAAATTTGTTCTGTAATCCAAGGTTAATCAAGCCTATCTTTTTCCAGGATGGAGGTGTTCTCATAGTATACTTCCATTCCTGAAGGAACCATTGTTTCAAAGAGATGTAAGAGACATCTCAGCGAGGCATTACAATGTCCTCATTGATGGTAAGCATCAGTGATATGCCAAGAAACAGCCACTTCATTTGGGATGCTAATACTTGCTCATGATTTCTTTATGCTCTTTTCTCTGTATTGTATTACCCAGAATCCACTGGAGAATGCTGCCAAGAATGTCACGTCCTTCCTATTCTCATGCTGCCTTCTTTTGTGAACCCTGCCATGTTGATGAAATGGACAGTTTCTCTATGGATTAATAACTACAGCTGGAGGATGCACAGCTCTGAGCTATCTGAGGACTGTCCATGACATCTTGCTTCAAATTCAATATAACAGAATCTTACTTTATCAAATTTTCCAATAGGTAAGAATTTTGGCCCTTTGCCAGTTGTTGAAACTGTATGTTCCCCAAGACAGAGTCTCAATTTCATTTAGTTTGCAATAGCAAATATCATTTTAATCATTTAATTACTACTTCAAAATTAAATTAGAAAACACACAATTTCATGGACTTCCACTGAAATCAAAAGGCTCCTACAGGTCATAACATATGGAATGTTCACCTAGAAGGCTTGCTTTCCAGTTGTTTATTTTTGGAATAAGAGACTTTGACAATTCATTTTGAAGGAAGGATAATTTAAGAGGATGGGTGCTGAGCTTATCTTAATTGTTACAAAACACCTATCTTTTGTACCATGAATATTCAGTATCTATTATATGCTTAAAATGACTGTCTTCTTTTTTCTTTCATTTTTGATGTACTTAGTATACTCAAAAAAAATCATGGTAGATATTTTTCCAGTGAAGAGATGTTGGTAGGTTTGCTTTCTTTTTGTACTTACAATATTTAAATTCTGTATTCTTTTTCTCATGTATCTAAATCAGTAGTAGTAGTATTCATTAATAATAATAATAACAACAATAGTGGTATTTGTTAAGCGCTTACTATGTGCAGAGCACTGTTCTAAGTGCTGGGGTAGATACAGGATAATCAGATTGTCCCACGTGGGGCTCACATTTTTAATCCCCATTTTTGCAGATGAGGTAACTGAGGCACAGAGAAGTTAAGTGACTTGCCCAAGGTCGCACAGCAGATAAGTGGCGGAGCAGGGATTAGAACCCATGACTTCTGACTCCAAAGCCCTTGCTCCTTCCACTAAGCCACACTGAACATTTGTCTTCAGAATATTCTTTAAAAATGGTATTTGTTAAGTATTAATAATAATAATGGTATTAGTTAAGCACTTACTATGTGCCAAGCACTGTTCTAAGTGCTGGGGTAGATACAAGGTAATCAGATTCTCCCACTGGGGCTCACGGACTTCATTCCCATTTCACAGATGAAGTAACTGAAGCCCTGAGAAGTTAAGTGCTATGTGCCAGGCACTCTACTAAGTGCTGGGGTAGATACAAGTTAATCAGGTTAGACATAATTCATGTCCTACATGGGGCTCACAGTCTTAATCCCCATTTTAGAGATGGGGTCAGGCACAGAGAAGTTAAATGACTTCACTAAGGTCACACTAAGGGAGATTTTTCTCTCTTTGGGCGAGGATTCAAGACAAATAAAATTCCTTTTAAAAAGTTCCCCAAAATGACCCACCCCTCCCTTTATCTCTGCATGTCTCTGCCAGTCTTTTGTGTGACAAAGTTTTAGTACTCCAGGAACATTCCAGAATTGCACTTCTTTATACCTGCTTATTTAAATAATACTGGGTTGTGATGTGCTGCCCTATTTACCATACTAGCTAGCCATTAATACTTAACTTTTTAGAATCAGCAAATGGCTATCAACTAATTATTAGGCAGATGATCAGTTTTGTGTTAGCTAGCATTTTGCCGGCCCTCTATACAATGAAACATATCCTCGGAGAAACAGATGAATTTGTAAATATTATACTAATTGTGTTGACTAAATTCTACTTCATAGGCAGCACACCACCAAGGAGAAAGAGGTAAAATGCAGAATCAAGATGATCAGCAAGTCCTTATATTTTGGATGCTAGTAGAATATTGTTCCAACATGGCAACAGCTTTAGACAAAATGAAAGCCTAAAAAAGAAATTTATGTTTCAACTTTTAGGAAGCTGTGAGATCAGACTTATCACAAATGCCCTGACTGTTAGTGAGTCATTCAATATCAACAGCATACCAAACTCAGTATAAAATGTCAGGACAAGGGACAAGATCACTAACAATGAGTGCTGGAATGCATCAGATTACCCCTTCTTTAGGAGGGACCTATAAAAATGAATATAGAAAGATACCCAAGTAGTTGCAGGAAACTAGCTTGGAGGGTAGGAGAACTTAAAAAAAGGGTGAAAAAAAATTGTTTTAAGGACCCCCTAAAGCAAAATTCAAGTTAACAAGCAGATGTGAACACCTGATAGATGCCATTAGACATCTGGAATAAGGCATCTTGAAATGGGATAAAGCTTTAGGTTCCAAAAGGCAGATAAGAAAACAGTGCCAGCCACTGCACATGCTCAAAAACTGTAATTGCACTATACTTGCATGCAGTGAGTAAGGGCTTGTAGCCAAGCCAAACTTTCACTATAATGAAATCGAATGGACACCTGAGGTCGGCTATATCTAAGGAGAGATGATCCAATGAGTAAAACATAGCTATTCATATTCCCAGTCTAAGCTCAATCATAGTTTGTTATTTTAATACTGATTTTATCACTTTAATTAAATGTCTGTGGTATATTTCTAAGTTCATATCAATTATACTCAGTTTTGAGCCTGCCTGTGGGCATTTTAGAAGAACTGATCATTAACAGGATTTATCTCCATGTATGTATTTATTCTTTGGTTTCAAATTGTTTTTTTAAACATACAAGTCATTGTCAGCCACAGAAAATGAGTTCAGTGCTATATAGTTATTTCTTCCTGACATTTCTGATCTATGATAATATTCACATTGTACAAACTGGAATAACAAAAATAATATGATTATGTGAAATGACTAATTCATGGAGAACTGAAACACTTCCACAAAAGATATAAAACTTACAATGCATATACGCTTCCATGCAATTAATTGTGCTCAAACTACATTTTCTTTTTCTAAGTAAATGTTCCTTTTGTTTCTGGTTAAAAGTGCACCTATTTCCCATTGTCAGAGATGAGCATTATGGACTACTTTAAATTTCCTGTTATTAATAGTCCCTTTTTCTGAGATATTCACATATTTCACTTATCTCAACATTATCTGGAGTTTTACTAATGGAGAAGTTAGAGAATCAGGCTGTGAAAGAGCAAGCCAACAAAATCAGACCTATTAACAGAGATGGAATCAGAACCCAGATCCTTTGCCAGCCCACCCACCCATATTATTATGCTTTATTCTAAACACCATCCTGCAGACCCTAATTTAATAAGCTCATGAATAAAGAGCTCCACCTGGGAAACCTATGCTTCTGCCACTGGCCCAGTGGAAAATCAACTACACACTTCATTTACCTGGGATCTATTCACTACAGGCCACCTACACTCTCTGGTGTCTGGAAAATGTTCTCCAGTATGGTTAATTTCCCCAGAAGGATAGAAAGAAGAGAAGCTAGCAGGGAGAGAAGGGAAGAAGATATCATGATGGCCATTGCTGCCGCCAAAAACTTCAACCCACTTGGAGCCCACATCATCTTCTCCCTCCCAAAGAGTTGAAAGAAGAGAAATCAGCTGAAGCAAAAACCACACTCTGTCCCCTTAAACCAGCCATTTGCTAAGAGGAGGAGAAGGTTAAGGGTAGCCACTGTAACACTGCTAAAATTATGCCTGAAAATTAGCACATGGTTCACTTCTCCTACATCAGCATAATGGGGTTAGCTATCTTCTGGTATCTATGTTAAGGTACCTTAATAAGGGACTCACTTCAGAGATGCAACACCAGGGTGAAATATATTCATTAAGTTTTCCTGATTAGCATAACTAGCTTCATTATTTTTTAATTTTCCCAGACCTTTGATAGCATGGAGTGCCATTCAATTATAATCCTGGACGACTCCTCCATTTGACTCCTTTAGTTGAAAAATTAACCTTTTCTTTCATTTTTTTATGTGTTTTATGCAAAGGGTATCTGCCTTCTTTATATGCCAATTTAAATGAAACAGTTTTCACTTCCCCTTTCCTTAGTGCAAGGAGTTTATTGACCCTAAATTAACCCTTTTATTTTATACTGCTCCTCCCAAATATCAGTTGATTTTATAACCAATCTTCTTTCTTGTAAATTGAGATAGAGGTGCAGCCTGCCCCCCCAAACATTGGACTTTGTCTTCACCTTCTCATTTTATTTTTGTTCATCTGTTGGGGACAAAGTATAAAAATATTTCCACAACCGAGTCAAATAAGATTATCTAAGCATCATAGTGGAATATAGATTTCTCATGGAAACTATCCATATTATTACTAAGTAGTTGCAAAAATAGGTATGTGCACATGCAAACATACCTATATGTTTAATAATAGGTGTGTGTGTGCACATGTGATCAGAGGGACCATACATGAAGTGTGCATCATTTGGGAAATTGGACTAGAACCTGCTGGGCAGCGGTAATAATGGAGAGATGGGGAAATGGGTACCAATCCAGCGAGACCAGATCCTACTCCATCTTCAGTTGCATACCTGTCCCATGGGGGAAAGAAGCAGAAAGTATAGACGTGAAACCTAGCATCCATTCCAGATAGTGCTAAGAACAAACTGGACTGGGGAGACTGTGCTTAGAGGTCATGGTAATAGAACAAAGATTTTTTTCCCCCCCAGATCCACTAGTTATCATTTGTAATTGTAAACTGATTTTCTTTCACATCAGGCTGAGCAGCCTGAAATTGGGTCTCTTTCAGGGCCCATTCCCAAGATTCATCCTCATCACCACCATTGTTCAGAGAGTTCCAAGTGAGAAGGTAAGACTCCTTGACTTCACCACCAAATGTACATATTTGGTGTATACAATATGTACTTTTTAATGGAGAACAAACATGAATGACTTTACAACTCATCCTAGTGGAAAGAGTATGGGCCTGAGAGTCAGAGGATGTGGGTTATAATCCCACCTCCTCTATATATCTGTGTGACCTTGGACAGGTCACTTAACTTCTCTGGGTTTCAGTTACTTCATCAGTAAAATGGTAATTATGACAGTGAGCCCTATGTGGCCTGATTATCTTGTATCTACCTCAGATCTTAGAACAGTACTTGGCACATAGTAAGCCCTTAAGAAATATCCCAATTATTATTTTATTATTTTTAAAATACAGCTAGGCTTTCATTGTACAATGATTGAGGTATCTGTTTCATGTCCTTACTGCCTGTCCCTAGAAGTATTATTCTTAATCACATATAACTCAGAAATGGTAAATGATTAATGCAACCCTCACATAAATCAGATATGACCTTTAATTGAAATTGTTGCCATCATCATGCTATACTGATTGAAGATCCACATCACAAATAAAGGTCAGAAGCAGAAATTCAAAACAATCTCCATTGAATGTGGTTTTGTTTTAATAATAATGATGGTATTTGTTAAACACTTACTATGTGCCAAGCACTATTCTAAGTGCCTGGAGAGATACCAGGTTATCAGGTTGTCACACGTATGGCTCAAAGTCTTAATTCCCATTTTACAGACGAGGTAACTGAGGCACAGAGAAGTTAAGAAACTTTATGGCCAAAGTCACATAGCTGACAAGTGGCAGAGTCGAGATTAGAACCCACAACCTTGACTCCCAAGCCCGTGCTCTTTCCACTAAGCCAAACGGTCAAGGTGAAGCTCCAGGTAAGTAAGTGCATATTTGCATAATATTTACTCACACCCATCCTTGTTCAAACCTGATTCTTCAGTAGGTGAGAATTCAACCTTGCGGGTGGGTGTGGCATTCTTTTTGATATCATGAACTTCCTGAAGTCGTTGCTTTAACAAACCTTCCCATTCACAATTGCTGATTCACACTCGGACAGATCACTGTAGAATCATTTCCCTTCCCCATCATACAGTGCTATGGTGCTTTCATTTTAGGGATAGTTGAAGGTTATTTTATATTACTAATGCCTCTTGGAATTTTTGGAAGACTGGAGACAAATTATTACCAGAATGGAGATCCGGTATTCCGGAGTTTTTGCTACTAAAAGCCTAAACGTTTCCAAAAGAAAATGTTTCTCATTTCTTTTCTACAAGTAAAGCCTATCTTCATTAAGAAGTGTTGACCAGTGTTGAAATATTGACTCCATATAAAACTAACCCACATCCAAAGAGTGGCATTGTTTGTTTTGGATGCTGTAATTCATGTTTTTTGTGATGGTATACTATATTATTATGGAATTTGGGGTGGGCTGAAAGGGGATTTAAGAGTATTCTATACATTGTTTTTATATTACAAAATTGGAACAGCAATAATGTGCCAGGAGAAGTGTAGTTCAACCATATGAGACAATTTTTAGGGCAATTCTAGTTCCCACTCCTCTCAGCGAGAGCAATCATTAAAAAAAAATCAATTGTTGTATATCAATGTAGACATATTAGTGCAGATTTATAAAATACCTGATGGTAATTAACTATGTTTTTCAGTTACCCTAAGAAACACTCTAAATGGATGAACATTTTATTGCCTTTCATTTGCAGAGACCAATGGCCTGCTTTTCTTATGTCTATAAAAATTCACACAAGTCAGAAAATTCTGAAGTCATTATAAATGTGCTTGAGCTTTCGACTGCACACACTGAATACCCCGGACAAGTGGTATCTAGGACAGGCAAAGTGTTTTCAGCACCTATACAATTTTTCCTCTGTGATAATGAGAAAATTTCAAGAAGAAGAAACTGAAATGGTGTCCTTTTCATCTAACCCCTTCCGGTTTCTAAAGATGTTTCCCCATGGGTGGGCAGCCAATAAGTATCTTCGCTTGCTGACATGGTGACACAGTATCTGATCTGGCTCTTTTGTAGCCATTTTTCAACATTAGGGGAAGTAACACATATTGACACTGAATTCTATTTTAAAACTAAGCTCTTGACAACTAGGCTTCAAAAAAGCAGTCTTTAAAAATGCACATAGGCACATTTCTGTTGACAGAAGACATTATTGTCTCTTTCTGCTGAACAGCTCCCAAACAAAAATCTGGAAATTCAAGAGATGGAGGGAGAAAAAGAGAGAAAAGTGGTGGTTCTTTCCCAGAAACTATTTGCTGTCAGTCAGCTTGGCATACACTTTTTTTGGCAGCAGGTGCCTCAAAGATAAATTGAAAAGATCATTAAAGAGATTTTTTCCCCCCTATTTCTGTATCTGACAACTCATTGATATTGGGATCTAGTCATGATGAAAGTTTAGTTTACCCTGACAAGATAGCTTTTTCTCCAGACTATTAACCTGATCACTGGCCTGTGACAGATTAGGAAGGGAAAAAGCACACAGAAATTTGGCTTTCTTTTATCCGTCACACACTTATTTCTCTAGCTTGGAAAAGACATTACTATTCAGCATAAGCTAAGATGATATTTCACACACCCCTCCCGAAGCCCAATTATTTAGGTGTATTGTGTTTTGTTCTATTTTTTTTCAGCTATCCCTTCTGACATCCTTGATCTCTTGAAAGATTTTATAATAGCTGTTGGTCATACAGTGACAGTGAAGAGTAGTATGGGTAACACCAAGACTTACTACTTTCTGGGGAGAAGGCAACAAATGTGCCCCTGGGCTACAAAAAAGTCACAAGCGATCTCACTTGCCTTTAAAATGATGCAATCAAACCTGACCCTGCATATGTGTATATATATCCTTATTATACCATATATCCTTATTTCAGGACTAAATGAATAAGAAATAAGCCTCCATTACAACTATAAAACTCCTGCAAACATTGCAGTGGCTGATAGAGCCTCCTTTTGGTTAGAAATTAATTGGCTTGGCATCCAGATGACCCTGCCAACATAGGAAACAGGGCCATTTGAGAACTATCACTTTAAAAAGAAAACAGTGAAGCAGCATGGCCTAGAGGATGGAGTAAGAGCCTGGAAGTCAGAAGGACCAGGGTTCTAAACCAGGCTTAACCATTTGTCTGCTATGTGACCTTGGGCAAGTCACTTCACTTCTCTGGGCTTCGGTTACCTCATCGATAAAATGGGGATTAAGACTATGAGGCCCATTTGGGACAGGGGCTGTGATCAACTGGATTATCTTGTATCTACCGCAACACTTAGTACAGCGCCTGACACTTAACAAATACCATAAAAAAGTATATGCCTGATGCCTCTATTTGAATGCTACAGTGGAGGAGGGCAACACAGATATTTTTCCAGATAAGCGGGTCTGGAAAACTTTGACATTCTAATATGGAAAAAAATAATGGGGCATTCACCATTTGGGAATGGCAGAGAAAGAACTGGCAAAGCTGACTGATACGGACCAGCCAGAGAATAGGAGGAGAACTGGTGAGACTGTGTCAACTATGACAGATTTGTTAATAAAGAAATTGTTGGTGACTTTATAGAAAGAAGTTTCAGAGAAGTGAAGGGTCAAAAATCACAGCATTCTACAGAGTATTGGAATTATCACCTTTATGCCCCATTGCATTCTGTGCCCCAGCAGGAATATGACTAGCAAGGACAAGCGAGGACAAATGGCACTTCACAGACCACTATCCCTATAAACAATTTCTTCACACGGGTTCTCGGTCCTTAAGTCTCGGGACCAAAGTTGATCCAGTGTTCCTAATGAAAGACTACATTGATCATCAGAATTGTGGTGTTTGAGGCTTCATGGTTTTAACAGGAAGATGGTGACAGTAGCCTTTCCTTTCCTCCTGTTAAGGGTAAACCCAATACTGCCAGGTCAAAAAAAAAAAGATTAGCATCAATATTTTGATTGTTCCCTTTTCCATTCCCTATGAGACATTTGTTCAAGTTGCTTTTAACATTTAGCATCAATGTCTTACCACTTCAAATCAACATTTTGCCCCTTTTTACTCTCTAGGCAAGATGCCTGATGCTTTAACTTCCTTTTCCATTTGAATACTCAGACAGGTCAGTCATAAGGAAGAAGATGAAATAGATGAAAGCAGCACTGCCTAGTGGAAAGAGTATGGTCCTGGGAGTTAGAGAACCTGGATTCTAAGCCGAGCTCTGCCAAATGCTTGCTCTGTGACCTTGGGCAAGATACAATTTCTCTGTGCGTCTGTTCTGCTCTCCCTTCTACTTAGACTCTGAGCCCTATGCAGGACAGGGACTGTGTCCAGTTTAATTCACTTGTATCTACTCCACTGCTTAGAACACTGTGTGACACACAGTACTTAGCAAATAGTAAAAAGAAAAATAAAAAGGAATCACTTCTTACAATTTTGAAATAAAAAGTGTTCATGATATCATCTCTGACATGATTTCTAAAGTAGTACTTATAAACAATTATAGACACTGAAGGGCTCTGAAACCATAATTTTTTAAAAAAGTACCTCTTTCCTAGGACATAGGAAGGAAAAAAAGAGGACGAGAGAAAAGACAGGGAGAAGAGTGGCACATGAAGAGAAGAAGAAAACAGCAAAGAAAGAGAAGATAAAATCAGAAAGGAGAATAAAGATTAGTGATAAGAAGAGAAGAGAATGGGAGACATGCAGAAGACACAAGACAATTAGGTTGGACAAAGTCCATGTCCTACATGGGACTCACAGTCTTAATTTTATGCCTAATAGTGTTATAATAACAATGTTGGTATTTGTTAAGCACTTACTATGTGCCGAGCACCGTTCTAAGCGCTGGGGTAGACACAGGGGAATCAGGTTATCCCACATGGGGCTCACAGTCTTAATCCCCATTTTAGAGATGAGGTAACTGAGGCACCGAGAGGTGAAGTGACTTGCCCAAAGTCACACAGCTGACAAGTGGCCGAGCCGGGATTGGAACCCATGACCTCTGACTCCAAAGCCCAGGCTCTTTCCACTGAATCACGCTGCTTCTCGATAATAGTGTTATCTATATGATACATTGTAGTGTTATCTATATAGGCAGGAAAGTAAATAGTAAATAGTATCATCACAGCCTCAAAGCAATCCAAAACAACATCAGTATCTGACAGTGGGTAATCATACTTACCTATTACAATTCTTCAGCTCATATAAAATTAACACTTGCAGACAATTTTGGGAAAGGATGGAGGCTTGTTCTCTACTTAAACCGTCATCCAGCCAGGATGCAATATATTTTTTTCTTATTGGAGTGATTTAGTCAATTGAATTCTGACCTTTTAAACCAGCTCCTCTAGTAACAGTCGTTTATGTTGCTTCTTTTCAAATGAATCCACATATTTTTCTGGCACCACATTCCAAGTGAATGTTTTCATGTTTAGTTTCATTAGTCATATATTCATTCATTTATTCAATAGTATTTATTGAGGCGCTTACTATGTGCAGAGCACTGTACTAAGCACTTAGAATGTACAATTCAGCAACAGTTAGAGACAATCCCTGCTCGATAATGGGCTCATAGTCTAAACGGAGGAGACAGAAAGCAAAGCAAAACAGAACAAAAGAAGCAGTCTGGTGCAGTATGTATATATGTGAAAATGAGAAAATATAAATTAAAAACTGCCCAAATCACAGCATGAAGCCTTCTGAATATGCAGTCAGAAAGTCTTAAAGGTCTTAGTTTACACCAAGTCACACAAACCTCCCCTAAATTTCATTTCCTTTTAGTCAGTCAGATATGAAGGGGGTGGGAATTCTAGATAGGAGGAGAATATGAGCAATAAGGCAAAAATGCGAGAGCAGAGAACGAAACACAGTGAAAGGGTTGGCTCAAGAGGAATGAAACACGTGACTGGATTGTAGAGGGAAAGGAGCAAGAATAAATAGTGGGAAGACAGCTGACAGTGCCTCAGAGATACTTGTTAGCAGATTGTAAACTAAGTCCTGTGGGCCAGTTTCATGTCTACCAACGCCACTGGTAGGTGGGGGAGTTTTGGTTGTTGTTTTTTTTAAGATAGAAGGGACGTGAACATATTAGAAGGCAGAAGAGGAGACATTAGAGAACCACATGAGTGGTTGAGAAAGGTGGTCAGGGAATGAAAAAGAGTGGGTCCAAGGTAAGAAGGGATGGGATTGGTGGTGTAGATGGAATGGATAGATTTTGGAAGCAGGTGTGAAATCTCATCTTGAGAGATGGCTAGAAGGATATGAGAGTGAATGAAGCGATTGGAGTAAACTGATATGTAAACAGGCATGGACCTGTTGGTTTTGAATGCTCAACGAAGTAGCTGGTATAGTCAGAGGCAAGGGAAGGGGAAGGTGAGGGCCCAGGGGGTTTCAGGAGAAAGTTAAATGTCTGGAACCGGGGCAATAGACATATTGGAATCTATTTTTTTCTTTAAGCTTTGAGGTACCACATTGGAAAATGCTGTATATTACTATTTTAGGTTTGGTTCTTGAAAATATTTCAATTTTCCTATTGTGATACTGGTTTCCTATCATATATGGAAATATATAGTCATAATTCTCCTTTCCTCAATTTTACACTATTTGTCAAAAATGAAGAAACTGCATGATGTATGTTTGCAGATAAGAGGAAGAGTCAACTATGACCTGAGCACCTGCACTCTGCATTTGTATCATTTCAAGACAAGGACAAAGGATCATGTCATCTGATGTGCTTTGTGTAGTGTCAGGTACATGTAATGCCAGGTACATGTCTGACATTCAGCTAATGGTATGTCAGAAACGCAGTCATGAATTTACTCTGAGTTGTCATTGCTTCAAAAAATAACACTGATGGATATTAGAAGACATAAGAAGGAAAGGGGCTGGAGAAAAGGACTCTTTTTCTGTCCAGAATATGTAAATAAGGCTATGCACGTCTTGTCCATAAATATAGGAAGTAAATGACAAGATTGCTGTGAGGCCAGTGACACTAATGGAAAAGGTAAGGATGAAAGAATACATCTGTATTAGATGTCTTTTATTCACAGTTAGTATTGATTTAGACAACACAATCTGGAGCTGTCAGTAACAGACAACCTGTACACTGCTTGTAAATTATTTTAGGTTGTATGAGTTTAATAATAGGAACTCATGAATGTGTACCTGTTTGGGGATTGATACTTGCTTTAAAAGGTCAGTTAACAGTTTTAGAGAAAGGTATTTTAGTCCAGTTAGTTCTTCAGTACAATTTCCTCCAGAAAGAATACATTCTAAGCATGTTCACTTATGGTTTGGATAAAGTAGACATTAAATTGAAACATCATGGACTACTTCATCCTATACTCAAATTAAGATTAGGAAGCAGATGGGCAGTAAGGAAAATAAATCCTCCCTTTGTCTATGACCTCCATGTCCCTACCTTAGCTTAGTCCAGGACAGGAGGGGAGGTGTTAGGGGAATTGTTGGTTCCCCTGCTCACTTCTCCCAGGCAACATGGAGAAGAGTGTAAAGTTTCACCCACAGACTCCACTCTCTTCAGTGGGGCGGCACTGCAGTCAGTCTTTGGTGAGAGCTTGTGGTTGCAAAATATCTAATAATAATGATGGTATTTGTTAAGTGCTTACTATGTGCCAAGAAAAGAACATTTCCCAGGAACCATAGGAGATGACACTTCATTTCACAACAGTAAGAGACTGTTCCAAGTTTCTTCTCTGCATTTGGGTCTGCCTTTATCTCCCTTAATCCTTCTGAATGTCTTTTTGGAGGTGGACTGGAAATCCTGTTCTTCATTCTGAGTATTACAGCAAGAAAACTCCAGTCTCAGAAATATGAGTCTGACACACTCAGATCTTAAATCTCAAATCAATTTGAGAATAGTTCCATTCTTAAAATTTACACTTTTAAAAAAGTTTCCCTTGCCATTTTGTCTAAGAAAGCCATTCAATTTGTTCAGTCCACTGGCTGACAGTGACTAAGAGCCTGTAAAAGGATCACCAAATGACCTTGAATAGGTCATAAGAAGCTGCTCTATTCTGATGATTTTGGAAGAATTCTTGCCATAAGACATGGCTATAAGACATGCCATAAGACATGGCAAGTCTGGATAAGACTGAGTTTACATACCAGCTTGCTTTAGGGAATCCTTATAATCCAAAGATATTTCTCAGACACACAAAACTGAAAGTAGTCAGTGAATTATGATATTTAGCAATACATGCTCAATGGAAAAATTAAAAGGCCAGAAAGTAAAGGCATTCCATACTGGATAACAGCAATGGTCTACTCAGCCTAGGCTTCGGGGTCTGACATTAGGCCCAAATGATACCTGAAGGACACTGGATCCTTGCCCTCCATGACATCTAATTAAATGATTAGCTAGTTTGTATCAGCTTTTTCTCTAACAAGCCATTATGAATTTAGAACTCCCTCCATGCTGTCATGATTCTGTGCATTGTATTTGTTAATCTGGTCCCTGGTCTGTATGAGAAACTTGTTCACAATCTTTTCAAAGACTCCCAAGCCACACAGCTATTCCACAGGGAAACCATTTGTCCACCGGCCTTCCTTCTCTCCCCCCTCAGCATTTAAATTGTGTTCAATTGTAGTTCCTTTTCTCCAAAATATTCCACTAATACAGAAAGGGATTTATTGTAGCCAATTCCAGAGCAGTGGATTTCCCTTTAATATATGCAGTAGCCTAAACTCACCTAGCAAGTCTTCCTGGCAATAAGGCAGGAGATCAGCATGTCAAACAATTGGAATCATTTATTATGTAAATCTACACAGCCAAATTTTTAAGACTAAATAAAAGTTGAGCTGAGGAAAGGAAAGTGATAAGAATAATATACCAAATCAGTGACAGATCTAGATATACAACTAAAAGGTCTGATCTCTTATCCAAACCTGAGCTACAACTTTATTAAGAAGTACCCCAGAATACATAAGAAACTAACACATAAAGTAGGAACAGTTGCTCTAAAATAGCTCAGGTGAAAACGTAATTATCTTCCCGTGAACACACACAGACACAACCACAAAACTATAAATCAATTATACTTGCCAGATCACTTTTCTTCCCTATGACACAGGAAATTTAAAACGGCCAATTTACTGAACTTGTTGAAATCACAGAATGAAGAGGGGGTTTAGCCACTACTCCTTTTAGTACCAGAGTAACAATTTGAGACAAGGAAATCGCAATAGTATATATGAAAGTATGACTTTATTTCCAGAAGGAAGAGCCAAATATGCTTGCAACATTAAAGTTGTTGAAATATTGGAGGAAAAAGTTCCCCTAAATTTCATTTCAGAGTGAAATGAGAATCACTGAAGAAATGGAGAGAGGCTTATATTGAAGTATAGTCACCTCAATGTTAACTTAAGCCATTCAGAAACTAGCTAGCGCTATTTATCTCTGCCCTCAAAAAAATAGGGTCACAGAGTTTCTAATTTCCAAGGCACGTTAGTCCCCAGGTCTGTGCTCTGAAGAGCTGTCCTGGAGAACAGTACAAGATGGATTTTTTTCTTACAAGTCTGCTTGTTCTAACTGTAATTTATTTTAATATCTGTTTCCCCTATTTGCCTGTAAATTCCTTTAGGGCAGGGATTGGGTCTACAAACTCTACTCTTGGTATACAGTGTGCAGAGAGCATCAGTCACTCAAATAAATACCACTGGGGTAGACTCAAGAGAATCAGGTTGGAAATAATCTCTTTCCCACTCAAGACTCAGAGTCTAAGTGGTGGGAAGCCTGGATGTCTTTCCCCATTTTACAGATGACAACACTGAGGCACAGAGAAGTTTAGTGAGCTGCCCAATGTCTCCCAGCAGGCAAATGGTGTAGCCAGAATCTGAACCCACTTTTCGTGACTTAATCTCAAGGTCTCTCCACTAGCCAACACTGCCTCGCCTATCATTTTCCCCCCCATTTGCTCTCCTGAATATCTCCCTTAATTTAATTATTGTTTATATTTTCATCTCCCTGAATAACATCTGTTAGAAACCAAATCTTATACCTTCCTATAGACAAAATTAAAACACTGCATCCAACTACATCAATAAATTCTGTACAATTTTTCAGCCTGGTTTTGTAAAAGACACAAATTCCAAGTTCATTATGATGTATGTTTTAGAAATGTAAGTTTCCTTTGGGGTTTTTAAACTAATCATTTTTACATAAAACACTTTATGCCCCTTACAAATTTAAACATATGATGAAAAAATTGAATTTTGTGACTTAAATCTGAGGGGATGGCTTCAGTTTAGTGTGATCTCTGAACAATGTCCCCTTGCTCTGTAAAATCTTTAAATTGCTCCACAATTTCTATTTGTAAAACATTTACAGGGACAGAAACTATGTTGGACAGAATGATTCATTCTGTTTCTCTCGGATATAATTTCCCAACCATTTTTCCTCTTACTAATATAATTTTGTGTACTAAAGTATCTGTATTTATTAAAAGAATCAGAGCAACTCTATTCACAAAAGGGATGCTGACATCCTCTGTATTTTAGATAGGAATGGGAATCCAAAGAGTATGTTATGCCTAAAACCCACAGAAGCTCCAGCCAGCCAGTCTAGTGAATAGAAAACCCAGAGAGGCTTTTTTTTAAAAAAAAAAATAACAACCTTCCAGTAGGGAAAGAATATTAAATGAGTGAGTTTTTATAGCACGGTGGTGGGTAGGGGCCCTCAAGAAGCATTTTTAAAAGCTATTTAGCCTGCCCACCAAGTGTCATGGTAAGATTATTGTGGTTAGCTCTCAACTAATAACTGGGTCTGCGATTGCCAAACATTTTTTCTTCATGGATGTATGAACCTACGGAGATTTTAGATCATAAATCCCTCAACTATTTGCCTAACGCATTTTTCCATATATGATTTTTCCAAAGTTCTTAAGCTTCTTTACTTTGAGGAATTTGATAGGAATATTTCAGAGTCATTTACAGCATATTAAACTTTGAGGATCTTTCATATAATATAGAACTTTTTTTTAGGACATAAAGCTAAAGAGCAGCTTTTCATTGCCTAGAATTTTAAGCCCATTTTCTTTTCAAAAAAACAACTTTTTAGTGGCTTTTATTCATCTAAACAACATCTGAAAAATCCAAAGCAAAACCTGGATTCTGGGATAAACAGACAGGGGAAACAGTGAAAATTGTTTTTCTTGTTCTGTGAATTGACACACTTTTTTTTTCAGACCTTCATTTATAGTCTAGATTTAGAAGGATGTGGCCACCAAAATATTGTGGTATGTGGCAATGTCAAAATTTTCTTCAAGAACCACATCATGGTACTCAAGACATAGTCTTTGCTGGATGTCAAATACAGATGAAATGCAGGAAACTTCATTAAGACTTTCATACTGTAGGAATAAACTTTGTAGAAGCCTCTGACACCATTAGAAGACCTGGGCTCTTACAGTTACTGTGAGTTTGGCAAACCAAGAAACTAATGACATCCTAGAACTCCTTCCAATTGTTATGGCCAGTCTCATCAATTGATCAATCATATTTATTGAGCCTTACTGTGTGCAGAGCACTGTACTAAGTGCTTGGGAAGGTACAGTATGACAAAAAACAGTGATATTCCCTGCCCACAACGAGCTCACAGTCTAGAGTGAGGGAGACAGGCATCAATGCAAATAAATAAAATTACATATATGTACATAAGTGCTTTGGGGCTGGGAGGGGGGAAGTCTCATATCACAATTAGAGTGATTTGATCAATTGGCCATCACTACATCAACCCTTCCTGTCCTTCTTTAAACTTTCCTGCTCCTCCTCAGATCCATCACAACTTTTAAATTGATTTTCCCTTTTCTCTGTCACTCCCATGGGTTTCCCCACCCTTGAATCCACTTCACACTCCTGTAGAATTATTTTCCTCGATTTCCACATGATGCCACTATTTTTTTTAACTTTGTTCCACCAGAGGAGGCCCTTTCCCTGCTCTGCAGCCTCTACCTTCAGGATTGTCTCATGACTGTGGGGACCAGGTTGGACTGGGATGTGGGGGACAGAATGGGAGAGGGTAAAAGCAGTGGCAGTCTCCTCCCAGGCCTGAACCTGTGGCTTTGGTGGAATTGGAGAAAGAGGTTGCAAGAGAGGGAAGTGACCTGACATAGTGAAATTAGAATTTTAAAAGGGGTGGTGGTTACTGGGGCTGCAGGAGATGAGCAGGAGTTGTGGAAAAATGGAGAAGACATTAATATATATACAAATTCTTCAATATAAGTGTTTTCAATATGTAACACAGCAAACATTTTGGGAGAATGGTGTTCTTCAGAGTGAAAAAAATCAAAATTAATAAAGCTAAGTGCCTATTCTGCTTTTTTTTCTTAGTTCACCTTGAACCTTACAAAATATAAGCATGTTAAGACAGTTAATAAAATGGCAGTGTCCCTTACTCTCTATGGTGACCCAGAAATGATCTCACCATAGGAGAGGTTGCAGTCCCATAGGTGAAACACAATAGGCTTTTTTTAATGAGGGGAAAAACAGAAAATGGTTGACTGAATTTCAAAATACGTTTAGACTGTGAGCCCATGATTGGGCAGGGATTGTCTCTATCTGCTGCCGAACTGTACAGTCCAAGCACTTAGTACAGTGCTCTGCACAGAGTAAGCATTCAATAAATACTATTGAATGAATGAATAAAAGAAAATAAAAGTAATGAAGATGTGCTATGATGGAATTATAGTCACCTGTCTCCAATAATAAATTTTTACTATCACAATTTCAAAATTAATAAAGCATCAATAATCTTGGTCCTTTAGAGGGAAAATAGAAAAATCTTCCCATGATAGTCCCTACCAACATCACAGGGGTAAAAATGATGAGACAAAGATCATCTTGAATTTGAAGTTGAAATAAGGGGTAAAGTGTATCCTGAAAAAAACCTTACAAGACACTGAATGAAGATACTACCATACCTGATATTGCGTCCCCCCATAAATGATGGACGAGATTCAGTCCTGTCAAAAGGCCTTCAAGATCCAGGACCTGTGCAATCAAATGTATTTATTGAGTGCTTTCTTTGTGAAGATCACTGAAGCAAACACTCTAGAGAGTGCAACAGAGTTAGACATGATCCTCGCTCTCAAGGAGTTTATAATCTAGCACAAAGAGATCAGTTTAGTGCTAGGGGATTGAGTAGTGCTACTTGCACTCTCTAATCCCTGTCAATCCCATTTCTGTTGCAGCCCATTGTGCAATGAAAGAGTAGGCAAGCAGAGAGGCAGCATGTTGCAAAATGCAGCAGGACCCATATATGGCCATAGTGACCACAGCAAAGTGCCAGTGCTCTGCCACAGTGCCACAATTGAATATGCTATTAGGTTATGCACTTTCTTGGCTGTTGAAAATTATACCAATGAGCACATAAGTGGTGCTAAAAATGTACCTAAATAGTTCATTGTAAATGTAAGTAATGAATCAACACTAAATTATAAGAATTAAAGCAAGTGTTTAATGAAAAACAGATGTGATACATTTTATTGGGATAGAGCCATATTAACAGACCAACAAATCTTGGCCAATGGACCAGACATTTTGCTGCATGGTACACTTAAAGAAAAGTGAATATTCCTGTTACTCTTGAGAAGTTTTCAAAGAAAATATAAATAAGGCTGTGAGTCTGACAGAAGACAAGAAAATATCTAACTGAAAGCTCAGTAAATTTTTATCTTTGTACTGGGGGATTCCACCTACCATAGCTCGTCATCTTAAGGAATTTAGCACTCATTATATGTTAACCTTAATCTATAAGGTAAATGCTTCTGGGTAGTCATGCTTTTGGTCTAGTGGATAGAGCAGTGTTGTAGGATTGGGAAGACCTGAGTTCTATTTCTAGTTCTGCCAGCAGCTGGCTAATGTTAGCAAAGCCTGCAGATACATTTGGCAATGCCTTCCCATCCCTACCTATTCATTTCCTTTCTGCACTCAGTGCCCCAAGAAGAATTCAACTAGCAGAGATGACAGGATATGTGGCATTAAGCAAACCAATTCTTTTGCACATGTTTTTGGTTTGGTGTCTCTGACTCAAGGTTCATCCATTGTTCTTGGCAGGCAATTCCACTGGTACCTTCTAGATCTGTGCCATATAATCAACAGACTTTTTTTTCCTCTCAATTGTACCAAAGAGGAAAGTCTTTGTTACAAAGTGTAAAGGCTAATTTAACTGAAAAAAAAGGAAACAGTTCTTCAAGTTGATTTTCCAAAATGCTTTTAGATCAATTCTTTTATGTATAACACTATCATTGTGAAGTAGGAAAAGTCCAGGTCTTGCATGGGGCTCACAGTCTGAAACCCCATGTTACAGATGAGGTAACTGAGGCACAGAGAAGTTAAATGACTTGCCCAAGTTTACACAGCAGACAAGTGGCGGAACTGGGATTAGTACTCAGATCCTTCTCATTCCAAACTCATGCTCTATCCACTAAGCCATACCTGTTCTGTGTGGCATGGAAGGGGACATGGGAGGGCTTGTGCATCAGGACAGCATCTGGGAGATGGAGGAAGTTAAGTTCAAACTGTCATCCTTAGTTTTTCCTCTTAGAATTGATTGAAATAATCCTTTTAAGAAGGTGCAGTTGATTCTGGAAGGCTTAAACAGCATTGTGACTTCACTCCCATTAACTTACATGCTCTTCCTACACTGAAACAGCCCACAGCCATATTGAATTTGTGGAACTAGTTTTTTTCTTTCTAAATTCATTCAGTAAATTAGTAGCATGTATTGAGCATTCAGTGTTTGCAAAGCATTGTACTAAGCACTTGGGAGAACAAAAGAGTTAGAAGACATGATCTCTTTACAAGGAGTTTACAGTCTAGCAGGGGAGACAAAAACTTAAAATGAAAAGGCGTGTCAACAATGCAGTGGAATGTGGGGCATCTTGATGGTATTAAATGTGGGGTAACAAATGGGAGAAGAAAAAATGAATCTATTTTGGAAGTCTTTTGATGATAGACAGCTGTCTTAATTGCCATGACAACGGGGGTAGTCAGAGAACAGATTTTTTTTTAATCTTTAAGGTGGAACTTTTGGCAAGAACGTAATCCTATTTGACCAGCTATAAATTCAAGAGCTGTAAAAGGGATTTATCAAAAAACAAAAATCAAAGGATCTTAGCCAAGTTTAGAAGACAGACAATCCCTAACAAGATAAGTTTGTGTTTGTTTAGGCTCTTGAGGTGAAACAACAATCCACATATCTTGCCAAAAAACTGATTAAGATTTTCAAGCCAAAAAAATAGGTTAGCCAAGGGCTCAAGAAAGAAAACAAACGAACAAATAAATCTTTAGTTCAGGCTAAAAATCAAATTCAAATTCCCAGATTTGCTTTGCTAGGCAAGGAGACAAATAGACTTAGAAGCAAGGGAAAGGGCCTGTTTTCTGTAGGAACTTAGGCTATCAAAACAAACGACTTCTTCCTCATTCACAATCAGTGCATTCAATGAACTCCATTCTGTTTACCTGTCATACCTGAAAGGTTCTCAGCCATAGGTGGTAGTTAATAACAAATGCTCCTGCCCTTGAAAGGGCATAATGATAATAATGGCGGTAGTTGTTAAAATGCTTATGTATATATGTATGTATGTATATACAGTTATAAAGATATAGCAACAGATATGTAGCACTTTTCTAAGTGCTAGGATAGACACGAGATAATCAAGTCAGAAACACTTTCTATCATGGGGCTCACAGCCTAAGTAGAAGGCACTGCTTTAAATATACTTACCTTCCAAAAAGATGACTGCTCAGCATCTCCTCTGAAATTTGCATTAGACATTCTATAAATATATGTGTATGTGTTTGTGTGTGAATAATATCATTGAATTCAGTGAATCAGCTTGATGGAGTCTGGAAGATTAATTGGTAATAACATAAGTAAGAGAACTACCTTGACTCTACTTCATGAAATAAACTCCTTGTAGATAGTCATCAGGAATTGGATTTAGCGCCTGAATTGATTTCTGTTTAACAGGCCATCAGAAAAAGGGTAAAATTTTTCCTAAGAAAGCAATGTGTTGAGAAGCAAGAAAATAATATGCCTTATGGTTCCGCTTCTGCCTACAAGCTATATATTATGAGCTTGAAACTTAAACTAATAATCTTGTCTTCCTCTGTTTTTTCATCCCAATTTTCTGTTTGGGCTTCCCTGTAAGTCTTTATGGGAAGAAAGCTGCAGCATAGTTCCATTTCAGATGTAAATCTTCATTGGTTAAATCTAACTCTGGTTACCAACTCAGTGATTTCTGTGATAGCACCATGCAGACAAAGGAAATACCTTTGTAGCCACGTACCCACAGTTACCTCAGCAGAGACCACCTAGGGAACTCAGAATGTCTGTCTGACAGATTACATTTCAGTCTCTTTCATTATATCTAGCCCTTTCTTCTTACTCGACTGTCTCCCTCTCCACTTGTGGGTGCTGTTGCTGCTTAGTTCTGTAATCTACAAAAGACAAGTCCTTAGGAGGGATTTTTCTTTCATGCCATTTGTTGTTTCATTGCTCTAGGAAGAACACAACAAATGAAATATTAGCACACTTTTTGCTTTCAAAAATAGTTTTATGTTTCTCTTCCTCAGATTGTGGGCACGAACAGTCTTGAAATTATATTTCCTTTGTGATTTTCACTGTACACAATGCTATGCTCATTGTCGACACATTATAACAATACATCTCATGCTGAAATTTAGCACTCTGGATTTACACTCTCTTACATGACCTAAAAAGGGACATTATCTGGACACTAAATATCTTTGTGGCTGATTTTCCTGTCAAAGAAAAGCAAAACAAAGACTCTAAGCTCTTGGAAACCTCAATGATTCAATAGAAAAAATATTCAAGAGTGATTATGGTCTTGGGGCTCACCATAACAGGGAGGAAATTCTGAGAATCCAGCAACGTTACCTTATTACTGACGGTGGCATCTTAGCCCATATCCAGAGGGTAAAAGCTCCATGGTTTCACATCACTACAGAATCTTCCTCAGGGAGATAGTCCCGGCCATCATATTGGTACTGTTCTGTCTCTACTCCTATCTCCTCGGGTCCCCATTTGGGAGCATCAAACCAGGGAGGATTATGAAGAATGGCACAAAAATGCAGCAGAAACACTGCAAAATTCTGAAACCACTGGAGAAAGGGAAAGAGGGTCTTCCAAATGATAGCTCAAAGATGCTGCTTGGGAAGCAGAATACACCTCACCCATTCTCCCATGTCTTACCAGATTCTTTAGCTCTCCCTGAAAGTCATGCGCTTAGGTTACACTCTTTCCAGTGTCTGCTTTAATGATTTCCCTTATGACAGGCAAGACAATATACAACTGATTAGACTGTAAGCCCACAGTCTAAATGGGCAGGGATTGTCTCTATCTTTTGCCGAAGTGTACATTCCAAGCACTTAGTACAGTGCTCTGCACATAGTAAGCGCTGAATAAATACTGAATGAATGAACAACCTGCAAAATTGTAATAATCTGGACTCCAACATGATTTTTGAGATCATCAGAACAACTCTCAGAGCCAAGAAGAAGATAACATTCTGATAGGATCCCTGAGTTTTTGAAGTATTTTGCAGCTCGTGCATTGAGAAAGAACAATGTAGACAATGCATGGTCTGTGATGTCATAAAGTCCTTCCCGAAAACTAAGGGACAAAGGGAGGGGGGGGATGACCTCTCTGATCCCTACAGCCTCCAATTCTGTGACGCAACTTCCATCACTGCAGGGAGTGGGGTTCTGCCAACATACCTCCATCTTGGTAAGTGAATGCAACTTCTCACAACTTCCACAATATTTTGATTTGGATTAAGTGACCTTGCACACTGAACTATCATGTCATGAAGAAAGCAGGAAGAAAGCAGCAGAGGAAAGATAGTTCAGAAAATGATAAGAATAATTGAACTTCTCCTTTCTGCTTCATCTTCTCACCTTTTCCTCTTAATGATGAGGGAGGCTTGAGATTTCCATCCTGGTCCTCTTTACAAGTACACAAACAAAATAGAAGTGACAGGGGTTCATAAGGAAGTATTTAAAGAAAATTTGCAGTTTGGGCATATATGAATTGTTTTGTTGCGGGTTTTTTGTGGTGTTTTTTAGAGCTGGATAATCAGGGCTAGTAGTGAGAGGAAAACAGAAGTGATTATAAACACCATATATCCCTATCCTGGGGAAGAAATTATAAAGCTCTATTCTCAAGATCAACCGTAGCAGGCGCAACTTTCTGCCTTTACCATCTCAACCCTTTTCTTTCTACAAATTTCTAGAGAGAACTCAGCATCCAAGTATTTTGCTTCTTCCCAAATGAGATTTATAGCATTGATTGGAGAAACATACTTCGCATAAAAAGAATGGGCAAAAATAAAAATATTGTTGAGCTTTTTGGCAGTTTTTTCCTGGGATGTGGTTATGTTTTCTTCCAGGGGAACAGCCAGAATTAAAGTGGTTGGGAAAATTTAATAAATTCTACTTGTTCCAGACTAGGCCAGCAGTTCCCATACTCGAAAGCACTTGGATGATTTCTGACATTTCCTATATTTGTTTTTTTTTTTAATACTCTTTGCTTTTTAATTTGATTTCAGAAAGCTATTCTATTCTCAAGTCGCTTAGGGAGCTTGTTTCCAAATTGCACATACAATTTGCAGTAATTTTAAAAAAATTAACCCTGATAATTTTACAGACATGATAGCTGTAAGCTATCATGTAAGCCATGAGAAGCAGTGTGGCTCAGTGGAAAGAGCATGGGCTTTGGAGTCAGGGCTCATGAGTTCGAATCCCAGCTCTGCCACTTGTCAGCTGTGTGACTGTGGGCGAATCACTTAACTTCTCTGTGCCTCAGTTCCCTCATCTGTAAAATGGGGATTAAGACTGTGAGCCCCACGTGGGACAACCTGACTCCCCTGTGTCCACCCCAGCGCTTAGAACAGTGCTCTGCACATAGTAAGCGCTTAACAAATACCAACATTATTATTATTATTGTTATTATTATAGCTGTAAAAACTTCATCAGAAACTTATGTAGAAGATTCCAATTTTCAAAGGGGAGACTTCCTTACGTTGTTCCATTTTCAGTTCCTTTGGTTGACATTTTGTCCATTTACTCATGCCCTATCATCTACTTAAATGAATCCTCAAATCCTTGCATTAACAGATCCCTCAGAAAAAAAACTGCCACAAGGAGACATTTATTTGCAAGGTACGGTTAAAAGTTTTAAAATAATTTTGTGAATAGAGTGGGAAAATATTTCCTTATGGTTCATATGTTTTGAAATATATCTATATGACTCTCTTGCCCATATATTTAAAACTCTCCCTGGTAGTAAGCTGGAAATTTAGGAAACTTTTAAATATCTCATACTCCTGGACCAAAATTTAGAGCAATGAATAGTGTTCCATGCTTTATGTAGGGAGGAATACCTTATCAATCAATGGTATTTGAGTGCTTGCTATGTACACAGCACTTAGGAGCCCATAACATGCTTACAGCCTAGAGGGGGAGATAGACCTTAAAAAATATATATGTATTTTAGATTATATAACTTAAAGGTGTGTACACTGATGTTGTAGGATTGGGAGTGGGGCAAATATCAAATGCCCAAAGGTCACAGATCCAAGTGCATAGATAACACAGAGGGAGAGGGAGCTGGGGGAAGAACAGCTTAATCAGAGAAAGGCTCTTTACATATAAGTGTAAATATATGTAATATATATACTTATAATATGTATAAATATAGTTAGCCTTCATTTCAAAGACAATGCCACTGATGGAAAGATCATAAATACAAAATTGGCTGAAAAGACCAAGGCATGACCACTGAACTCAGTCACATAGTTTGCACATATAGATCTTTGTTGTGTTAATAAGTTTGCTGAGAGGTCCTGTCTATGATTCCAGAGCTAGAATCTTAGTATATGGATTTTCACCACGTCCTTGTCTGAGAACCTCTTTCCTGACTGCTCCCAGCGAGGGTGGTCAAGCTGCAGCAGCATGCTGCCAGCAGGCCACCATCATGATGTGGTGTTGGAGACTCTGCTTCACTGACTGTAAAATATTTGCGTTGCTCTCTTAGAATGCAAGTGTACCTTTCAATTCACCATACAGATACTATTTGTGTATCTTCCTATTATCCATTCTCACATATTCTACTCACGGAAGGTGGGTTGTAAGTATTGACCAATGTGGATGAGCTGACAGTTTCAGGATCTCATTGTTGAGTACTCTTGTCTTGCTTTTGGATGTTGGATTTGACTCATAGGTATTACTGGTGAAATTAGTCAAGAAACTGGACATTTCTTTTGTGATTGGTCCAGGTGTCATGGAAGATTGGCTTTCATCAGTGTTTTACAGGCATTCAAAGTGCTACTAAAGAGGATTGTTTAAGGTAAACAGAGAAAGCATGCATTATAAGCTTTTCTTTTATAGGCTTTCATGAAAAATTTTAATAAGCTTTATGAGGCTGTTTCCAAAATCAAAAATGAGGTTTCTGATCCTGATTGATATGTACATATACATATTTACATATATATATTTAATCTTTCAGTATGTCAGATATTTAAAGCCTGAAAGAAACCTGAAATAAAGATCATGAAAGAAGGAAATTTCACACCTACATAACCTTAATTTATGAGTGCTTAACAAGTGATTTCTGGTTATGGAAGAATAAATATTCAACAACTAACATAATCAGCCTCATGGTCTTCCTGTTGTCTAAGTACTCACATTTCCCTACTTCCAAAGCTGTTGCCTCAATTCCCAAGTATTTTCTATGCATGAAATAGTCACTACATGAGCTTTTAGCACTCAGCTAGGAATCAATCATATTTACTGAGCGCTATGTGCAGAGTACTGTACTGAGCACTTGGGAGAGTACAGTATAATAGAGATTCATCCTTATTTATTGGGTTTTCTTTCTATAAATTTCATTAATAATGATAACAACAATAATAATTAAAAATAATGATAGCAGTAATTGTGGTACTTAAGTGCTTACTATGTGTCAAGCACTGTTGTAACCACTGGGGTAGACACAAGATAACAGGTCACACATGGGGCTCACAGTCTAAGGATGGAAAACAGGTATTGAATCCCCATTTTTCAGGTGAGGGAATTGAGGCACAAAAAAGTTAAGTGACTTGCCCAAGGTCACACAGCAGGCAAGTGGAGGAGTCAGGATTAGAACCCAGATCCTATGACTCCCAAGCCCATGTTCTTTCTACTAGGTGACACTGCTCTTCGAAAGATGCATTCCTCTCTTTGTTTCAATTCTGTTACTCTTTCCTGCATGGAAAGCTCTCTATTCTCCCCCATAGAGCATTCAGAAAATTCCCATGTCTAACATCCCAGGAGCAGCTTTTTAAAGGATTGTTTTGGTTGTAATGAATAAATCAACCTCCTCACTTTTTAAGCAATGCTATTCATGTTTCTCATTCCACCCAGAGTGAGAGAACTAAGTAAATAGCTTACCCTAAGAGGAGAAGTGAAAATGTTTTGTTCAATGCAACATTAAATATAGCATGGTTAGATGACATGGGTGCATATAAAAAGTAATTCGATAGAAAGGAATACTTAAAAAGAAGGAAGAATTACAAGACAGACATCCACAGGAGCACATACATTCAAACAGAGAGCAAAACTACTTTGGTGCTATACTCTGCCTCTTGTCTTGTCTTATGCTATCGAGTCATCTCTGACTCATAGCGACACCATATAGACACATCTCTCCCAGAATGCCCTGACTCCATCTACTGTGTGACTTTTGCTGAGTTACTTAATTTCCCTGTGCCTCAATTACCTCATCTTTAAAATGGAGTTTAAGGCTGTGACCAACCTTATTAGCTTGCATTCTTATTTTTATTCAATCATTGAGTGCTTTCTGTATGCAGAACACTGTACTAGGCACTTGGGAGAGTACAATATAACAATAAGCGGAAACATTCCCTTCACACAGCAAGGTTATCTACCTTGACACTTAGAACATTGCCTGACAACTAGTTAAAAAAAATAAAAATAGGCTACTCTATCTTGTTAGGTCTCGGAAAAAAAACTTCATCCACTGAAATGTTATTTGCCCTAGCAAAAGGTTCTAATACAACATTCATGAAGAAATTGGAAATAATACATGGGAAAGGAATTTTAGTTCTTTGGAAGAATGTCACTCTATATGTATACTCACATGGGTAAATACCTATAAGTGAGGAACTGCAATGATCATGATATGCTGAAAGGAGAGTGAAAGCATTTATGTATGCGAATAAAATCCCTAATTATGTAGGGATTTGTACCTGAGTGGAAATGAAACCTCTTTTACTATTGAGATCTAAGAACAAATGAAACAAATGTTCATCTGTTTGAAATTGATGGAGTAACAGACAACGGAAGGAAATTACAACTCCTAATTAAGAAGGCATCTGGCTTAAAGTTTAGTCATTAATACTTATATTTAAATTTCATAGTCTAAGCACTATGCTATATATTTCTTAATAGCATTTTTCTAACCCTAATACTTGGTTTTCCTTCAGAGAACTTTGAGTACCTTAGAGAAGTAGTGTGGCTCAGTGGAAAGAGCACAGGCTTTGGAGTCAGAGGTCATGGGTTCGAATCCCAGCTCGGCCACTTAGCTGTGTGACTTTGGGCAAGTCACTTAACTTCTCGGTGCCTCAGTTCCCTCATCTGTAAAATGGGGATTAAGACTGTGAGCCCCACGTGGGACAACCTGATTCCCCTGTGTCTACCCCAGTGCTTAGAACAGTGCTCGGCACATAGTAAGCGCTTAACAAATACCAACATTATTTCTCACCCAACATTTATCATAGTTTTCAACTCCTTCTTTTTGGTAGGCTGGGAAGTATGTTGTAATATTTCAGCTAGATTTCATATTCTGCAATTAACACTTACTTAACAAGATAATCTAATACATCACCTACCTTTTCAGGCATGTTATCACATCAGAGAGTAATGCTGGCAGAATTCTGAGAATGTGAATCTGACACAAAGATTTCCTAAGTGTAGGGATTTATAAAAAATTTGAATGAAGTTATTATCTCTGCACACTGTAATACCTATGCAGATGTAAACTCTTAGAGAAGAAAGCGCAATTTTGTTGCAAATGCATGTGTCACATAAGAATTTATAGTGAAATACTGAATCATATTTTCCCTCATTTTGTGTCTTTTTCATGGGGCAGTTGTCTAATGAGGAATGTAATTCATCTTTCTTAAAACATTCTTTCAACTGCTTTTCTCTTCCATAATATGATGTTTATCCTCTTGGATCCTGGGACAAAAATCAAGTTCATTATGAGATTTCAGAGGAGAGATTCTAGGTCAGGTCTTTCCCCTCGCCAAAGTTTTCAATGATAATGGATTCTCTCTCTGAAATGCCAAAGACAGCATTTCCAGCCTCTCCTCTGATCTCCCCTGACAAGAGTGTGCCAGATCTGTACCAGATACTTGGAGATCATCCTTAGCCCCTCAAAAGGTGTGCCAAGGGATTGTGGAAGCCTTCCAAAGAAAAGGAACTAAAAATAATAACAGTATGAGTCACCATTAAGACTGGAACTTTGCAGTGATAAAGGGTATTTAAGGAACATAAAACATTTAGAATTTTCTGGCTATTATTTAGTTTCCTAAAATGAAGAAATCAATACAAAATTAGCAACCCCCTCACCACCCAAAATAAACCCATTAGTATATGTACGGAGTGTGTGTGTGTGCATATGTGGTTGGGGGTGGGGAAGAGTCTCTACCAGAAAAAACTATCTTGTGACTAAGATCTGAATCTGTTGCTCCTGTAGAGATTCCTCTTTCCTTCCCCTGTCTGCTACTCATGGATGATGGACTGCAGGCCACTTCCCACATTGAGTGGTTAGCTCTGCATCAGGCTGGCTTGAGGAATATTAGGTATGGTTGTTTCTAAATTCAGTGTTTAAATTTTTCATCAGTCATTTAGACAATGTAAGAGCTTAAATTATCCATTAAATTTGCTTCAGAGAACAGCCCAAAAATGAAAAAGGGGGATAGAAAATAAGACTTATAAGGAGAGGAAAATTTAATTACTTTTATGAAGAAAAGGTGATTAAAGGTTAATAATATTAAAGCAAATGAAGACCTCTTGCATAGAGAATATACCTCCTAATAACAATAATTATGGTATTTGTTAAGCTCTTGCTATTTTTATGGTATGGGTTTAGTGCTTACTATGTGCCAGGCACTGTTCTAAACACTGGGGTAGATAAAAGCTAATCAGTTTGAACACAGCCCATGTTCACATAGGCTGTGTTCAACATGGGGCACACAGTATTATGCCCCATTTTACAGATGAGGTAACTGAGGCACAGAGAAGTGAAGTGACTTGCCCAAGCCCATACAGCAGATGAGTGGCAGAGCTGGGATTAGACCCCAGGGCTTAGTACAGTGTTTGGCACCCAATAAGCACTTAGATACCACTTTGTTTTCATTCATTATTATCAATGATATTAACGGAGTGTTTACTGTGTGCAAAGCATTGCACTAAGCGCTAAGGAGAGTACAGTATAACAACAAGAAGACACATTCCCTGCCCACAAAGAATTTACAGTCTAGAGGGGAAGACAGACATTAATGTGAATAATTTATAATCCATAAATTATAGATATGCAATAAATGCAGTGGGGTTGAGAGTAGAGCAAATATCAATATCCCAACTGTCCCACTCCCAATCTCCTGCTCAAATATTTTCCCTAGCCTAGAATTCTCTCCCACTTCATAAGTGACAGAACACAGCTCTATTCATCTTCCAAGTCCTCCTGAAATGACAACTCATCCAGGGAGCCTTCCCTGATTAGTTTCTAATCTCCCAACTTTGTTATCTCCCAACTGCTTCCTCCGAACTCTGTCACCTAAACATTTGGGTACTCAAGTAGAGAACCTGTAGAGTATATATCTTACATACTCTGTTACAGCTCCCACGGCTGATCTGTTAGCTATTTTCTCATTAGCATAATACTTGGCACATAATAATCATTTAACAAGTAATATCCTTATTAGGAAGAAGTATGGCAGTAAACCATCCATCCTAATAGCACAGGGAAGAGTTTTTTCCCTGATTGCTCTTCATTCTTCACTTGACCTTTCTTTTAAAGTTCTTGCCTTTGGGACTGGTTTGTTTTTGGCCACCAAAGAGTTGAATCCCAAGAAAAGGCAAATATAATGCTCACATCTTTTGGAAATACAAAAAAAAATATAAGGCAAGTCAAGTTGAGAATCTCTAGCCATGATTAGGAGAAGTCAACCCTTTAAATACCTTCCCATAGCTATACAACTGAGTAGGATGAAATGCAATAACTAGTTAGGACACATTGACATATTATTATGCTTTGATTTGCCTTGAAATCACTTTATCAATATACACTATTTACATTCATATTGTATGCTAATTCATCAGCAACTAATCTAGGCCCCCGCCTGCCACTTATCCCTGTGCATAGCTATGTCTTGCAATGTGACAAACCACTTAGGTAGATTTAATATAGTTCATGTCATCAAAGTGCATAGTTCCATTAGTTATTTGAGAGGCTCCCCATGAAATATAGAGCATGGGAAAGTCTTGCACTTTGCTTTATTTAGGAAACTTCTACTATGGAATGTTCTTTATAGGAAACATCCATAAATATTCCATAAAATGTATCACTGGTGTCTTTATCACTACAAATAATGAGAGTTATTGCCTCCATTGTACTCCATTTGTGCATCTCTGTCATCTGATTTTATGTACAGTTCACACCTTCATTTGCCCATCAGCAATTTATATTTGGAGCCAGTGTATGTTTATCTAGCCTTTGTGACTGAAGCAAATTATTTCCCTTTCAGCCAGATAAATCCATCTATGATTCAATCTTACCATAGTCACTCAAGAAAAACAGATTTTCCAGGACAGAAACAAAAATCAATGAAAGAAAACATAGTTCAACTCTGTTGGAATTACTTTCTCTGGACAAAACTTTCTAGGGTAATGTTTCTGTCTCCTCAGAAAGAGTTTAGTATAGAGGAAAACAAGATTCCAATATCTTAAATTTAGGAATGTAAAACATTGTTGACAACAAGTGGCTCAAGACTGCGTGGGTTCATAAAATGTGCCAAGTTTCCTGACTCCTTTAAGTAGCCTCCAATCCAGAGACAGCAATTACAATAATTTGGTGAAATGTGATATGCACCACTCCAAAAGGCAGCTGTGCAAACAAAAAGAAGAACTTCAAGAAGAAGCTTATTACACATTTGGGGACCTGTTGATTACATTGCATGTCTAATGCTAGACATTTTGCTGTATAAAATCAAGAACACAGTCTAAGTCATGTATATTTTAATAGGCTACACATTGACATAATATTGCTTTATTCATTCCTTCCATTTAACTGAACATCCTTCCTAAAATCACTGTCTGATTCTATGATGAGTAGACTGCTGTAATGTAGACTACATTCCAAATACAATAAACTTACCAAATATGTATAGCATTGCTATGTCACAGGTTCATCTGATAATGATAAAATTCTAAACATTTTAAAATAATAGTGACAGGGAAAGATTTCAGACTACACCATATCCTGGGATACACTAGGCAATATTTTCATGTTCCCCAAGCTAGAAGTGATTTATTTTCAGGCTATTTATTGAGAAAATAAAAAATGGCACAGATGACAAGAATTTCTAGTATTATGATAAATGGCATAGGAATAAATTGATTAAAGAGTAAATATTTGAGCAAGAATTTAGTATATATGCACATATGTATGTAACTAAAATTTGGTAGACTTCTTGAATTAAGATCATTCTATAAATCACTGCTTTCCAAATGTATTTTTCTCAGGACCAACTGGGTCAAATAATTTAACTATACTGATCTTCATTCACATTTTAAAATTTCCCTCCTTCTGCATGTTCTGAAGGTCATGGGTTCTAATCCCAACTCCACCACTTTTTTGCTGTGTGACTTTAAGCAAGTCACTTCATTTCCCTGTGCCTCAGTTACCTCATCCGTAAGCAGCGTGGCTCAGTGGAAAGAGCACGGGCTTTGGAGTCAGAGGTCATGAGTTCAAATCCCAGCTCTGCCACTTGTCAGCTGTGTGACTGTGGGCGAGTCACTTAACTTCTCTGTGCCTCAGTTACCTCATCTGTAAAATGGGGATTAAGACTGAGAGCCCCACGTGGGACAACCTGATTACCCTGTGTCTACCCCAGCACTTAGAACAGTGCTCGGCACATAGTAAGCGCTTAACAAATACCAACATTATTATTATTATTATTATTATTAAAATAGGAAATAAGACTATGAGTCCTATGTGGAATAGGGATTGTGTCCAACCTGGCTTGCTTGTATCCACCCCCGCGCTTACTACAGTGCCTGGCACATAGTAACAAGTACCATAATTATTATATTTATTTTTTCTTCCTTTTCTTCGTTTTTTTCTTAAAAAAAACTTTAATTTCATTGTCAAAATCTAATGAAAGCTGCCTGTAGCTCCTTTCCTTTCACTATATCTTCGAAGGCAGGGATCATCAGTCAAAATAGCCTCTGGGCCAGTATCAGGAGGGGATGGAAATAGTTGTCATTTTATGCCATTTTAACTTCCAGACCTGAGGCAGTGGGGCTGCCTTCTGAGGCCCATGTGGAGTCTCTTCTACTGTCAGCGTCAGGAGTAGAGAAGCAGCGTGGCGCAGTGGAAAGAGCATGGGCTTTAGAGTCAGGGCTCATGAGTTCGAATCCCAGCTCTGCCACTTGTCAGCTGTGTGACTGTGGGCAAGTCACTTAACTTCTCTGTGCCTCAGTTCCCTCATCTGTAAAATGGGGATTAAGACTGTGAGCCCCACGTGGAACAACCTGATTCCCCTGTGTCTACCCCAGCGCTTAGAACAGTGCTCTGCACATAGTAAGCGCTTAACAAATACCAACATTTATTTTACACTGGATGGTGGGGAGGGCTGATGAAATGACCTAAAGTTTCAGTAATAACACCCAATTCTGAATGAGAAAAATCCCACATTACATTGAAACCTGCATATAGTACATAGGGCCTGTTCCTGATTTGCTTTATACAAACTCAGTCTCTCAGAAGTGAGTATTCAAGTCCTTCAGTTCAAGAGAGCTGAACTTATTCCTTGAGGTTAGGGCCTGTTTCCTGATTTCCTTCTTGCTAATCCAATTTCTTAGAAGCAAATGTTCAAGTGTCTCTCAAAACATCTTCCCAGCACAGCATCATGACAAAAAGATGACCTTCTAGCACGCAGAAAATTGCTGTAGTACAAACTAATTTCAATTTGGCACACTATTATAAATAGAATAACTCACTTGGGAACACTCACATTCAGTCAAGTGCTTAATACAGTGCTCTGCAATCAGTAAGTACTCAATAAATACCATTGATGATGACAGTCTTGACTGCCTATCTTCCCTTTTCATTTTAGTTTCCAGCTCTGTAACAGCTCTCTATCAGTTTTGGCAGCAGGTTGGCCCTTCCTGTGGATAGTATGAGGCTTCTGTTGGTCTGGGGAGAGAGTGACTTATCTTGTTCTTTTTCTGATCTTCTAGTTTAGATCAGAGAAGGATTAAGTTGTCTGAGGGCTGAATCTACCCCCAAGGGAGTTTGGGATTTCAGGGAGTGCCCAAACATTCAGAAATTACACTAAAAACATAGCTCCTTTATCTGTCAACCACATTAAAAAAAAGTATCCCTCTGGCTAATGTCTTTTTAGAGATAATTCCTTCAATTGCTTCTGTCATCTGGTTTCAACGTAGGGAGTTTGTGGTCTCTTTTGTCCGAGAACCATTTCTGGTTTTGCTTCAGAGTTTTTTGGTGTTTTTTTTTAATCCTCCTTATGGTCTCATCTTCACTGCCACTGAGCATGCAGTTAATTGTTGGTAAATTAGAGTATCCTCTTCTTTGCATTTACAAATGAGCTGCTACCACCCACACTCATGGGAATGTCACAGGCAAAAATGCTCCTTTGTCACTTAATTATAAACTGCTGTGGGTAGAGAACACATCTATCAACTCTCCCAAGCACTTAGTACAGTGCTCTGCACCTAGTAAGTGCTCAATAAATGACTGATTGATTGACAATCTTTCCACCAATCCACTTGATTGATTACAGGGGGCTGTGACAAAAGTCCCAGTCCCCAACAAAACTCCAAACTGGAAGACCGTGGATCCCTGTCCTTTAAGATTTCTTTGGGCATTCTATCTTGTGCCAACATTGTTTTCAGGTGATTACTGACTTGTTATCTTACTGAACTCAATGTTAATTATGTGATCCAGAAAATAATCATCTGTACTCTTTACACATGTTTTGGGTTTCAAAATCAGTCTCATTTTGTTGTATCCCCTTAATGAGGAAGACAAATTTCAGCAGATCTAACTGATGGTATGGTTGACATTTCAAGCAAATAGAAGCTTGAATCAGGGGCTATGTGGCCTCGTGAAAGCTTGCTGACCTGAGAGACTGAGAACCTGTGCTCTACTTTTGCCTCTGCCAGTTAGCCTGGAAACCTTGTGTGGAACACGGACTGTGTCCAATCTAACTTGTATCTACTCAAGCACTTTAGTACAGTTCTTGGCACATAGTAAGTGCTTAACAGATACCATCCTTCTCCTCCTCCTTTTGTCTATGTGACCTTGGGCAAGTCACTTCATTTCTGTGTTCATATTCCCTTGGAGTCAAATTCTTGTTCTCCCTCCTATTTAGACTGTGGGATAGGGGCTGTGTCATACCTAAATAACTTGAACTACCCCAGCATCTAGAAGAGTGCTTGACCCATAGTAAATGTTTAACAAATAATCAATCAATGGTATTTACTGAGTGCTTACTATGTGCGGAACTTACATATCCCATAATAAAGTTGGCAATGTCATGGATATGTAAGATTATAGCACACCTTATATTCATTTTTTTCCCTTTTCCTAATTCTTATGTGACCACACTGGTCTTACTTTCAGTAGTGTAAAAAACTGTCCTTGCTGTGGTCTCCAGTGTCCAAACAATGATGAAGTAATGGACTGATTCTGTAGCTTCCTGAAAATCTGACATAGAGTGCAGTTCTTTCATTCTTGTAAATTCTGCCTTAAATGTTTCATGAACAAAGAGATATTATGGTCTATTGGAAGCATCATGAGATTGAGAGTCAGGAGACCTGAATTCCAGGCCCAGCTCCACCACTTGCCTATTATCCTTGGCTCTTACATTATATGCCTCATATGAGACATAGAGAGTGTGCCCAGTCTGCTTATATTGTATCTCCCTGACTCCACCATTGGCTTGGCACTGGGATTAGAATACGTTTCACTTGATTTCTCATTCAATGCCCACTCTACTAGACTCTGCCGGCACCCTCCTGGCAGCTACTTTTATGTCAGTTACCCTATCCTTTGAGGTGGGCTTGTCTGTCATTATTTTCTGATTAATCCATGGTCAGCTCAGTCAGTAGCATCACTATTTCTACTATTCTAGAAAAAGAGTTCAAGCACATTCTAATTCTGGCTCGCCCTCTGTAGGGGCCCATCCCTGTGTCTGTATGACTGTGTGTTGGGGGGTTAGCTGGAAAAATGAAAAGGTGATGAGAGAAGAGGGAATTCAGCACATCCATTACAGACATGGGATGAAACGTAAAGTGAATGCTTGGTGGAGAAGGCTAGACTTCTCTGTCAATGAAACCCATATTCGTTATGCCATTCATTCATTCATTCATTCATTCATTCATTTGTATTTATTGAGCACTTACTGTGTGCAGAGTACTAAGCGCTTGGAGAGTACAATTCGGCAACAGAGACAATCCCTACCCAAAAACGGGCTCACAGCAGAGATGTTTTTGAATCTGGGTTCTCCTGGAAAGGACAGAGAATTAGAGCACAAATATAATTGCTCTAAATGCATTAATCCCTCTGGACATATTTCCTCTGTTTAACATCTTCCTTTCTGTAGCACTCAAGCTGTTCAATGTGACCTTCATTTACTGTTTCTTCTCTGTAATGTTTCCTTTTTTAAATCCCTTGGTATATGATGTAACAGGATTTCACTGTATATTAATTTCTCTGAGATAGCATGAGAAAACCTGTAAAAATAAACACTTGCACTGGTTTGGGATTTCACAAATATCCCAGTGAGTGAATAATGTCCAATAGACTTTTTGACTACTTCTAATACAACCACTTATACATTTCTCCATAAACCCCACTGTGCTGTTTAATTCATACGATGTTGCATAAATGCTCTTACGATGGCCATTTTATATTAGTACAAAGCTCTACAAAGACTTTTGAAGAAATTTCTCTTATAATTTTATACCTGATGAATAAATAGCACATTTACAGTCACTCTTTCTAGTCATGAGTATGTCTTCTTGGTGGCCAGAATCCTAACTCTCTGCTTCATTCCTTTTTCTAGTTTTCTCTTTCTTTTCCTTTCTTGTCTCTCTGCCCCAGATATTTGTTCTGCCTTCCAGGTTACTATTCATTTCCTTTGTTTTCTCAAACATTTTCTCTTCATATAAAGGTTTTATTTTTCTATTCCCTCTCACTCACTTTAGTACAATCAAATATCTCTATGTCAACAAGGTAAAGAGGATTAGAGTGTGGTCCAGATGCTTTATAATGAGCTGCACTGCCTTTTTCCCTTTCCATTTAAACTCTCCAATAGATAAAAGTTTCTCCTCAGGGAACTTTCCAGATTTTGATTTTTGAATACAACATAACATTTTTGTTGTTCATTTCTTTAAACTGATCTCCTTTCCTAGAAAAAAGTTGATGTATGTCAGAGAAATTCCCATTTCTCAGGACCTTTCAAACAGAAATGAATATTATGACTCAGTAATATGCACTTCACAATTATACATTTTTAGGGCAGTTTTATCTAAAGTTTTCAAATTGGGTTTCATAAACAAAGCACATGGTAATATTCCTTGTCTTGAGTGAACTTAATGATGGACTAAATGTCCAGACAAACCTCACCCTCCACATAAGAATAGAATAAAACCTATGCATGGCAGTGAAAGACATCAGTGCTATACTATGACACTTCTTTACCAGATATAAATCCAGTTCTTTTTCTTAAATGCAAAACTGCTCCATCCCATCCATCTTTTATTATCCCCAAGCCTAGATTCCTGAATCCCATAGGTCTAGAAGTGAAGGTTTACCATGAAATCCCTTGCATTAAGGCATTTTGGTTTTTTTGTAGTATTGGTTAAGGGCTTATTATGCGCCAAGCACCATACTAAGCACTGGAGTAGATACAAGATAAGCAGATCACCTACTGACCTTGTCCCATATGCAGCTCACAATCTAAGTAGGATAGAGAACAGTTATTGAATCCTAATTTTAGAGATGAGGAAATTGAAGAACAAAGCAGGTAATTTATCTGAGGTCACACAGCAGGCAAGTGGCAGAGCCAGGGCTATCACCCAGGCCCTATGACTGCCAAGCCCAGGCCCATGTCCTTTCCACAAGCCATGTTGCTTCTCTTGACATCAAGATAAGAGGGACTCAAAGAAAAGGAGCATCTCTACTTCAAACACTCATATATTGCTTCTCAGGGTCTGACGTGCATAATCAAGCAATCAATGGTATTTATTGAGCACTAAGTAGGTGCAGAGTTCTGTACTAAGCACTTGGGAAAGCACAATACAAAAGAGTTGGTAGATGGGATCCGCGCCCACAAAGAATCCTACAGTCTTCAAGGGGAGAGAGACAGACAGACATAAGCAGCAAACATCTCCATTCTTCAACTTCTCTGCTATGGACTGTGTCCTAACAGACTCTCCCTAGCCCTGACTCAGAGATTTTTCGAGTTTTCCAGGTCACCTAAATCTTCTACAACCCAGGGGGAGGAGAGATGGGATATTATATCTAGTGGAAAGAGCATAGGCTTTGGAGTCAGGACTCATGAGTTCGAATCCCAGCTCTACCACTTGTCGGCTGTGTGACTGTGGGCAAGTCACTTAACTTCTCTGTACCTCAGTTCCCTCATCTGTAAAATGGGGATTAAGACTGTGAGCCCCACGTGGGACAACCTGATTCCCCTATGTCTACCCCAGTGCTTAGAACAGTGCTCGGCACATAGTAAGCGCTTAACAAATACCAACATTATTATTGTTATTATTATTATCCTTATCAGTTTATGTCTGTGGTACCTGCTGTCTCCCCAGTAGACTGTAACAGGATGGCAAGACCTCACAAACTGAAAGTCTGCAAACCAAAAACATAATATGGAGAAAGCTATAATAAACATTAGAGAGAGCAGGCAATCCTGGGGACTCATGGGGAGGTAAGCAATAATTAGCAAGAAACAGCTGGTATAGGAGCTGGGACAGAGCATGGCACCTCTCCCAGGCCTTGACCCACCTGGGAGGAGCTGCCAAAAATTAATTAATTCATTCAATTGTATTTATTAAGCACTTACTGTGTGCAAAGTACTGTACTAAGCACCTGTGAAAGTACAATACAACAATAAACAGTGTCATTCCCTGCCCACAATGAGCTCACAGTCTAGAGGTGAGGAGAGAGACATCAATACGAATAAACAAAATTACAGATATACATGTAAGTGCTGTGGGTGGGAGGTGGGGGTGGAGGAAGAGAGCAAAGGGAGCAAGTCAAGGTGATGCAGAAGGGAGATGAGGAAAAATAGAGCTTGGAGATGTGCTTTCATTAAACCATTGAATGGGCAGAAAGTAACTCTGTCAGATTTGAGGGGGAGGCCACTCCAGGCCAGAGGCAGGATGTGGGCCAGGGTACAGCAGGATTGGAACAGTAACACACTACAGCAGCAAAATGATAGCACACAGCAACTGATGTAGAAACAGTTTGGCCACTCTTGAATTATAAAAGCTTCAAAGACAGGGATTACATTTTTTGCATGTTTACCCAACCACACAGCTCGGGCACACAGTAGGCATTCAGTAAATACTATGATACTGATGAAAAACAAGGAATAAACACATGTTGCAACTAGAAATATGTTCCTCTTTCTTGCTTCACTCATTACTTGCACTTTAAATAAAAGATAGCCACTTCATTAAAATGAGTTTCATATTCTGTCAAGAGAGATTATAGTCCAAATTTATGTCAGTTTTTTAGAAACTCTTTAAGCAAAATTCAATATCCTGTTAGACTGTGAGAAAGAAGTATTTGGAAAAAAAAGAAGAATTTAACATAAAATCAAAAACTTGATCATAATAATTAAGTGTGTATGTTTTACACAGCTCTCCTCTAAACCAAAACAGGAAAAAATAATATGAAAATAAAATGTATGAATGAGAGTGAAGGAAAATTCCAAAAATTACTATATTTTCTTTCCACCAAGATTCAAGATATCATTCTTGGCAGAGAATGACTTGCTTGAGAGAAAATCTAAAGCAACATAGGAATCAGCAGCATCACTTAACTCTTTCAAACACTAGCTGTATTGATTAAGCAACAACTTTAAGAGAGCCAGCTAGCCATCAAATCTTCAACTGGTTGTCATTCGGGGCTGGAAAGGCGCACTGGGAAAATTGGCTTGGCCTTTACCTGGGTGGGTCAATCTGAATTGCGATCTTGCTCTTAGTGACTCTGTTCTGGTTTGTGGCAAGCGAGTTACCACTTGAAGCCAGCTAGAAGAACAGTGAAGGCCTTCTTACTTCCCACTCCTTTTCTTCTCTCCCCAGATGCTTGTTCAGCATTCTGACTGGGGTTTCCAAAAAGTAAAGTAATTTTAGAGCCGGTTCCTCATTTTCAAAATCTTGTGAAGGCAAACGAAAAGGGCAGTAAAATGTTTCCCCAAAAACTGGCCACAATAAGCCGCATGAATGAGAGTGATTATTAAACTGTTTGTCTAACTCTCCACTGAGGGTAGGAGAATTTTCCCTGCTTGATATTATCTCCCAACTAACCCCATGAGTGTGGGAGTGTAAAGTTAATTCAAGTTTAATCTTTTCCTGTCCCAGGTCCTGTCATTTGGCAGTTTTCCTCTTTTCTCTGACTGGTGGCTATTTTGTTTGACTAAATTTCTTTGTTCTCTTTACCTCAACTTCTAAGGGCAGGCTGAGATAGAAGAAAATGTTGCTGGGCTTATGGGAGGGTAGGGCTTATTTGTACATGGGCATGGGTGCACACATCTCTTTTAGTCCCAGGATCCATGTAGGATGTTCAATGCAGGATAAGTGCACTGACCGAACAGACGATAAGCTTAAACCAGAAGATACAGTTGAAAGGAGACCACAGGAGAAAATGCTTGTCTGGTTATTTTTTTCTAAAGTATGGATGCATTTGATGCATTCTCTTTTTTGTAGTCTTTTCCAAAATGGGAGAGGCTTTTGCCCATTAACACTTCTTCCCTGCCAACACCTTTTCCTTTTCTTGCCCTTTTTCTGTTAACACCTTTCCCTCTGCTCTCCAAGACAGCAGCAAATGACCTGACTAGCACCTTGGAAAAGATAGTATTGAATTTAAAGATGCAGAGAGGTTGTTGGACAATTTCTTTTCTGAAAGTGACTCATAGTCCAGTAAACAGAGGATTTTAAGCCTTTACTAATATCCCTGGAACATACTCAGTAATATATCTGTATCAACGGTATTGATTGGAGGTCTATGGTATACAAAGCTCATACTACATTCTTGAGGATTATGCAAAATAGGTCAAAACAGAGAGTCTTGACCTTGAGATTAAATATTAAGGCTGCAAATTTAATATTTACACACTGAAAAATATTTTGCGAAATAAAGACAAGGAAAGAATCTGTCACACTGGTTAATCTTTGAGGCTACACACAATATATACTATATAGGTAACACAAGAACAAGGGTCTTGTCAGGTGCAACCAGGCTGTGGGTGTCTAAAAAGATATATTATAATACTAACAACAAGTTTCCTCTTGCTCAGAGTGGAAGTCTCGGCATTAACTGTGCTTTTGTGAATGGGAGCTCCTTCAAAACCCTAGTCAAACTTGAAATACTGTCATTTCCATTTAACTGAGGGCATTGTGCCATGAATTTTAAAACATCTGTCACTAATTAAGCTGTAGCATTAATGGGATCTGAGTTTGTTCCTTGTTAATGGCCTGCCACCAAGATAAATTTTTAGGTGCCATGGATGCAGGTTGTGTTTTAAGTAGTAGCAGACTAATATCAGGGCACAGACTCTTTTCTCATTAACATTATATTAGTGGGACACCAAATGTAAAAATGGAAAATTAAATGAGTGGAAAAAAATTTGACTTGGCACTGGCTTGGCAAGTTTGAAGGGGAGCAGCTAAGACTGATAATAAAAAGGCACCAATCTCCGTTAGCTTAAATTAATAGTGCAGTTACTGAATTAAGCAGTGAATTTTAAATAAATAAATCATAGGAGACTCTTAAATTACTGCATTTAAGCACATCATTTAAACGTTGATCTTATGTGGTGTAAGCACTTCCTAACTCAGATTCATGCATTCTGAACTGCATGAAAGATTGCTTTTCCTCCCTTCATTAACAAATATGTAGAGTAAAAAAATTGGCAATTTTGTTGAAAATTATAAAATTTTGGGGGTTTGTTTCCGGAGGTGACTTTTAAACATTTTATTATTAAATCCTTTTTTAGTTTAAGATTTGATCTTTTCAAACTTATTAGAGAGAAATGGGTAACTATCCATCAAGCTGATTAACAAATTCCATTCAGTAACACAACTGCATTTGCTTTGATGTAAGGGTGGAGAAGCAGCGTGGCGCAGTGGAAAGAGCACGGGCTTCGGAGTCAGGGCTCATGAGTTCGAATCCCAGCTCTGCCACTTGTCAGCTGTGTGACTGTGGGCGAATCACTTAACTTCTCTGTGCCTCAGTTCCCTCATCTGTAAAATGGGGATTAAGACTGTGAGCCCCACGTGGGACAACCTGATTCCCCTGTGTTTACCCCAGTGCTTAGAACAGTGCTCTGCACATAGTAAGCGCTTAACAAATACCAACATTATTATTATTATTATTTTAAAACTATCATAGGAGATATAACTTATCAACTATCAACATCCCAAGATTACTTTAATTATTTTAACTGTGAACTGCTAAGTGTCTTTTTATAAAAAAACACCAAACCCTGGAAGTTTTGGTATTTTTTTTTATTTATCACAGTTTGATTTGAATTCTGTTTAAATATCATGAAAGGCATTTGGATCTGGCTTAATGGAAAAGTCACTGTGTTAGAGTCTTATAATTCAACGATCAGCTTGTCTGAAAATATAGCCAAAAACTCCTTTGTGGATCAGAAAGCTTTCATTAATGTGGGATCTATTTAGTGCCATTGTTCTTGTCTGTCCGTCTCCCCCGATTAGACTGTAAGCCCGTCAAACGGCAGGGACTGTCTCTATCTGTTGCCGACTTGTTCATCCCAAGCGCTTAGTACAGTGCTCTGCACATAGTAAGCGCTCAATAAATACTATTGAATGAATGAATGAATGAATCTATTTCCCACTCATAACAGCTTTGGCAAAACTTTTTTTAATCTTTCATTATTCAGGCTTCTGACAAGAATTTGAAGTTTTCCTATTTCATCTGTTGATCAATTCTTGATCTGTTGCTTCAATGAGAAGCAGCGTGGCGCAGTGGAAAGAGCACGGGCTTTTGAGTCAGGGCTCATGAGTTCAAATCCCAGCTCTGCCACTTGTCAGCTGTGTGACTGTGGGCAAGTCACTTCACTTCTCTGTGCCTCAGTTCCCTCATCTGTAAAATGGGATTAAGACTGTGAGCCCCACGTGGGACAACCTGATTCCCCTGTGTCTACCCCAGCGCTTAGAACAGTGCTCTGCACATAGTAAGCGCTTAACAAATACCAACATTATTATTATTATTATTAATTCTAGTGGGAAAAGCATCAATTTTGGGAGTCATGAGATAGGGGTTCTACCCCTAGTTTCACCACTCAAGTGCTGCATAATCTTCGACACTGGGGTTCAGTTTCCCCATATTTAAAATGGGGGTGATGATTTCTGACTTCCTTTACTACACAGGGATGTTCTGAGGACAAAATTGCCATAACTGATGTGAAAACACTTGGAAAAAAAATTAAATATTCATTTAAAATTACTATACACCTTTCCCTCTCTACCAACATTTTAGTACAGATTTCATTTACAGGATTTTGCATCTGAAATATTTAAGTGGTTGCTGCTTTTGATTTCCCAAATCTGGCACTATATACAGCACTTACCAAGGTTAAGTGCAGTGGGTTTTTCTTTGGTAATTTGGGTGATGCTACTGAACAATATTATTCAGAAATGACAAGCTCATTAATGTACTGCTGTTGCCTGAGACATTTCTTCTAAATTAATTCTAAATTTCTGCTGAATCAGGGCATATTTGAGTAGAACTAGACTCTCTCAACTCAGCTTTGCATTTAGTGGCTTTCCAGAAGCCAACTGCATCAGTAAATTGCACAACTTAGCTTTTATACAGATCATGTGACCTTACAAAATGAAACTTCTGGGGATGTGCCTTTTGAGGAATGAACAGAGCAAAGTAAACTGCTTCCAGGACATATCAGTATTAATACAAGAACGTGGCTTCTGCCATTGAATCTTAACTGACTATACTGTTAAAATAGGAATTTATTTTTTGTTTTAATTGCTGAAATTAAATGGAAAAATGCAGAGTTTTAATCTTCATTAATTTTAAATACTTAAAATAAGTTTACTGCTTTAAAAACATATTATTTTTGAAAAAAATTTCACCAATGAAACTAAACCTCACACAAATGATCCCAGCAATAGTGTGTGGATATGTTCATACTCAGTTTTCAAATGAGTTCTAAGAAGAAAATGCTTGAAATTACACATTTTGTCTTTTACAAGTAAACATAACATTTCATTTTCTAAATATCAGTGATACTATATGTAAGGCAAATAGGAGAACTAATTCCATTAAGTAAAATATGCAAACGATTCCCATTTATTCAATTTCTATCAAGAAAGGGGGATTTCAGAAGATGATCACTATACCATAGATAACATGCTGACATTACATTAAAGAAACTAATCAACTGTATTTTCTAAGTTGATGCAACATGATTTTGTGTCTTTCATTTAACTAGCATGTCCTATTCAAGGAGGGTTGTGATCCAAGAAAAGTATATATTTTGTAAATGAGTGAAATCGTAAAAAATTCTATCTGCACCAATAAACAGTGCTTAATGCAAAGAAAGAGATACCAGAGGCCAAAGAGAATAGTTCCTCATTATCTTAATTATCCATTATTTTGACACAAGTCAACAGTTCAGGATTTTATTTTTATGTTACCTTTGGAGAAATAATAGATTGTTCTCTCCCCAGTGATAGTAGAGAGGTTACTTTTAGGAGCGCTGGAACAATTCTTTCCTGTTAATGGTCTCCAGTAACAAAGTACAAAGAATTATTACTCTGCAGCCACATTTTTGATCCACTTTGTAGGATGGGTTGAGACCTAATTGTAATGAGTGAAAAAGAGCAATTAACCTCATCTGCAAATCATTAACAGCAAGAAACCATGGTATAACATCAGTTCCTAAATCATAGTTTTGTGAACCAAAAAATACACATTTAGTAATTCAACTAATATTATTAGCACTGCTGATGTTTTAAGATAGAATGAGGGTTTCAATGTTTGTAAAGAAAGAAAAATGACTTTGGAAAACTTTTTGATTCAGAAAATTCATTTAAAAAACAAAATAATAAATTCATCTTGATTGAAAACAAAGGACCCATAGAACAATCAGAATATTTAATGGGGGAATGTCCTAATTACAACTGATTTAATAGTTCTCTAAAGTATTTTTTAAAAAATCAACTTGGTAATTCATGTTTAATATATGAATTAATCTCTCCAAAATCAGATCTTTCTGATTTCAGATATGCACTATATAATCTTTCTCAATTACATAATATTTTAAAGCTTTTTAGTTGGATAATTTTGGATAAAACTAGATTAAAATGCCTTTCTGAAATGAACATTTAATGAAGTGCCTTTATTCATATAAATGGTTGTAATGAGCTTATTTGTGTGTTTAGATTTGAAGAATAAATTAAATTGGCAATATTATGTATGTTTAAAATGAAGAGACTATATTTTAGGGGGGTTCTTAGGTTGGAATATATATTCCATATATTTATATATATATATACCTTATTTTTAAGCATATTTAATATTTATATATTTCCTCATACAGAAAATGCCTTCCAGAATTCACTTGGAAAAGATTTTGATTCAGGTTTGGAAAAACAGGCATGGGTCAGTCAACAGCCAGGTTAAAGACCCTGAATTTTTCCCCCACAGATTCTCGAGCTTGGCCGAACCCAGAGGTGCATCCTGTGAGTAAAAGCAAGTAGAAGGAATTGCCACCTTGGCTCCACTTCCAACCACTGCTAATTCAGGCCTCTAGCTCAGGCTGAAAATTGGACCAAGATCCAAGAAGGCACAATATAATAATATAGCTCTGAAAAAGCTACTTTGGGAATTTTGGCAATAAGCTTCTAATACCCACCCCTTTCCCCCACCCCAGCCCATGAAAAGATCCTAATGGCTATTAATTTCCCAAGTATTCTTCCTTGGGAACAGCAGGAACCTAACAGATTGTAAATTCACTGTGGGCAGAAAAAGTGTCTATTTATTGTTATATTCTACTCTCCCAAGTGCTTATACAGTGCTCTGCACACAATAAGCACTCAACAAATATGACTAACATACTAAAAGTCATTTATTAAAACACGGACATAATCACCCAGTCAATAGATATTTACTGAGCATCGGCTCTCTCTGTACTAGGGGTGTGGAACTGGTATATTAAAATTAATTATTCTGAGTAGCCAAATAAGGAGAAGCAGTGTGGCTTAGGGAAAAGAGCATGGGCTTGGGAGTCAGAGGTCGTGGGTTTTAATCCCTGCTCCGCCACTTGTCTGCTGTGTGACCTTAGGCAAGTTACTTAACTTCTCTGTGCCTCAGTTACCTCATCTGTAAAAATGGGGATTAAAAAATGTGAGCCCCACGTGGGACAATCTGATTACCCTGTATTTATCTACCCCAGCGCTTAGAACAGTGCTTTGCACATTGTAAACATTTAACAAATACCATAATTTTTATTATTTGAATAGAAGTTTATAAATTGAATGGCAACCAATGGAAAGTGGTTGGGGGAGAGTGGGAAAGAGGGAGAAAAGGAGACAGGGAGAGAGAGAAATGGAGAGAAGGGAAGAAGGGGAGAGAGAAAGAAAAAATATAACTGCATACTCTTTAGCTTTGCTTTAAAGCTTGCTCCAAGGGCTATTTTAATTTTGGAATGGGTATAGTCAAATATTTCCCATATACATTGGACAGCATGTAAATACCCCAAAATTATATCTATATTAATTTAAATTGAGCATTATTATCAGATTTACAAATTTTGGATTATCAACATTAGTTCTTTGTGCCACCTTGTACATTTTCTAAGGAAAAATAAACTTGTTTTCCTTTGTTAAGGCAAGTTTTCCAGATGAATGCCTGGTAATTATCTTCTGATTGGTGGGTAATAGGTCAATTTATCTTTTAAGATATCTTTAACTCTCTCTCTAGCTCCATGGAGATGTAGAATACTGAAGAGGAAATAAATGTTTGAGCCAACATAGATTTTGGAAACATTTGCCAGAATTGAGACTCCCTGCAGAAATCACAGACCAACTAGCTTAAATGTTTTCTACATTGTAAAACAAAATGGAAATAGGTCATTAGTTGTCTTGAATATATCAATAAATTTAACATAATTGATATTTTAAGCCACATTATATTAGGAAAGAGCATTTATACTGGAGGAATCTCAAATTTAAAACATGTTAAATCACCTGGGAAGATTGAGGTGAGAGATTGCAATGAGATTAAGGAAATTAATATCAGAAATCAAATTCTCATTTTAAAATAAATGTTATGCTTAAAATTTACTTTTAATCCAATAGTTTGCCCCTGCTCACAATTCCCCCACCCGAAGTTTCTGTTTGTCCTAGTAATGTCGATCTGGGTTCCAGTTTTAATTTGGGCCCTTTAAGTTGCCAAGGCAACAGTGAATTAAAATATATATATATATATGAATATATATATACACACATATATATATATATATTTGGGCAATGCACCCTGGGACCTCATGAACATACTCTAGCTTTTATTTTTTTTGTAATTAAATTGGATACTTAAATGCTTAAGTTAAACTTCTAAAATTCTAATTATGTACTTATCTTACAATTATGCTAAAAAATAGAGCAAAATTTTATGATGATCAATTTTTTTGAGTATGATTATTTTTTATGCTACCTTAAAGTTATATCTTGACCTCTATTACTCATGAAAATACTCTGAAGTGTGTTCTAAAATTTAGCCTAGAAAAAGTTTCTAGAGACAAAACTGGTCAAAAGTATTTAAAAAACTAATTCTTTAACTCCTCATATTCCCACCCAAACCTTGCCTTCCTGAGTTTCGTATCACTGTAGACAGTACCATCATCCTCACTGTCTCACAAGCCTGTAACCTTGGCATTAACCTTGACTCATCTCTCTCAGTCAACTAAAATTATTCACCAAATCCTGTTGTTTAACCTTCACAACATCGCTAAAATATGTATGTCCTTTTCTCTCCATCCAAATTGCTGCCACATTAATCCAAGCATTTATCCTATCCCTCCTTATTACTGCATTAGCTTTTTTGCTGACCTCCCTGCATCTCGTCTCTCCCCATTCCAGTCCACACTTCACTCCGCTACCCAGTGGTTGCCTGTTCATCTCCGCATCAAACAGAAACTCCTTACCATAGCTCGCACATGTTGCTCCTCTAATGCCAACCTACTCACTGTACTTCAATCTCATTTATCTCTCTCATTCATTCATTCATTCAATCATATTTACTGAGCACTGTGTGCAGACCACTGTACAAAGCACTTGGGAGAGTATAGTACAACAATAAGCAGACAGATTACCTGCCCACGATGAGCTTATAGTCTAGAGGAGGAAGCCTTATAGCAGGCACAACTCTTCCAAGAGGTCTTTCCTGATAAGCCTTCATTTCCTCTTTTCCCACTCTTCTGCATTGTCTTTGTACTAGAATTTGCACCCTTGATTCACCTCTCCCTTGGCCCCACAGCACTCATGTATATCTTTGTTATTTTTTTATTTATATTTATATTATTTATTTATAATATATATATATCTTATACTAATGTCTATCTCAACTTCTAGATTGTAAGCTAACTGTGGGCAGGGAACATGTCTACCAACTGGGTTATATTGTGCTTTCCCAAACATTTAGTACTATGCTCTGCACACAGTAAGTGCTCAATAAATATAACTGATTGATAATTTCATCCTCCGGGTTACTGGGGAAAAAATAAACTTTAAAAGTAACAGCGAAAGTATGCTTTAAAATGTCATTGAATTTTTGAAGCCAGATTTTTACCTTGAAGAATTATTAATCCTCTTGAGCAAAAATGTGTACTCAAGAGTTTCAGTATGGTTTTCCAGAGAAGGACATATTTATAGCAATCAGTGGCATTTAATTGAGTGCTTATTGGGGGTAGAGCATTGTACTAAGGACTTAGAAGAGTATAATACAAGAGAGTTGATAGACATGTACGCTGAAAACGTGCTTCCAAACTTCCCAGTATAAGCTTACATTAATGAAATTAGAATGGACATTAACTATCACTTGTTATTAACAGCTAGCATTCTAACACCCTAACTATCTAGCATTTTAACAACATAGCCTCCCAAAAGACTCCTCTTCACCCACACAGAACCAAGTCAGTAGAGGGGCATGGAGGTCCAAAAAGAGAAAAGTGTAAGCCAAAAGACAGAAATGAGACTTATTTTGCTACTAAGGCACTTAACCGGTTGAGAGGTTTAAATTCCAATGAGTTATCTAACTCACTGCAAGCTAGATTCAGGAATCAGCATTAACTATTGTAAATATTCTGCTTCAATGTGGGGAAGTAGACAGACCACAGAATCAGTGCTTGTGCTCTGTGATTTTGATCCTAGGATTTCCTTAATAAGATCTGTGTTGACCTCCTCAGTATGACTGATTTCCAGAGGAAAAGTGGTTAGTTCCCTACCCCAGCTCTTTTGACCTCTGGGGAAGAGTGAGTGCTACAGACAAACAGTTGACCAGATTTGGTGGGAATATCTTATTTTTGCTGTTCTGTAGGACTAGGTTGGAACCTAACCCTGTTTGCAGCCAGGATCAATCAATTGTACTTATTGAGCAATAAATGTGTGCAGTGCACTGTAATAAGTACTTTGAAGTGTACAATATAACAGAGTTGGTAGACAGGTTCCCCGCCCACAGTGAGCTTACAGTCTAGAGAACTGACCTATCTTGAGAAAGGCCTCGTCCACTAAGAGTGGGAGGCAAAGAATGAGGGCACAAGAAAGAAGAGGAACATGACAATAGCTTGGACAATTACTCCTTTCTTTCCTTATCCCGCTCTGCCCTCTCTTGTCTCTCTACCATGCCTCTGCTTCCCCAGTCTCTCGTCCTCTTTTTCTCCTTCTCTCCATAATTCCTTTGCTTTCCCAATCTATTGCTTGCTTCCTTTTTCTCTCTCTCTCTCTGATTCCACTCCCTACCTCCCATTTACTCCCTCTATTTCCTTCTCTATTCCTCTAGCTTTTTCCCTGTTTTCCTCTTTTTCTCACTTTAATCTCGTTTTCCTAGGATGGACAGCAAATTAACGCAGACATGAAATTAAGACCCAGAGTAATAATAATGATGGTGGCATTTGTTAAGTACTTACTATGTGTCAAGCACTGTTCTTAGCGCTGGGGTAGTTTCAAGCTTGGATATAATCCATTTCCCACATGGCGCTCACAGTCTTAATACCCATTTTGCTGATGAGGGAACTGAGACAAAGGGAAGTTAAGTGAGTTTCTCACAGTCATAGAGCAGCCAAGTGATGTTAGTAGGATTAGAACCCAGGTCCTTCTGACTCCCAGGCCCATGCTCTATCCACTAGGCCATGGTACTTCTAAAGCAAGTTTACCTAAGACTTATTAAGGTTCATTAAGGTTCATATTCCCACTGCCCTGTTGTAAAAACAATTCTGAATTAGATACAAGAATAAATTGAGAAGCAGAAGGGCCTAGCAGAAAAAGCCTGGGACTTAGGAATCAGAGGACCTGGATTCTCATTCCAGCTTCACCAGTTGCCTGCTCTGTGTTCTTGGCCAAGTCGCTTCATATTTTTGTGCTCAGTTTCCTCATCTGCAAATGGATTCAATACCTCTTCTTCCTCCTACTTAGATTGTGAGCTCTATGCCAGACCTGATCATCTTGTATCTATCCCAGCACTTAGTATAGTGTTTGGTACATAGTAAGCACTTGAATACCACAATTATTATCATTATAAATTGGACTTCCATTTTTTTTTTCCACAAAGTAGCTTAAAATGGATTTCAAAAATTACATTTGACTTGAAAAATTATCATTGGATGTCTCTATATTGACCAGAAAAGACTGCTTCACCAACTAAGTGGATATAGGACTACACAAAGTAAGACCATCAAAGCTCTGGGATTTGTTTAAAGCTGATGCTTCAGTCTGCTCTTCATGCTTTCGAACCCAGAGCGCTTCTTATGAGTTCGGTGAGTCAATTCAGACATACACTGAATTCACATACGATTTAGTCACATAGGAACAAAACTTCAGTTTAATCAAGAAAGCAGTGTAACACCTGAATAATTCTGCTTTTTTTTTTTTGATATATTAACCAATTTAATCCAAAGAGAAGTTTCTCCCAGCCTTTTAGAACTTAAAACCTTCCTCAGTCGCATAAAAATTTCAATTCACTGGAAAGGCAGTAGCCATAATGGACTTTAAACTATGTCACTAAACTAGTGTTGTTTAGAAAGCTGGATATTTTCTTTTTAAAAAATATTTCCACTACAGTAAAGGATAACTTGAGTGTTTATTGAGTGTCATTTTTATGAGTGACACATAAAGTTGATGATACATATCATAAAAGACGATTAAAGCTAAAACTCCCTCAATTTACTCGACAAATCAACATGAATTAGTAATACGAGCAATTAACCTGAAGGACTAAAGGGTTACCTAGGTAACCTAAGGCAAAATGCTTCTCAGGTTACCTAGTGCATAACTATTTAAAATGCTTTGTCCAACCAAAGGATCATATGTGCTAAATGGAAAAATGTTAAGGCCATACAATTTCTAGGAAATAAAGATAGATTTCATATCTATTCCCTTTATTTGGTAATGTCATAGTTAATTTGGGTGATGGGAGCACCTTCTTTGTGTTTAACTTCATCTTTCCTGAGCACCACCACATTTCACAACTTTCCAAGCTTACAAAAAGGAAGAGATCATCTTCAGGCCAATGAAGAACTGATAACAAAACATGAAGAAAATTACCTTGTTCAATCAAGGCTCTGAGTAACTAAGCAGAGTCAGTAAACCTCTTCCATTTTGCAGTAAAAGGAAAGGGACACAGGCAGAGAGAGAAAGAGAGAGAGAGAGAGAGAGAGAGAAAGGGAGGGGGGGTGAATGAAGAGGAAAAACGGAATGTGTAACTGCTAAAGCATGAATAGTCAGATAAGACATGTCATGTTTAGGATGGACCTATTGCTCATGATAAAATCTGAATCAAACTGTCCTTTGAAACCTGGCTGAATCTCTCAGGGTCTTTAATTTTTAAAGACACAGAGGTGCTTGACACACAGAGAGGTCTAATAGCTATAGTGTCCGGGCAAATGCTTTCTTCAAAAATCTACAATACCTAAATGAGGATGAAATTGCAGAAGAACCCTTGAGAAAGGGCAGGTAATTATCTTGTGTCATTACCCCTTTCCAACTACCACATTTGGCAATAAGAGGTCGTGGCTGATTTATGTTTATTCCTTTTCCCAGCCCTAACATTATGACAGATTTATGTCTTGGCTGCTGAAAGCTGGCACTTACCATGAAATCGCCAAAACATCCAAACAGAAGAGATTTTTTCCCTTTAAACTTTAGTTTTCCACAAATCCCTTGTGGGAGAACATAGCACAGTGGAGCCCAAGGAGGTTTAGCAAAGCTTAGGAGCCATTCTAAGCATGCCAGTGAGCACTTGAATATACAATAGATTTTATAGGGCTTTTCATATTCCATCATATACAAATGCTTTGTTACATATAATTAGTGTGGGACAACATTCAATCGATGTCCAACTCTCACCTGTCCAACTTTCAAAAGTTTCTACGCTGCAATATTATTTCGTGCTGTGTGAGCCTGGGAAAATCATTTCACTTATCTGTGCCTCATTTACTTCATCTGTAAAATAGGGAATGAGGCTGTGAGTCTCATGTGGGTCAGGGACTGTGTCCAACTGGATTAGCTTGTATCCACCCCAGTGCTTAGTACAGTGCCTGGCACACAGTCAGTACTTAAATGCCATCATTTTTATCATAAACACAGCGTGAGATATAACAGTACAGGCTTTGTCAGCTTTTGGGGAAACTATCTTTTACCTTGAGAAAAATGTTCCTTCATGAAATTTATAGAGGGGCATTCCCCTAAAACACTCAGATTGGACACAGAATTTGTAATCAAAGAAGGAGAGACAATGGGTCTTGTTTACATATTATAGATGAGGAAAACGAACCTCAGAATGGGTTCCAGGTCACCCAGAAAGCTAGTGCAAGAGAGAGACTAAAATCCAGCCCCAGGCTTTTTTCCACCAGGCCATGCTACCACCATTGCTATAAAGTCTGTTGTCATGTTTCCAAACAGCATGCTGGCCTTGATTTGACTTTATACCTCTAATAAAGCAACTATGAAACATCATCGGACACTTCCCTGAATGGTTGGCAGAATCTAGTCAACACTAGTCAGCTGTATATTAAACAAAATATTTTGCTAAGAATAGGATTATTAAAAATAATAATGATAGGAAGAAGAATTATAGTGCTTAAACACTTGTGTTCCAAGCACTGTACTAAGTGCTGGGGTAGATACAAGATATACACGTTAGGCACAGTCCCTGCCCACATGGGGCTCAGAAACTAATTAGGAGGGAGTATGATTTAATCCTCACTTTACAGATGAAGAAACCGAGGCACAGAGAAGTCAAGGACTGTCCAAGATTCCACAGCAGATAATTGGAGGAGATGGATTAGAACGCAAGTCCCCTGACTCTCAAACCCATCTTCTTTCAACTAGATCACACTGCTTCTCTAAAGTTCCTTAGAATGCTGTGTTTCCCCCACTTGGCCATTCCTGTCACCCCTATCAGTTCACTGCTGTTCAGGGGATATAGTAAGAAGGTATCTAGAAGACAATTGGTGGCAGTGTGGAGTATTAGATCCCTTCAGGTCCAAAGGCCCAGAGAGATTCTTAACAAAGCTGCATACTTTCGATTGAAGAGTTGAAAGAATGCACATATTAGTGTCCTGAATGCAAAGTCTCTAGTATGGATGCATTTCTAAGTGCACTTGACTTCTTCTTGAACTCCCAGGGATCTACAGAATCTATATAATGCACTATAGTGATAAACATCTTACCTGATGCTTGTGGGTTTGAGGAAGATTTCTTGAGTCAACTTGGAGCTGGAAGGGCTGATATATAAGGCTTTTGCTCTCTTCACTGGTGATTGGGTTATGGTCATTTTTCATTCTCCGTTTCCCCCGTGGTTTTCATGGAGACGAGCCACTTTTAGCAGGCAAAAAAGAACTAGCAACATTTTATGCTACAAAGAGCTATTGACTGAATAATTTTCCTAAGTCAGAGCCAAAGTCAAGCAAAGAAAGCTGCATGATTCCACTGCTTTGCCAGTCACATGAGAGGAGCAGCTTGGTTATTTCCACAGGGTAAGTTCCACTGAAGGAGCCAAATTATGTGGCCAATTGCAGGACTACAAGGCCATGACTATAGAGAACAATTTTAAATGCTTGATACACCTACAAAACACAAAATGATTCTTGGCTGGCTGAGTAACACAAAATTTAAAAATACAAGAATTTGTTTTTTCCTTCCATAAAAGAGATTACCCTTCAACCAAAAAATGATGCTCATAATTATGCATTATACACAATGCATAATTATATATATATATATACATCACTTAGAATATCATCACATCCTGGAAAAGTATCCCCAGATACTCTTAAAGATGTAAACCCAATCACAATTTCAATTAACTACACATCAGGTCTGGCATCTAAAAATGCATATAATCTTTTCCTAAATCTGCCTAGACAACATGGTGAATTATGCTTTTCTATTTTCTCTGAGTGGTGGAAAAATGATCTTTCACTTCAAGAAAGCAGTTGGGAAGGAAGGAGATTCTGGGTCCTACCCTTAGCTGATACACATATAGTCATTTCTGTTACAACACATTTTCATTAGACAGTGTAATTAGACTGCATAAGACTGTATAAGCAGAAAAAGGGAACATAATTACACTAACATGGCTTTGAATTGGCAGTGAAATGGTACCAAAATAATGGGACTCTGCCAGATATGTCATTTTTGGCAATGGCAGGATCCTGTGGAAACTCTAGTATCAGCCTTTTATTAGCGTTACAGAAATAAGCAATTGCAAGTATTTAATATGCGTTGCTTACTAGAAAATGTTTTTAAGCAGTACAGATTGTTTTCCCATAAGGTGCAAATTACTACAGTTGCATACAGCATGGCTTAGTGGAAAGAGCCCGGGGTTGGGAGTCAGAGGTCGTGGGTTCTAATCCCAGCTCCACCACGTGTCAGCTGTGTGACTTTGGGCAAGTCGCTTAACTTCTCTGTGCCTGTTACCTCATCTGTAAAATGGGGATCAAGATTGTGAGCCCCAAGTGGGACAACCTAATTACTTTGTATCTATCCCAGCACTTAGAACAGTGCTTGGCACATAGTAAACGCTTTACAAATACCAACATTATTATTCACTTCAAGTTCTAGCCTTATAATACTTGAAACACTGTCCTTCAATTGCAATCTGTGCAATAGAAGCCATCTAAGTACCTCAGTGCTAAGAACAGTGTCTGATAGAGTAAGTGCTTAGCAAACACAACAATATTTTTTAATCATTTTGTCTATTTCCTTTTATTTTCCCTTCAAACAATTATTGCTAAACTGATTTGGGAATGAATCAATGGTATTTATTAAGCACTTACTAATGTGCTAAGTGTGGCGGAGAGTACAATACAGCTGACATGTTCCCTGCCTAAAATAAAATAATCTGTGCAAGATCATTTATGTTGAAGGGGAAATAATAATTACAGCACTTATTAAGCCCTAAGTTAAGCACTGGGATAAGTATGAGGTTTAGAGATTGCACAGAGTTCTTGTACCACATGATCGATCTATCTTATCCATGTTTTAAAGATCAAGAAACAGACCCAAAGAGGTTACTGAAGTCACACAGTAGGCCAGTAGCAATACTAGGACTCAAACCTAGTTCTCCCAAATCTGTTTCATGATCTTTTCAGTATGTTCCAACTGTTTTGGATTCCCCTCCTAGAATGCCTTCTTGCAAGCTGAGATTTCACAGTCTACATCAAAATATTTAAAACAACTTCACTTGCCAATTTTTTTCCAATTTGAGATGCTTTATTCCTTAAGAATAATGTTGAATTTTTCCTTTATTTGAAAGGTGCATAGAAATCTGCTTTTCTGGACTTTGGGGGTGAGATACCACATAGTAATTTGTGATGTAGGTTTCCCTGGATTCATACCAAATTACAAAGAGTTGCATTTTTGTACCCTTCAAAATGTGGAAGAGCCAACCTCAATATTTGCATAACTTTCCTTAAAGAAATTTTAACTCCTGCATCAAATGGTATCATTTAAAAATTAATCTATGCTTAAAATTAACATTTTTATATACTTGATCCTGATTACAGTAGTCTTCAAAATTGTCAATTCTTACATACATCTAGGAGTTATTTTTGTTTTCTTTCTTTCCATGTGCCATTTTCATGTTTTTAAGAATTTTTTCTCCACCTCAACATCAACAATGAAATGGGAAGCAGGAAAGCAGCATAGCCTTGTAGAAAGAGCAAGGACCTAAAAGTCAGAACCCTGGGTTCTTATTCTGGCTTTGCCCCTTCTCTGCTGTGTGACCTTGGGCAAGTCCTCTGTGTCTCAGTTACCTCATCTATAAAATGGAGATACCCTCCTACTTAAACAGTGAGTCCTAACTGGAAGAGCAACTGGGTGCAACATGATTACCTTACATCCACCCCAGTATTTAGGACAGTGTTAGCTCATAGTAGGCACTTACCAACTTCCAAACTGCTGGCATATGTATAGTCCATGCTGAGCTAGCCAGTGTACCTCTTTGTGGAACCTACTTTCTCTATCCAAGTCCCATGCCATCATGAATATTTTTTGTTCCCTGTCATTTTAGGCATATCCTGCCTTTGGTCTAACCAAGTAAATGAACTTTCCAAAAATGGGAGGATAACACAATACAACTTGGAATCAGAGATTCTTACTCTTTTTTTTGGCCCTTCCATTAACTGAGTTCTGGATATGAACTGTTCCAAGTTTTTTTTTAAAAAAACACCTTATTCCAGACTCTTCCTGTTGTCTGTGTGACCTTGGGTTCATCACTTTTCTATGCCTCAGTTCTCTCATGTGCAAAATGGGGATTAATAGTGTGAATAATAATAATAATAATGTTGGTATTTGTTAAGCGCTTACTATGTGCAGAGCACTGTTCTAAGCACTGGGGTAGACACAGGGGAATCAGGTTGTCCCACGTGGGGCTCACAGTCTTAATCCCCATTTTACAGATGAGGTAAGTGAGGCACAGAGAAGTTAAGTGACTTGTCCACAGTCACACAGCTGACAAGTGGTAGAGCTGGGATTCGAACTCATGACCTCTGACTCCAAAGCCCATGCTCTTTCCACTGAGCCACGCTGCTTCTCTATCATATGGGATATGGACTGTGATGAATCTGTTTGGCTTCTATGTACCTCAACACTAAATACAATGCCTGGAACATATGAAGTGCATAGGAAATGCAATTAAAAAATATACTTAATGGAGCCACCTGCTGCTAACATATCAGTAGCTCTTCTTAAGCACACTGTTTTCAAGAGTAACCAGGTGCTTGGGGAATGCATCAAATAAGACTGAATCCTAGTCTTCAAGGAGTTACAATCTAATACCGAATTTGCAACATATCAAAACTGGCTTAGTTACTCCTTTTTCCATTTTAACAGGTCCCTTTTTCCCTGGCAAGTTCTGGAATGGGCTAGTGGAGTCAGGAGTCAGATGCGTGGTCTTACCCAATTAGCCTGGTAAGCCAAATAATTCGCAGCTGAAGTATGAGAACACTGGTATCCTAGACCCATTCCAGGTCCACACATGCTCCAGAAATTTCCTTAATCATTGAATTGTATTTCTTGAGCAGTAACTGATAGGGTACTGTACTCTAAACAAAAGGGATAGCAGAATTTGAGTTGATTTCAGGCAAACAGATGGAATGATATTTCTGAGACTGCTGGAGCAATTTAGGAAGAGGAACTAGTGCTTGCTAGGACCACAGCTCATTTGACTGTTTTGCTTGTTCCATGGGGACAGATTCTATTGAAATTTCTCCCTCAAAACACATTCACCACACATAGATACAAGGTATTAAGTAACACGGAGTCACCTTTCACTGCTCAGTTTTCCTATCTGATAACATTTCCTTTCACCTATTTACCTTACAGGTTCACAGAGGAATGAATTTCATCTTATCTATATGGTACGGTGTTCCTCAGAGCCTGATTCTTGATGACAATAAAATGTTATCGAATGAACATATATATGGCAGGTGTGGATTATTGCTATTGTTGGTGGGATTACTATTCATTCAATCATATTTATTGAGCTCTTACTAGTAATTACTATTTCTAATTAGTAATTCTCTAAAGGTAGATATGTTACTATAAGTTTGTTCTAGACTATAAGCTTGTAGTGGGCAAGGAATGTGTCCTGCCACTTCTGTTGAATTCTCCCAAGCACTTAGTACAGTGCTCTGCACACAGTAAGCACTCAATAAATGCCATTGATTGATTTTACTACATAAATAGGTTATTTCTTTGGAGAAAAATATTTTAAAACTGATGGTTAGTAGAAATCTTCTTACTGGTATCTGAATTCATTTTAATGTTAATGTGAGATTTTGAATTTTCAGTCATTTAATGTTATAGAGAGCATATGGTTGCTTCTCAGAGTAATATTTTTATCCCAATTCTTTAAAAAAATAAATGGGAGCTTATTTTAAGATTTCCAGAGGTCCCATCATTTTTTTTTAATTGTGAAGCTGACCATTTAACATGATCAAGTCATCCAATCAAAATCCTAAAGAGTAACTGATGGAGAGTGAAGTGTTCCCAAAAAGTCACCTCTGCTTCTAAACTCGCTTATCTCAGCCCCTTCATCACTTGGAAAGCAAATTATTTCTCGCTTTGTCAAAATACCTATGTGGATCAAATACCATCATGAAATTAGATTTGGCAAGAAATGAACAACAATATTAGCTAATGAATTGTTTCCTTTTTCTTTAACTCAAGTCATTCATTTTCTTATGCAGTTATGTATATTTCTCATCTCCTCAGGAAATGTTTCTATTGGCAAAATTCACCACAAGAAAAACATGTACAAAAGAGACGTACACTTGGGGAGCAACCAAAAATGACATCACAATGAACATTATTTATGTCGATACAGACGTCTCCTTTGGTTTCAAAGGATTTTGAAATGGATCTTTCATTCATCATTTACTCAGTCCATATCTAAAGCAGTGCGGCTTATTTCAAAGAAGAAAGGACTGAGAGTCAGGAGACCTGAGTTCTAATCCCAGGTCCACAACTTGCCAGTAATGTGACCTCAGTTAATAAAGTTTTCTCTGGGCTTCAATTTCTCCATCTACAAAATGGGATTATTATTATTAATGACAGTAATAATAATAGTTCTAATTGTAAGTGCTTACTACACATCAACTGTGTATACACATTGCCTATCATCTTTTGTTGTCTGTCTGCCCTTCTAGACTCTGAGCCCATTGTTGAGTAGGGACTGTCCCTATCTGTTTCCGAATTGTACTTTCCAAGCAATTAGTACAGTGCCCTGCACACAGTTAAGTGCTCAAGAAATATGAATGAATGAATGAATGAATGAATGAATATCAAGCACTGTGCTAAATCCTGGGGTAGAGACAGTATAATTAGATTGGTCAAAGTCTCTGGTACTCAGACTGTGAGTCTCATGCTGGTCAGGTACTGTGTCCGATCTGGTTGTATTTTATCTACCTCAGTGCTTGGCACATAGTAAGCACTCAACTATCACAATTATCAAAGAAGCAGTGGAAAGAGCCTGGGCTTGGAAGTCAGAGGTCATGGGTTCGAATCCCAGCTCCATCACTTGTCAGCTGTGTGATTTTGGGCAAGTCACTTAGCTTCTCTGGACCTCAGTTCCCTCATCTGTAAAATGGGGATGAAGACTGGGAGCCCCATGAGGGACAATCTGATCACCTTGTATCCCCCCAACACTTAGTGCTTTGCACAAAGTAAGCACTTAACTAATACCAACATTATTATTATTATTATTATTATTATTATCATCATCAAAAATATGATGTAGTGACTTTCCTGCTCTTTGGCTCTTGTTGCTTACTAAAACCACTACTAGACTCAAGACTTCGGCTGTGAGTGCATAAGAAAAATGTTCCAAATTAAAAATGGTTAATAAATCAATTAGTCTTATTTATTGAGCTCATACTGTGGGCAGAGCACTGTAGTAAGCACTTAGGAGGAACAACACAACAGACACATTCCCTGCCCACAGTATGTTTACAGTCTAAAGGCATGTCAAAATTTACTAATGGTGTTCACCTTGTCAGTTAACAATAAGAAGGCTGACCGCTATTTTTGCAGGGAACAAATCAGATCAGCAAGGCTGAAAAATGACAGTTTAATTATGGAAATCATATTTTTGCCTTGAGATCATGTTGTCAAGCATGCCTGAAGCTATTGACAGCTGCCACCCAAACCACTCCCAGCTTGATGTCAGAAGTGTCTTGTAGCTACCCAGGATGGGAAGTGAGGGAGAAAGGAGAAGAAATCTGGAACACAGACTGTCAGACAGATATTAAGATTCCCAAAGCAGGCTCGGGGGAGAACTATGAAGATACATAGGTCCAAAAATGCTCATCTTGTTCATGTGCTGCAATCCTGATTCATTTGTGCAGTACTTTACTGGGGAGGTTGGATCCCACAAACAGAGTAGTCTCAGCCACCATAGTACACTCTTCTGTTTAGCCACTGCTAACATCATTAAGAAATAGTTTTTATTTATTCTGAGGACAGTAGATATTTATGCCATCACCAAATTGCTTTATTTAATGAATGGATTATTACCTTTATAGAAAGTGAATTTTAAAACCTAACAGTCCAATACCTAATCAATGCACAAACCTTTGTAACTGATTTAGATCTAGGTCAGTGTAATCAATCAGGTTAAGTCTACATTTCAAACTTATAGATTTGGTTTTGACAGATATCAGAGAGGTCTATTTTAATCATCTAATCATCTTCATTAGGAATTCATTTTTGGCATGGGTCTTTACCCATGCCCAGTTTTTCCTAGTTTGCTTGGTGAATTAAGAAAAAAATATTTCAAATTATAACAGCAATTAACCTTTACCTTTTACAGGAGGCCTTGTGTTATTATTGATGTCCAGTAAATGCATCTTACTTTGAAAAACAGCAAATAGTGAATAACAGGCAACATGTTCCTTTAAGGACACCTGAATTATGTGCTCCATCTAGCAATTTTTCTGTGGTGAATTTTTGATAAGCATATTTTCAGAAAGACCAGTATCCAATCATGTACCAGCGTGGCTAGTGTAAAGAGTCCAGGCTTGGGAGTCAGAGGTCATGGGTTCTAATCCTGGGTCTGCTACTTATCTGCTGTGTGACTTTGGGCAAGTCACTTCATTTCTCTGTTCCTCAGTTATCTGTAAAATGGGGATTAAGACTGTGAGCCCCATTTGGGAGAACCAGATTACCCTGTGTCTATCCCACTGCTTTGAACACTGCTTGACACATAGTAAGCGCTTGACAAATACCATCATCATCATATACCCCTACCCTTCTGAATTCTGGAATTCATTTTCCTTGGATGTGAAATATTCAACTTTTGACTTGCATTGGTGGCCAAGGAATAAGAAAATCCAATATTAGTGTCACTTTTTTTTTTTTAGAATCACTAAGTCTTCAACTAGTTTGCAGAATAATAACTCTTGGGAGTCAAGTGAGTGTGAAACAAGGCAGGAAGAAATGTTCTCATCAACTCTGCTGTGCCCAATAAACACTGCCTTACTTCAACTCAATTGCTAAGTCTCTAATAAAATGAAGTAGTTCTTTCCATCTTCTAACATGGTTTCCCTGTGTTTATTTTCAGGAAATTGGTAAGGTCCTGCTTCACTAAATTTGAATAAGGCTGAACTCTAGACTATGAAAAAAATATAACAATGAGCTGTTCAAACAGAAACTCAAAGATGTTAGTAGCTAAAACAGTGGCATTTTCCATTTATCAGTCTGGGTTTTTAAAAGCTCTGGATTCATTTATAAGGTGGTTGGATTCATTGTCTTTATGTAAAAGATCTAAGCACAACCCAATCAAAGGGAATAATGAATTGGCCTTCCAAATTTTCTAGTCTTTTACTACAACATCCTTCTCTTAAATGATCCAATGGGTATGGACCCTGCCAAAAGTCTAACTGCATTAAGGGGGGGTGGGGGAAACAGAATTTGGGGAGTGCTCGCTGGGCCTACGTCATCAGTGGTAAAGGTTTCTGACCAATGAATAATATAGATGGTTGGCAAGCTTAGCAGGAATCATGAAAAGAACTGGATAACATGGGTAGTCAAGACCATAGCGCCTACTGAGGTGGCTATTCTGGCAAGCACCTGAGAGGCAGCCTAAAGATTCTGTCAATCATTTGTATTTTATGCAGAGCACTGTACTAAGCACGTGGGAGAGTACAGCACAACACAGGACCAACACTATGCTGTGGTCTTTGTAGCTGTAAGTTTTAAACATGGGTTGTGTGCATTGGCAATGCGCTACTCCACTGCCTGCCTTGACACTGGTTACCACCCACTGTCCCAATGGGAATATGAGAGTGTGGGTGACTCTTCAAATAGCATTATAATTTATCAATTCACATAGGTTCTCTGCCCCAGAATCTTTATGATTGGTGCAAAGCTGCTCTTTTATTTATGACAGGAGTCTCTAAAGATTATTGTTATCCCTGTATGGATCTCTTTTTCTATAAATGTCTTCAAACCAGCTTGCTGTGGGCAGGGAATGTGTCGGTTTCATTCATTCATTCATTCATATACATTGAGTGCTTACTGTGTGCAGAGCACAGTACTAAGTGCTTGGAATGTACAATTGGGGAAATGTCTGTTTATTGTTGTACTGTACTCTCCCAAGCTCTTACTACTTTCCCAAGCTCTTAGTACAGTGTTCCGCATGCAGTAAGCGCTCAATAATCATGATTGACTGTCTGACTGCCACTACATTTTCCTTTGGCATTGAAAAATGCCTCCAAAGCTTCAGATGGGTTTTGCTAATGATCGTGAATAGGCTGTAATATTTATAATGAATCATGAACTGAAGATATTTAGCTAGCAATTACATTTAAAGACATATCATGGTTCATTCTTCACAACTACACAATAATGTAATTTCATTCTCTCAAATTTACAGATATATTAATAAACAAAGTTCATATTCCTGGTAAGTGTCACCCAGTGTATGCAGGCTAAAGTTAAGTTAGAAAATCAGAGTTCCTTATACCAACATATGGCTGAAGTCACTGAATTTTGACAACTCCACTAAGTTCTTAAGTAACTAAGGTCAGCTCATATTCAAAAAAGTACCTGCCATAACATATTCTCACTAATCACTTTGGATAGAGGATTGTTAGGGAGCTGGGGAATGATTTATGACAACGCAAACCTCTTTTGAATATAGCACAGTATGGTGTCTGAAGAAAAGGTGGTGTACACAAATAGCGGCAGCAGCAAGGGAATTACAGCATTCATTTTTTTAATGCAAGATTTTTCTAGGAAGCAGCCCCCATGCCATAAAATAACTGGGTGTATCTTGGTAGGGTCTGCTAACTTTTACCTTTAAAGAATTGCATTTTCAGTCTGGAAACTTCCAGCTCAAGAAGTTTTCTGTGGAGTCCATCCACTTAGTGTTTCATTACATTGGTACCATTCCTTTTAGTTGTAAGAATGGTTTTTAACCAAAGACTAAATTAAACAAATTACGCTAAATAAATTTCTGGCTTCCCCTCAAAGTTAGGGATTGGCTTTATTAATGATTCAATCTACAGTTGGGTGTATCTAAGAGAGGGATAACTAATTTAAATATTTGTGATATGTTTTATACCATAAACAGACCTAGCAATCTCTTTGTAATATACCACAAAATGTAGCTTCATCAATTTGGAGGTGGTACTGCATTTTCAATAAAAGAGATCACAAAGAAAAAGGTGTTCCTTGAGAAAAAAGCTGAAAAACAAGTAAAACAGAAATCTGAGAAAATGTGGTGACTTCTAATGTTTTTCACTTCCATCTTTACTAGAAATATCACAAGTTCACAGTTGATTGGGCCCATTTTCCAAAGGTAGGTTAGAAAGTCAAATTGGGGCATGGGAAGAAATAGCTGAAGGGCAGCTATGAAATGGATACATTTAAATCAGTGGGGTCTGAATTGATGATTCCTAGGACATTTAGGGAATTACCAAGTATTATTGTAGTCACCAGCATTTTTCAAACCCCTACTCTGCAGACCACTGTACAGGGATGTGAAAAAGGTGCAGTGGAAGTTGGAGTCATTTCTTAATCTTGATGAAATAGTGGTAGATAATTATTTGGCTATCTTTGCATTTTGATTTTAATAATTTTCTCAAACTCATAATTCCATTCAATCTATCCTAGAAGTTTCCAGTTTAGAGGAATCTGATCTTGAATTCCTAAACTCTAACATGCTTCTCCCATTTGGGCTAACCATTTATTTCAAATTATATATTTCACTTTTCCCCTAAACATAACCTTTCCACTCTCATGAACATGTTGTTTGCTGATCTTAATATATCAACCTTTTTTACACCTTTCTGATAGCTTTCTAGACTCTAATCCATGTGAAGAACTACTATAATTTTTCATAACAGCCTAAAATAACTTTTGACTTGGTTTTCCTTTATAGAAGGAAATTCTGGAATACATCTTAGAGATCAATCATCCTCTCCAAGTCTCAGTCTCAGGATGAGGCCCCCCCCCCACCCATCATAATGGGCTATGGGGGAATGTTATCCTGTAATTGTCAGGATTCTATCCTAAGAAAACACAGAGGAATTCATAAAGGAAATGACAGGGAGTGGGAATGACTGGGGAAAGAGCAATCCTGTAAGGGGTCAAAACCTATTCCTGTTTTAGATGATGATCATGATCTAAAATGCATCAGCTCACACTTTTACAGGCAATTTTTCTAATCTCTCAAATCATTCTTCTGGTGCCACTTTCAAATTAGGATCACCTATGGAGAAGTAGTATTACTACTAGTTCCACCTTTCTAATTAGTGACATCAGGGATTCACTAGCAGATTGGAAGTTTTCATTCTCCTTTCTTGTGTTAACGGCTCCCAACTACATCAATACAACTGTGATATCCTAAAAATATCCTAATAGATTTTAGTATTTTGTTTAAACCTTTTATAGTTAAAAATGGAATCCTATGAGGTTCAATAAAAATTGGCTAAATATGTTACCTATAATTAATCAGCATTGGGGAAGAAAAAGATCAAGTTATAAGAATGCTAAGATTGCAACCTGAAATGACTTGGGCATGTTGAAATATAATCAATATTTCTTAGATTATGAGTCCCGTGAGGGACAGGGATGCCTAATTCCTGTCTGCGTATTCTCTCCCAGTGCTTAGTACACTGCACTGCACATAGTAAGTGCTTAATAAATACTGTTGTTCTTACTACTGAGGTCTCCATCTTACCAAACAAAAGTGATGTTGACTCTCAAGGCAACAAAATAGAGAAGGAAATTCAGCACACAAGGTTTTCAAATCTCATTTCTGTAGTCATAATAATGCCTTCAACAATTTAGGAAGAATAATTAAAATAATTCAATATATAACCTCATTACTCTATTTTCTTTGAATTATCTTTCATATGTTTTTAGCCAGTATTAGTTTTCAGAGCTGACAGGGGGAAAGCCTAGAGGGCGAACTTGAAAAAGATTAAGCTAATTCAAAACCCACACACAGTGAGGAAGTTTTTTTCAGTTAATTTTAAAAAGGACTTTAAAGACACTGTGATATGAAATGGAATTATCACCAATATTAATTGCACTGACATATTAAAAGGACCCCAGAAAGTGACCTCCTCTAATATAAAGAATGCATGTTGAAAATATATCTTAATCTTCTTTTCTGTGCTTAGATAAATGTCAAGTGTATCTATCACCTCAATTAACCATTGGAAAAAAGCTGTCAAAATCTAATTCTTTTTTTGACAAGGCATTTATTCTGAAACTAGCAGAGGGAGAAACAGGCAGTTGTATTAGAAAGAGATGAGTGTCAAAGGGTTCTGAGACACATGGTGAATTTCCATGTGCAAAATACTGATTAGAACCATGGTAAATCAGGGCTAGGGTGTTCATAGTTTGCTGCCTGAGTTACAGAATAACTGAGGCTTTTGTGAAGTCATGTATTGCAGAGTCAAGGGTCTATTAACAAAAAGGAAATTTAAACTCTAGTACCATGAAAAATGAGAATGAATTAATGAAGTGAAAGCACTTTACCTTCAGGAACCGCACAAATGATTTTGCAAAGCACTATAAAACATATTTAATGTAAGTTGTTTGTATTTTTCCTTAGTTGTTTTTTTTTCCCTGAAACACCATAGTCCACTTCTTAGAGTCTCTTGACATTCATGTCAACCTATGCTAACAGATATTTTTGAAAAATTCATTCAACATAAATCTCCAAAATATATAGACTCTCCTGCCTAGGTTTGGGTTAAGATCAAAAAATGACCAACATCTTTAATCCATTTAAGTTTTTTTTTAATATATTAATTTTGCTTCTCCCTGGCCTCCTTTCTAACATTCTTGTTCTAGCTATAATTGTATTGGCAGAGAATCAACTCTTCCCCAAAATGTTTATATCAAATTTGACAGGAGAAAACTCCTTTCAGACTTGAGATGTTAAAAAGTTCTAGTTTGAAAAGAATAAAAATATTTTATCAATCAACCAAAATCCAAGGTAGTACCCATATTTCTTTCTACATAGGCTATCATCAGAAAGAGTTAGAGTTCCTGGCACTTTAAAAAGCAGCTTATATAAAGAACTATACAACAGCATTGAAAATTAGAACGGAACTTCAGGTCAGGTCCTGAATAGAAACTGGGTTAAACTTAGAAGGAATCAGGGAGGAGAGCAAAAATTTTAATCAATATTTTGGGAAAGGCTAGTGAATTTTTTGTGGGCCTGAAAAATGTTACAATGATACTTTTCTCAGTTTGGGTCAAGTTTCTGAACTTCTCACAGTTTAGTCACAGAACTGTTTGGATTTCTGCACATTTTCTAAGGAACAGAGTGCATGAAATACTGGGCCCAGTAGAATGCATCAAAAAAGAGGAAAAAGCTTCTAGATTTCTGCTCGTGGTTCTGAGCATAGCCTTAGTGAATCACTCAAAGGAAGACCCAAATCAATCTGCTCTCAAGAATGCAAGCTTGAGAGATAGATCTTTTGGCATTAATTTTTTTTTCTAAACAAAGGCTTATTAAAAAATATCAAGATGCAGGGACCTGGAAATTTGACAATTGTTTCGACAAGATTAGCACTCTCATTTTCTGTCATCTGTTTGCACTGATTGGTTCCCTTCACTGCTTCATCTGGTTTTGAAGTTGACTTTATCTAGTACATAATGAGGATATGTCGTTAACAAGTTACTGTAAGTCTCATTTATTAAGTACATTGGCAGAGTTAAAATGACAAGTTTGCCTTGTTAACTGCCTCCTCTGAATCTGTTAATCACAAAGTTGGCCCTGAGTAAGACTTTATGATCTGGCATGTCTTAGGGGTCCCCAGGATTTGGAGTTTGAAATTCAGCCCAGAATTCTAAAAGCTTAAAATTAGGAAACCGACCCAGAATAAGATAACTGGAAAAAAATAGCGCATCAGCTAAATTGCATAAGATAAATTATGACAATTTGTTAAAAACATGCAGTATCAGTTAAAATAATCTACTACTATGCAGAAAATACATAGAGCAATTTCTCATATAATTCCCTTTATCCTAAAAAGTCTGAATATAAATTAATTTTCTTTCTTCTAAACTTATCTATTTTTTTTTTTTTTACTTCAGACATCGACTGATCCTCTACTTTGACCAGATCAGCGAGGTCAGCGACGTAACTAGGTGGCACAGGAGGGCACAGTGGACAAATGGGCACTACTAAGCAGCGTGGCCTAGTGGAAACAGCACAGGCCTGGGAGTTGGAAGGATCTAGGTTCTAATCCCTGCTTCAACACTTGTCTGCTGTATGACCTTGGGCAAGTCACTTGACTTCTCTGTGCCTCGATTACCTCACTTGTAAAATGGAGACTAAAACTGAGAGCCCTGTGTGGGACTGGGATTATGTTTCTGGTTTTTGTTTGGTCTGTTGTTATTTTGGTTTTTTACTTTCAGGTTTGCTCTCTGGGCACCACAGAATCTGATCAGAGAGTAGAAACAGCCTTTGGTTTCCTTCCAAGGCATGGGGAAAGCCCCTTGAGTGAGTCTCTGAGCTGGGAGAGGTCTGGACATACCCCATCTTGCAGAGACTATTTTCTTGCCTCACACTGGCCACTATGGTTACTGCTGTCCTGCTGTCACAAAAGGGTGACCAGAGGCTTGGAGCAAAGCGGACAATCAGTGAACCCAATCCTCCTTAGGGAATTGCTTTGAGGCTGGAGAAGCAGGGAAGGGCCTTTTATGGACAGTTATAATCCTGGTGATAGCCTGTGATCAATTTTGATTTGAGTTAATGAGAACACTGGTTGGGACATGAGCTAATGGGAAGAACAAAGGACTCGGAATCAGAGAACCTGGGTTCAAAACCCATTTTGGTCATTGCCTGCTGTGTGAAACTTTGGCAAATCACTTAATTTCTCTGTTCTTCCACTTTCTCATCTGTAAAATGTGAATTAAACACCTGTTTTACCTACCCTTTAAACGATCAGCCCCATGTGGGACAAGAACCTTATCTGATGTGATTTTATCAAGGGCTTAACAGAGTGGTTTGCACACAGTAATTGCTCAATAAATACCACTGACACTAATGAACAAGTTCAGTTCTCCAGAATGCAGTCAGGGAACTTCTCAGTTTGGATGAGAGTCTAATGGTTTAGTAGTTCATATGTGCTAGATCACATTAAAAAAATTCCAAAAATCACACTTAATTACTCAATTGGGCTTCATTTGGCCTGAGGAGCACATGTTGGCATTTTCTAGCCTGGAAGTGGCCGGAGGGAGGTGAATGATAGCTGCACTGGGCCAGAAGGGTTATAGAAGGAAACTCTGGGGAAAGTACCCTCATGGGCACAAGATTGGGGTGTTCAATCTATTTTATTTGAAAACTCTAAACTTTTATTTCCCACAAAGAGACTTTTTTTCTGAGAAAACTCTCTTATGGGAAATAGGGAGTGGAGTTGTACTAAGGAGACCAAAACTACACTTTTAAAACTCTGTAGCAGCAGCAGCAGCAGCAAAACATCTCTCTAGTCTTGTATCTCCTCCTCCACTACTGGTAGAGAAGAAGCAGAAGCAAATGACCCCAATCTATTCTTCTCAAAAGGTGAATTTACTCCCAATAACTCTGGATTAAAATCTATCTTCTTTGATCCTTCCTGGGAAATGAATTAAAACAGCTCAGCTCAGAAATTAGACCATGTGCTTTTTGGAGTTCCACGCTGGGGCAAACACAGGTCAAATAAGAATGCCACTACCTTCAGTGTTTCATTTCAGATGAAATCCAGGTTAGCAGATGGGGCTTAGGTCTAGTCCAGACTCAAATCCTGTGCAAATTTGGGGGCCTCAACCCTGTTTCATCTATTCCCTCCCTTTCAGAAGACTACCAAGAAACTGAATTGAGGATCACCCCACCGAACTATCCACTCAAGGAAGGGATTCCTCAGTGACCCAGTTCAGGATCCTATCAGTCAGTAGTATTTGCCATCTACTGTTCAGAGTTCTGTACCAGAATGCCCTCCAGGAGCACACAGTCCAACAAGGGACTGAAAGATCTACAGCAGTCACAAATAGTTGGAGGAGAAAGAAACTGTGATGCATCTGTTAATAGCAGAAGAATGGTAGGAGATGTAAATAATATAAAGCTTTAAGTCAAGAATATGCATAAGTGCCAAGAGTAGGTAAACATTAATGCTAATGGTGGTTATTGATGGGACTTGCAAACATATAGTTTAATAAGAAGAAGAGTTTCAGGTAGAAGAAAGAATGTAGGGAGGTTGTAAATTGGAAAGGCATACTCCGGGGAATAAACGAGGACTTAATTGCTATATAAAGACAATATTTCACATTTAAAGTTTTATAATGGCCCCATTCAAATTTCTACTACCATTAGTAGCTCTCCTGGTTTCTCCACCCCTACTTTTGGCTCCCCATGTTAAAAGACTAAGTACACTTACAATTTGTACAACAAACACGCTCTCGGTCCTCTGCAAACTCTGATTTGATTCCCATGGAAAACTAAGGCAAAAGAGACTTGGAAAATAAAAAGAGGTGAAGTATATTAAACTTCTCATTAAGCCTAGTTCCTGATTGTCATTAAACTTTATTGTTTAAGCCCTGGGCACATGAGCCACTGCATGTTTTCATTACTCATCTAAGGCTGCAAATAATATTGAAATGTTTCTGTTAGCACAGATTCTGCAACAAATGTGGAGAGGGAGAGCTGAAAATGTATTTCTTATCTCTGAGCATCCGAGCATTGGTCCCAAGAGTTGAGGAATGGGCACTTGCTTGCTGTGTGACCTTGGAAGAGTTATCTAACATCTCTGTGCCTGTTTCCTCAACTGTAAATGGGGATTAAATACTGTTTTCCCTCCCACTTAGAATATGAACCCCATGTGGGGCAGGGACTATGTCTGACACGATTTAAACTTGTATTTATGGGTATCCATTACTTAGAAGAGTGCTTGAAGATAGCAAATGGTTAACAAATACTATTAAAAAAATTATGTGAGGCTGTGAAGAAACAGGCACACATAAGAAAGACTAACAGGAAGCTTCCATCTGCTTCCCTGGCAGAGTAAGAAGCAGAATCTCCCAGAAGAGCAAAGTGAGACAGTGTTTTCTGAGCTTAAACACCCTCTTGAAGACAAAGTGTTTTAGGAAATGTATCTTATTGGGTGAATTCATTTTGAAATTGCCTGACCTATTATGTAAAGATGAGTATTTCACTTTAAAAAAGACTCAGAGTAACACAATTTGTTACACCATAATTACAGAAGAACACATCTGTTCCATTTTAATTCAAACCCCTTTGATCATAATTGCATAAAGCTGGAAGAGCACAAATTCTACACTACAGAAATTCACTATCAGAAAAATCTGATAGAAAATGCACTCTTTCTACACAGCATATAAGGTTAAAGGACAATTAGTAAAATGAAGCCAAGTAGATGTCTTACTACACACTGAATCATGGAAGAAAGATAACACCTCATGTTTAAAGAACCACCCTCCTAAACTTTCATTAGCTCAGGAAACCCCTGGAATAAATTAACTAAATAGCAAGTGCTTGAGGAAAGACTTCCATCCAGTTGGAAACTAATGATCAAATTGACCTGCTCCATAGCAAAGAGAGGTCCAAATGCTACAGAGAAAGAGATCAAGAAGCTTGTCACCTTTGCTACTACGGTAATTTAATTCTGACCTTTCTGACAAAATACTTTGTTAGCTGTTGCATGACAGAAGTTTAGAAAAGTGTTTTATTCCTCCTGGAAGATATTATTCAGTGTTGCTTTTCAATGTCTTTATGCTTAACAGATTTATACAGAAAACAGATACTTTAAACCCTATCATTTCAAAAGCTATCCAAATGAATTCTATGTAGAATCTAATAAGATTTGGCCTTGGCAAACAAAAAAAAACCCAAATATCTATTTTAAATGTATAATGTGAGTCCTTGTAATTTATGTTTCCATATCCTATATAAAATGACTTTAAAAGGATATGTAATCAGTATCAGCTAAGCAGAAAGAACTTGGAGTGAACAATGCTGCAGTAAGAATTATACAAATATTTGCAGGCACTGAAAAGAGCAGATGCTCAAATAATCCAGACAATGTGTGTGCACTTGATTTTCAAATAAAATAAAACTGTCAAAAGCCAAAATATAATTAATCTGAGGAAATGCTTTAATCAACATCCCCCCAAATCCTTCAACTCTTGAAAGATTAAAGAAAAATAAAACAAATTAAAATAACTTATTTCAAAGGAAATGTTAGCATATTCTTGAAGTAGTGCTTTTTAAAATTGTTCCTGGGCTGCCTTTAATTTGCCTACACAAGTGTTCCCTGATGACTGGTGAAATTTCACAGGTATATCATAACTAAATAAATCTCACAAGATTTACTGTACACTGTTGTGACAGGATCTGTCATTCTGCTATTCATTATTAGTAAGTGTAACTAATGAATCTAATTCAGGTTTTTCTGTATTTTTTCAACAGAAAACAGTTTAAGGGAACATCATATCACAGGGAAACTAAAGACTAAGCATGTGCCAATACAAATGCCACTACTATTTTTCAAAACTATGTAACTAAGTGGTCTGGAAAATGAAAGTAGGATTTTGAGTTGTATGTAATTCTAGTTACTCAGAGGCCAGGCTAAGTATGCAATGGGGAGCAGCAAGTTGAGCAATTTATCTATGATTTTGAACAGTGCAAATAGTCAATCTGGGTAACAAAGCCAAAAAGTGCTTTTTCCCCCAGTTCAAAGACTTTGTCGTGTTTACCCTCCCTCCCACTACATTAGAACTGTGTATACATAGAGAGAACAGATTAAAAGCAGAGTGGTTTTATTCCTAGGTGATTTAAGGAGCTAATCATTCTCAACTAGCAGGGTTGTTGGTTTTCCCTAATGAAATGCATTGGATGGAAATTGCAGTTCCTTGCAAAAACTGACAAGAGCCCAGTAGGCAAATTTTATTGACTTGAAAAACAGCTAGGGATTTCAACTGGACCTTGCTCCTCTGCCTAGGATCTATAACCAGCTGGGCTTGGAAGGACGTCAAAACCCTTATGAGAACCTATCACCTCCAGGAGCCTTCCCCGAGTAATCCTTAATCTTTTCACCTTGTATCCCCCAACTCTTAACCCAGCCCTTCCATGTCATTAAGAGAAGCAGCATGGTCTAGTGGATAGGGCACTGGCCCAGGAGTCAGAAGGACCTGGCTTCTAATCTCAATTTTGCCATTTATCTGCTGTGTGACTTTGGGTAAGTCACTTAACTCTTCTACACCTCAGTTATCTCATCTGTAGAGACCCATATGGATAAAGGACTGTGCTCAACCTGATTAGTTAATACCTAACCCAGCACTTAGTAGAGTGCCTAGGCATATGATAGGCACTTAACTATAAGTAACCATAGAAACAAAACAAAACAGAGGACTAAAGTTTCCAAAGACTACATGGCTTGTAGGTATATATTTCATGTACTCTAGTACTCCCTTATCTGTAGGTTGTGTTTCTGTCCCCTGCTAGACTAAGTTCCCCAGAGGCAGGGATTCTGTCTTCCAACTCTTCTGTACTCTCCCAAGTAATTAGTACAATGCTCTATACACAGTAACAACTCAAATGAGTGGTGGAAAAAGCAAGGATCCTCAATAAGGATTACATGGATTGCTTCAACTTCAGTGCCTCTTTTGGCCTTCCTGGGGCCAGAGGAAAGTAAGATGTTTGCCACCAAATCCCATTCTACATGAAACCCTTAGATAATTCATACAGTCTTTAGCTCTCAGTAGGGGCTTAATAAGTTACCACTGATTGTCTGAAGCACTGGATGGAAATAGAACCATTCATGATGGCATATTTCTCCGAGTGAATGATCCTTGGATCCCTTCACTTAGACTATGAGCCTCGCCATGGGACAGGGTCAGTATCCAACCTGATGATCTTGTAAGTACCTCAGTACTTAGTATAGTCGCTGGCACATAGTAAGCTCTTAACAAATACCATTTAAAAAAGGATGAAAAATTCATGACGCAAAGATGGATTTTTGATTAAACTGTCAACTCCAGTAAAGGGAAGAGAGGGAAAAAAGAGGAGCAGAATAGTAAAAACACTATAGGTCCAAGAAGTTTAAACAGCCTAAAACAAACATTACATATATTGTTAAAAAAAAGTCAGTGTATTCTAAATCTTTCAGGTTTCCAGGTTTCATGATGGGAGCCCAAAATCTCTGTACTGACTGATAATGGACTGATTCTCCTCTCCTCCACTTCCCAAACCTCACCTCCTACATATTTCAGGAGGAGTATGGGTTTTACACAAATGGCTGAGATTATACATTTCCTCTACCAGCACTCCCTGAGTCCTAGGGAACTGTTGGAGAACATGGCCTGGGGCAGGGAAGGAGAAAGAGGGGCAGGATGGGAAAAAAGCTGGGCAACAATCATCTTGACACAGCTCTTTCTGACTTGGAAAAACATCTGCATTTCTTCATGTATATATTCATTCATTCAATAGTATTTATTGAGCGCTTACTATGTGCAGAGCACTGTACTAAGCGCTTGGGATGAACAGGTTGGCAACAGATAGAGACAGTCCCTGCCGTTTGACGGGCTTACAGTCTAATCGGGGGAGATGGACAGACAAGAATAACGGCAATAGAGTCGAGGGGAAGAACATCTCGTAAAAACAATGGCAACTAAATAGAATCAAGGCGATGTACAATTCATTAACAAAATAAATAGGGTAATCAGTCAACTGTGGCATTTATTGAGCACTTACTGTGTGCAGAAAGCTATACTGAGTGCTTGGGAGATTAGGACAGATTTGGTAGATAGGTTCCCTGTCCACATGGAGTGTATCTAGAGGGTCAAAGACATTCAAATATATATATATATATGTAAACTCTACTTTGACCATCCCAGTTGTATTCTATGTTTGTCTCCCCCATTAGTGTATAAGCTCTTTATGGATAGGAAATGTCCTCATTCCATATTTCCCAGTGCACTATACCAAGTGAGTGCTCATAAATGCTACTACTTCTACCTCTTACCACCACACCAGTCATCACTTCTATCTCAAAGATTGCAAATCCAGAATGCAGAAGGGATTTTTTCACAGCTAGTACACAACTGGGAATGTGTCCGTGAGTTATCAGTTTAGAAGGTTAGCAGCTGCCTCTAATGCACCAAATAGAGAGACTATGGGAAAGCAGCTGTTGAAAATTTGAAAGTGCTTAGCCTCCCTCCACCTAAGTCA